>NC_088649.1:22015856-22285325 GCF_964019385.1 Sycon ciliatum
GATCGTAGCATCTTCTTGTTTTTTTTGCAGAATCAAAAAGTCTTTCATTGTAGTTACCGTACACTGAAATGGCACCAAATGCCCGGAAATGCTTGCAATTGGCTTCAATTTTTGAAATTTTTTCCCGGGGGACGACCCCCGGACCCCCCTTCCATGGCCGCCCCACCTCAAAAGCCCTTCCGACGCGCCTGGAAAGGAACAAAAAAGGAGCAACACCAGGGATTTTTCCATACCCGGAACCCAGGTGTGTAGCCCCTGGCCTGGCAAGGCTCTCCCACAGACTCCAGTACAACGGTCACGTACAAGTGTCCCACAAACCTCGTTTATTCAAAATAATCATATCCTATCCGATAAAAACATTTATCACTCTCTTAGTATTGACTGGCATAGATTTTGCCATACCTAAGCAGTCAAATTTTCCTGCATATTTCACTCCTTAGGGCTATATTGACTGCTAACATTTGAGTGCTTAGGGGTTGCGCAGTTGAACGGTGCCTAGTGCAGCATTTTCATTGCATGAGTAGGTGGTGGTGCAACGATTGTGCAATCATAAAACCGGGATTCATGAGGTTATCGTTCTGGAATTTGAAATACAGACTGTTTGTCGTGATAAATCTAATATTGACTTCGAACTTGGTCAGTATAGGAAATAAAAGACCTCGTAAAAGACCTCGGCTTCGCCTCGGTCTTTTACTCGGCTTTTATTTCCTATATTGACCTCGTACTCAGTCAATATTAGATACTTTTGTTTGTTTGTTTCTTTTATTTGAATTCGTTTAGAGCACAGGCAATTCTGCCTTCTCACCAGAGGAAAAACCTCCGGTTCCTGCTAAGAACGAATATAATATTATGAGAGAAGGAAATATGTAAAAGAATCATAACATGATAATTCCAAAGCACAAAGTTTGTATATAATTCAAATGGGTGTTTGTATGTGTAAGCATGCAGTGAAGAAAACACCGAGAAAACATGCAGTAATGTTTAGGGATGCTGAGCAAGTTGGTTACAAATTACAATTAATTCTGTTCAGAGCCAGTTTAAAGGCAACCGCCGCACTGTGGAGGCGAATATCGCTGGGAAGGGCATTCCAAAGAGTGCTTCCCACAAATGTCAATGAATGATGACCGGAAGGTCCAGGAAGGAAAGGCACTTGCAGTAGCCGCTGCTCCTGTCCTCGAGTAATTCGGCGATCATCCCGGGATGCTTGACCTGTGTTAGCCATCAACTGAAAGTAGGCGCAGAAAAGAGGACTTGCAAGATCATGTAGGCAACGGAAAACAAAAAACAATACTTCATAAAAACAGTTCATAAAAACAGCTCTTTAGGATCGGACCCAGTCCGCATAACCAAGAGAGCTAGCTCCCTTGGCTGCTGTTGGAATATGCAAGAAAAGGCCTTCCAGAGAAGGTCTAACAAGAAGAAGTGGCTATGGTTATGAAATGAACACCGGTGACCACGGAGACAGACCACACTCTCATTATAGATACTGGTTATAAATAGACCGAATACAGAAAATGATCTGATAGCCTATGAAGAGTAAAATAAATTGAACCAATGACAACAAATACTCGTCCAGCACAGGAGTTGTCATTAATAATATTATTATTATTGCAAATAACGCTGAGTAATTACACGAATGCATATAAATCCGGCATTTGCTTTCGGGAAGGATTCACAAACATAAGACAAAAACACCATGGCTCAATGTAACTGCACATACGAAAAGCAGCTTCTATTGTCAAGTTCGAGTGGCAATTTCAGAAAGACGGTAGACTGAAATGATCGTGCACGATGTTCACTCTGCAGGGGATAAGTCAGGTACGCGGCTCGGCAGTAGGCCTTGACGGATTATGCTAGCATGATTTTTCGCATAATTCTTACCAAAATCGAATAATCGCATAATTCGAGGCAAATTGCATACGAATCGCATAAATTGGAATAATCCGCCTGTTCGCATCAAATTCCACACAGTTGTACAATGTTCTACAAGTACAAGTACCGGTACAAGTAGATGCACCAGGAAGTCGTAGGTTTACGACTCCCTTGATAACATGTCCAGTCCACTACAATCAGTGACGGCAAGAGTACATGTACTCTCTTATGTACTCTTGGTGACGGTCGTAGCTACATGTAGGTCGGACGGTGCGTTGACTCCGTTGAACTGTTGCTACTACAGTACAACGCCCTCTACAAAAAAACAACTCTTGCGCTAGTCGTCATGCATGTAGGTTAGGGGTGGGGGGGGGGGGGGGGGAGGCCTGTGGCGTCTCCACTCAGTCACAGGACCCCGGCAATCAAATTTATTGTTTTCCACTGCTTTTCTCATTTATATATTATATTATGGACACAGAGGGTGTGCGCCTTAACAAGCAATAGTGCTCAAATGCCCGGAATGGGCAGAGCGTAGTACGCAAGAGGTACACAAAAGGAAGTATATAGGGCTGTTTTTGTTGTAACTCAGAGTTTCATGGCAAAAACCAATCATCAGACAACATAAGGAGATTAGAAAAAACGCAGGTATATGAAGGCAAGCAGAGGAGATAGAATAATTCAGTGCAGACAATATGATAATCATTCAACACCTCCCAGAGGCAGTACGCTCTGACGTGCCAGAATCAACATCTCAGGTGCAGATAGGCGGAAAACCACTTTAGGGCTGTCCCTGTTATGCCGATATCGAATAGGTTGTTGTGCGCGTCGTCCTTGCTGCAGCAATCACCTCACTGTTACCGTTAGGTTTTCTGCGCTCCCATCAGCCAATTGTCATGCATGTCAATATCTCAGATCTGAATCCAACGTGTGATTGCGAATATAACTAAACGTTCATGCACGTGAATCCGATTTCGCTTGCGGAACTTGGTGTAATTCAGTGGAATTATTTCTATAATGCTTGTTCAAGTTGCTTTCCTTTTGAGTGTAGTGGCCTGGTTTGGCCATTGCCGTTCTCGACGCATTATTCTGCTAATAGGGAGATTCCGGAGTACGATTTTTCGTGCCAAAATCCGTAGAGGCGCTAAGGATTTTTTATACGTCGTTTTCGATCAGTGAAATGTTCTGGAGTACGGAACTTATGTGTTTGCCGTCATTTACCAGGTTACCATCGCAAACACGTCAGATTCCCGCGCTATGCCTTTTTATTTTGAAAATTTGTACCGAAATCAAAACTTCCCGCGGAAAATCGATGTTTCTCGTACCGAATTTGTACGCGAAAAATCTTTCTGCACCCGATGACGCAAAATCTCCATACGAAACATGTTTCGTGTGAAAGCCAGTCCACACGGATTCTCCGTGCCGAAAAATCGTATGGAGCACGCCTGGAACAATCCGTAGCGCCCACACGGATTTTGGCACGGAAAATCGTACCCCGGAACCTCTCTAATATCGGTATCATTTTGTCGTACTGGACTAGCACATTATTAGCACACATTTCGGGTTTGTTTTCTCACTTCTATTGTTGCAACTCACATTTGCGTCTTTCAGTGCTGCTAGTATATGTTTCTGTCTCTTGGTTGTTCCATAAACTTTCTTTCATACTGCACTGTCCATTAGTTCGACGACGATTCCTGCAAATTTGTATCCCTGGTGATGGTTAGGTCGGGAGAGCACTATAGTATAACTATGTAGTGCTATTCAGGAAAAAAGCTTCCTCGGCCTACTCAAGCTCAACTGAAGAGGGGTGAATTCCCTAAAAAAAACTGTATGTTCAGTAGGGAGTGGTGCTTTCTTGCAGGTTTGCCCAGTGGACGGTTCGATGGACTTCTCGTGTGCCCCGGATGGCTGTCAGCCAAGTGAAATTTTCAAGATGGCAGGAAAGGCGCGAGCTCCCACACAGGGAGCAACACACAATTCCCAAAATATCGCCGAAGTCGCACCTGCATCTTCTCCTGCACACGGAAGCAGGGAGAACGCGAATTCAATTCTCCTCGTCAACACCACGAAAACTGTCGTCCTTTCCTTCCAACCCCAACACTTCATCCACATCACGCTACACTCGACTCGGCTGCAGCAGGTCCACCAACATAGGCACCTTGGTGTTACACTCCAAGACGATTTGCGATGGACCCAACACATCATATAAACCACCAACAAAGCCAAAAAACTACTACACCAACTCCACAAGACACGTGGCGCAATGAACCTTTCCAGCCTATTGTTAATATACACAACCTACATCCGACCCGTTCTCGAATATGGCAGCCTTGCCCTCTCCAACATCACACAGCAACAGCGGGACACACTGGAGAGAATTAAACGCCGTGCTATATGCATCTGCCTTCGGATTCCCCTCTTTGCACCAGTTCACCACAGCTCCCTCCTCCATCACGCAAAGCTCCCCACACTTAGCTCACGACTCCTACTAGCATGGGAAATCCACCATCAAACCTCCCCTGCACACCTGCAACAACCACATCTTGCACCACAACGTCAACACCAACCATTCACCCTTCGACAGACAAGGACCTACCCCATCGGACACGCACACACGAACAGGCACCGAGATTCCCCCATAAACAGTACCCTCACCCTCTACAACTCACTCCCTATCGACATCACAACCCAACTTCGTAGAAATTCTTTCCGAAACAATGCATCCAGTCTTCTTTTGAGCAGTACCTGCTCCTGCTCCGCGTATCCCCTGGTTTCTGATATCTCGAACGTGTACTTAACTATCTCGATCACCGCTGCTAACGTTATTGCCCAAGCTTGTTTTTCATGATCCATTGCTTCTTGCCTCCCGGTTAATTTCCATCTAGCTGTTTCTGGCTAGTACCAGTTCTATCGCACTTATTAATCATCCTTATTGGCGTCACGCCATCGTGGAATAAAAGAATAAGAATAAAACTGTTTTCTGATGATCGCTTAGTGCGTGAAACTCTGAGTAAAAACACTTCCTCTGTCCCCCTATTGTTAGAATAATAATACTAAGTTATACAAAAGAAAAAGGACCAAGGTACTACACGTTGCGCTATAATGTCTATAATAAATCCTTGGCTCTCCATCCGAGTCAACGCAATACTAACTAAAATTTAATAGAAGAGATCGCAAAAAAAAAAAAATTCTAAATACCGAGTGGTAGGCAAATTGAGCGCTCTGACATGGACAGGCCAGCTGTCCATTTCCAGTGTCCAAAGACTGTGAAGCATCTGGACGTAGCAAAGGCAATTCAAGCCTGCAGTCTCTCGCTTGGAGATGTCCTCCAGATCGACCTGCACGGCCGGCCCGGGTCTTGTGTTCTGACCCTGCGTGATTTCGCCACCAGGGACAAGCTCGTCGCAGCAAATCTGCAGTTGGAGGGTAAGAGCATTGACGTGCTCCCGGGAGATGGCACAGTATCCGCTACCCGTGTTTACATTTATGGTTGCGAACCCGCATTGCATCTGGGCCACATAGAGTCGGCTTTGGGGGAATTTGGCGAAATTGTCGGCAATATTGATTGCGAATTTGTCACCGTTGAGAAATTCAAAATTCTCACGGGGGTACGGCGGGTGCTAATGATCCTGAAGAAAGGTGTACCCTGCAAGCTAAGCATTCAGAAAAGGTCGTACCGTACACATCACCGCGACCAGATACAGACGTGCTTTCGCTGTGGTGTATCTGGCCACCAAGCACGTGACTGTCCTGCACGCCCAAATGCTGCACGTACACGTACGAATCACACTTCGTACTCCACTGTCGTACAGGGCCAGGCTGCGGACCGTATGGCGCACGGCTGTTTCGCGGCCACCACTTAACAATATGGCGGCCTTCGCCCAGGTTTACGGTGAAATTCAAAAATATTCTGAAAACTGAAAAAGATTTCAAGATCCTGTGGGATTCACGCGAAAACTGTGCTTTGTCAAGGTAACAAACACCGCGATCGGGACAAGGATTCAAACTTTTGAAGTCGCACAACAAAAAGTGTTCAACTTCGACAACAACAAACAAGGAAAGAAAAGGAAGGAGAAGGTAGACAGTCATGCACAGCAGGTTTTTGCTGGACGACGTCTCTTCCTGTTGTCACTACAGAGCTCAAATAGGAGTCAGCAGTACCGTTGTTATTTTTCTTACCTGGATCAGGGCTGAAATGGCCAAGCTGCTGCTGCGTCCAGGGCCTAAGCATCACTGCTCGAGCTCGGACGCCTTGCGTTTTCTTGATGCCGTGGCGGGACGAACAGCGTCATGTTGTGGCAATGTCCCGACGAGATGTTGCTGGCACATTGCTGTGAGGCGCTGCAGAGTCCCAGGAATGGCGTTATAATCGAAACTCAGCCTGTTGAATCTGGCGTGAATTGACTCGCTGCCCTGCTCGGCGAGTAGACCCAGACCGACTCCAAATTTCCTGGTGAACGGGACTGTGTGCTCCTCCAAGAGATGTAGTTTCGGAGTTATGTTGCCGAGCTGCCGGGTGATTATGGATTCTCTGCATTTGTGAAGAAACAGCTGGATGCAGTCAGCCAGCTTTGAGATGTCGGCCTCTGACATGCTGTTGCAATGGCTGAAACGGTGGCTGCAGTCGGCATATCCCGAAAACAATCCATGGTACCGCTGCTGCAAAATTTCTGCATCAGCAACGAGCTGCTGGCAACGAGTGGAAACCACCTCAACTGGAGCAGACATCAGTGCTCTTAGTACGGCAGGCTGCAGTGTGCGATGTACATGGTTGCCCACGAAGGCACCGCCATGGTAGGCTTGCCGATCAACATTGTGTGCTTGGAGCACAGACTCGAGACTTGACGCGCATGGTCCTGTGACTTTCTTGTTCTTTCTCATCTCGTCTAAGTCTTGTACGAGTTTGCTGTGCTCATCACTTGCAGCAGTGAAGGCGTCGCTGGCGGCTTTCCACAGTTGCTGTATTGCTGCAGCTACAGTGTCCATGTTGACGTTGGGAAAGCTGGTCGGTGCGTGTTGCTGCAAGAGCACTGCGTATTGGAGCTGCTGCTGTAGTTCATCGCTCTTCGCCTGGGCATCCTCCATAGCTTGCCTGGCGGACCGAACTTTGTCGCTGAGAACTGTTAGCTCTTGAAACTGGAGCTGATCATCTGCACACGGCTGGAGAGTTGCTGCTGCCAGTTTCACGTCCAGTTGTTTGACTTCAGCTAGGTAGATGTCATACAGCCATGCGAAAATGCCGAGATCCAGATGTAAAGACGGAATAACAACGTTGCTGACGGGAATTGGCAAGATAACTGGGCGGATGGCATTGTTGTGGTGCTTGGCTTGCGAAAGATTTGCTCCAGAGGCGATAAAGTTGGCATGATCCACTGCTATTGTCTCCAGTGTTCTGCCCTGATGATCTCCTGCATCACGCTTGTCTGCCGGGTGCTCCATCTGCTTCTTCGGACAAAGGCAATGGAGACATGGGCGATAGCCACTCGAGCCAGACAAACCATAGCACTTAGTCTGGTAATCATAGTCACCAAAGAAGAATAGCACAAATGACTTGCCTTTCCACTTGATAGTACTTTGCAGCTCCTTCACCTGGTCTGCATACACTCCAAGTGCGATCTGGAGGTTGGCAGGGCTGTCTGGGCAGTCAAACACGCACAGAGGAATGGTGTTGTTCAGCGAGTTCGGATGCTTCAGGTTTGCTACCTGGAATACAAACTTGAAGGAATGGCCGCCGTGGTCACCGCCAAGCTTTAGCCAAATCTCGGACTCCGGAATGACATTTCCGTGCCAGGTCAGCCACCCATACGTGTCGTACAAGTCCAGATAGTGCATCACGATGTCAATGAGATTTGGCATGTACACCATGCATGCCATCACTATGCTGCCGTCTTTCTTATTCATTGGCACTTCCTTTGCTGTGTATTGTGGAACCTGCTGCGCAATGAATGTTCGGGCTGTCTTCTCGGACTCCAGCTGGATGCCGAATCCAGTCAGCCAGCGCTTCAGGTGCCGCACTCTGTTCCATGGCAGGTTCATATCTGCTTTCAAGGCAAGCAGTGAGCCCTTGGCCGGTGTGCTGTGGCGTATGCCGGCATCTTGCAGCAGCTGATCCTGCTCTTGTTTACTGAGCGTTCTAAGTCCAGCAACTTCCTGCGCTCTGGCTCCAGTTGCTCCTCCACAAACAGTGTCTGCGTGCCTCACCAGTTCAGACGAGCGGCGTCGCAGTGTGCTAGGAGCTGCCTGATCCGAAGGCACACTACTCACCACAGTGCGCTGATAAACTTGCGGTCTCCCATGTGTGCCTGTTCGCACCGTCAGCCTGCCGTCGTGTACTTTCGATGCTACTAAGTGATTCGTGAGACGCTCGGCAACATTACCGCACAGTTTAGAAGGCGAGGCAGACAGCACATCCTCAACTGTTGAGAGCGGTCGTACTGTGCGGATTGGCGGCGTATCTGTTGCTGGGTTGAAGGAGCAAGTTGCTACGTGCTCCTTGAGACTCCGGAGGGGTACAACTGCTGGGCAACCTTGCAGTGATTGCATGTGAAAGTCACACCGCACGGACCAGTTGCCGATTATCCTTGCAAGAACTCTGCCTGGCTGCTTGAGCTCTGACGCTCTCATAGGTGCAGCGCACACTGGACACTGGCTGCTGCTGGCTAGCCATGTGCATATGCAGTCTACGCAGAATAGCTCTTGACAGCATGCTGCTTCGACTACATTGTCGATAACATTGTTGCATACAGTGCACTTTTCTATAGCATGTTCATCAATAAATCTCTCCTTCGTTAGCTCGGCGCTTGCTTTGTGCATGCAGCTGGCTATGGCTCGCACACTGTCCACTGATGTATCCAAGCCATTTCTAGATGATGCTCCTGGGACATCTGTTGCACTTGTTGTCTTGTGTGTTGCGCACGCGTGCCCACTGTGTGCGTCTGCTGCGTCTGGCGCTGCCGCACCTCGTAAATCTGTTTTCTTCTTCTGATGCTTGCCCCTGGTCTTGGCAGTGTGATTCAAACAAAAATCACAGTGTGTGCGGTGGTGGGGCTGCCATTTCACGGCAGGGCCACAACCACCACCACAGAATTTGGATGTGCCACTTGCTCTTTTCAGTGTTTTGTCACACAGACTGCATATATACGGAGGATGTATGTTTTGTTTGTCCTGTGACACATTGACATTTAGGACAGACAGGAGAGTGTCAGCGTGTTTCTGCACACTGTAGCGGGTTGGCTGCTTACAGGAAGAGAATTTCCTGCCGCCTAAGCGGCACACCTCTTGCAGGTGCTGCGTGTGTTCGTCCATGTGTGCACAGTGACTACAGTGAGAAGAAAGAAAAATTACAATTTGTTTTGACGCACGGTTTTCGGACTGTGTGCACGGATTCTCATGAGATTTTCTCCATGTACTTCGTAGATACTTACCAACGAGAAATTCAACTGAACTAGTTGATCAGTAACCGGGAACAGAGCTAGGAACGCCAGAACTGTTGAGGAAATATGGAACACAACGTACAGGAGAGCGAGTGGGAAATGTCCTCGATCGGCAAGGAAAATGAAACGAAGTGGACCGTGTGAGGCATGTACGCGCAGCTGGGACGATACAAAAGCCAAAAATCGAGACTTCAGTCGAAACCGGAGTGAATGGAGCATGTTCTAAGCGAATCCATTGAGATACGCATCCAATTTCCTCAAGTCAAATCACGAAAATCAAGATTTTTTCCCCTTCAGCGACGCCATTTTAGGTGAGCGAAAATCGCGAAAAAAAACAGCCGTGGGCGGATGACAGTCCGGATCAGGGAGTAGTAAAATACAGGGAGGTGACACGAGCATGTACGGCCAGTTTGACGATTGCCTTAGCACCGTTTTCACCCGGCGGGTGAGATTGGGGTACTATGGGTACCGAAGTGTGTAGACACGCGCGCGGATCAGGATTCTCTCGATCAGGGAGTAGTAAAATACCTACCGCCAAAGAGACTCCTACTGCAGCCCGTAGAACCTCAGCGCTGAGAATTTCCAACAATTGTCTGCCTTCACAAAGTTAGGTAGTCGACCAAACTATCACTATGTCAGGATAAAAGTCCAGCAAGAGTGGTATCACTTTGGGAGATATCCCTGCGTGCCGTAGATTTTTCCTGTGTCGGTACAAGCTGTTTATGACGACGTAGCCCCGCATTTCAATCCTTGACAAACTTAGGAATATTTCATTCCGAAAAGTGAACTCCCGAATCTCTAGCATACCATAATATGAAATGCTCATCATCACAAAGAAGGTAGAGAAGTACTGGTTGATCACAACTGAGGAGAAATTAGTGCCGATCGTGTGGTGTCCTAGAGATTTTTTCGACTTCGAAATCGGTGCACTCGCTTTCATCTCCAATCGTACACGTATTGTTCTCAAGGAAATCACCTTCGTTCTATTGCTCCATGCCGTCGATCGGGACGAATTTCGGAAGGGTGGTACCTTTCCATATGACGATGACACAGATGTATCACAAGAGCAAAACAAATGCTGTTCCATGAGATGGATAGACCTTTTCACGGAATTAGTTCTTCGACAAATACTCAAGATTGATTCAGCAGATCATCTTTTTTGCGAAAGAAAAAAAAACAAGCGCGAGGCACCCATCAAAATCACGATTAGTGGCGTGTCACCTCCCTGTATTTTACTACTCCCTGGTCCGGATGTACTCGTTCATGTACAAGAACCCACTGGCGCTGAACCAAATCCAGGAGCTGTGATAGCAGGCGAAGCAACAGATAGCAACTGCCCATGTCCACCAAAAGGTTCAACCACACTAGAGGGCTCGAACCAACAACAACAGCAGCAGCAGCAGCACTGCGACAAGCGACCACCAAAGGTCTCTAAGATACCTGTGCGGCAGGCAGCTTATTCTGTACCAGTCGCCACGCCAACAACCCTGCCAGCAGAAGAGGCTACACGTGGAGTGCCGGCATTTCCGCTCTCTCGTGGGAAGGGGTGTCACTCTTCACCTGATGACGAAGGATTCATCCGCGCATCAGGCAAGCACACATTCAGCGCAAGAGTCCTGGCATTCGACCCCCAAGTCGCATGGGCAAATGAGGCATCTGCAAAAGAGATGAACCGCCTTGCCCAACGTGTGAGGAGTCGGCGAGGAAGCCAATAACCGGTAAACTTCTGCTTGTAATCTCGATTCTATGCTAGTCCTCGTCATGATTGTTCTTTTTCTTACTAATTACTACTTTTCACTGCTATATCGTCTTTAAATCAACACGCTCAGGTATTCTCTCCACGAGCTGCCACCATCAGTTTTCCGGTGAGCACCCAGGATACCCGAACGCTTAAACTAGGTTTTTTGAATGTCTGTAGCTTGCGCTACAAAGTCGATGAAGTAACGGCACTCCTTCAGGTGCAGGACTTTGATATTTTTGGATTGGCCGAAACCTGGCTGGATAGCACTATTGGTGACGGAGAAGTAGCCATTCCTGGATACAGCCTCACAAGGACCGATCGCAGCGGCAGGCGAGGTGGCGGCACGTGTATCTATTACAAATCCACCCTGCCAATCAAACCGCGCCCAGATCTAAGCGTAAGCGGCTTAGAGCACAGCATCACCGTGTCGGCTGCGCCTACAGGCCCCCTGACACATCCGTGGAGTTTTGGACTGATTTAGAAAGTGCCATGCATAGTGCTGGCTCTTCAGCCACGTCTTTAACGGTGTTGGGGGATTTCAATGTGGATTTGTCCGCTAATCACCCCAATCATCAGCGAACCCATCTACAGAGCCTGTGCTGCACGTTCGACTTAACCAACTGCGTGGATGCAGTGACGCGCATCACTCCAAGTACGCCGAAAGGCACCCTTATTGACCTTGTCCTCACGGACAGGAAGATGGTATCCAGCTGCAGGGTGATACCTTGTCTGATCAGTGATCACAGCGCTGTGCTCGCCAACCTGAACATTTCAGTTCCTCGTGCAGAGACTCAATCGAAGCAGGCCAGGCGGATTCGGAATATAAGTATCCCTGAGTTCAGAATCGCTCTGGAGCAAGAATTTCAGCATTTCCCTTCCCTTCCACAGTCGTCAAGCGTGGATGATACGTGGCATGATTGGCACTCGCGCTTTATGACTGTCCTGGACAGGTATGCTCCGATGAAGACTGTACCACCGCGCCGCAAGCCTCTACCTCCATGGTCCGACCGTGAGACGTATCAACTCATCAGGACACGGAATAGGCTGCACACGCGCTGGCTCCGGAACCCCGAAGATATGGCACTTCACAGTGCATTCAAACTGGCTCGGACGCAGGCATCTAACGCGATTCGGCGCAAACGAAACTCGTATTTTCATCAGACATGTCAATCTGCATCTGCAAACCCTCGTAAGCTCTGGCAGCTCATCAACAGCCTTACAGGCCGTACCCGAGCACAACCGGATCATACATGCGACGTTGAAGAGGTCGGCAATACGTTCCATCAAGTTGTGACCGACGCCAATAGACCTCCCATATTGGCAGAACCTCAGGGGCCATTGAGAGGGGAAGTCCTTTCGGATTTTCGAGGGACTGATGCAGGTTCCGTTTACGAACTGCTCCGTAAAGTCGACGCCAGAAAAGCAACAGGTAGTGACGGGGTCCCAGGATCGTTGCTGCTCGCCACTGCCGACATCATCGCACCAAGCCTCACCCAACTTTTCAACATGTCCCTGAAATCGGGTATCGGTCCTCGAGCCTTCAAGCTAGCAGAGGTTCGCCCCCTCTTCAAATCGGGAGATCCTGCTTCCCCTGGGAATTATAGACCAGTATCTCTACTACCCATTATTTCGAAAATCCTCGAGCGGATTGTACAAAACCAGTTACAAGGTCAGCTTTCCCGTGTTCATGCGCTGCCTGACACGCAGTTTGTGTACCGGCATGGCTACTCAACAGAAGATGCATTGGTTGTCCTGACGGACACGCTCCTGGAGGCCTGCGATCGACGCCAGGTATCGGGAGTGTGCTTTCTCGATCTCTCCAAGGCATTTGACAAAGTCAGTCATGAGCGTCTCATTCAGGACCTGTTTGCTTTAGGAGTGACAGGTAGACCCCTTCGCTGGCTCATCAGCTACCTCAGTGAGCGGACACAGCGAGTTTGTTTCGGGGCCAGCAGCAGCACAATCACCTCTTGCAGCTGCGGTGTGTACCAGGGATCGGTGCTCGGCCCGTTGCTCTTTAACGTGTACACAAGAGATGTTCCTCAAGTAGCCCAATCCGCAGCCACGATCCAGTTCGCCGATGACGTCGCAGTATATTGTAGCGCTGACACGACTCAGGCTGTTGCCAGTACGCTCTCCACCGCAGTCTCCTCCTTGGCTGCATGGCTGGAAGAGCGAGGACTGATTCTGAATGAGAAGAAGAGTCAAGTTCTCACAGTCTTTCCTGGTAGAGACGCTGGACCCCGGGTCACAGTCCTCTGTCGCAGCCAAGCTCTGCCGACAGTCACCAGCGCGAAGTACCTTGGCGTCATCATTGACGAGGGGCTGAACTTTCAGCAACACCTGAAAGCCATTACAGCAAAGGTGTCCCGCAAAGTAGGTGCCCTCTGGCGGACTCGGAGATGCTTGAGCCTGGCGGCCCGAGTCACCTACTTGAAGTCCGTGGTGATGCCGGATCTGACCTACGCATCAAGTTGTTTCGCGTTCTGTCCAACTGCCCAGCAAGCAACGGATCTCCAGACGCTGGAGAACAAAGCGGTTCGCGCAGTTTTTGGCGCTCGGCCATACGACTCTGCTCAACCTCTGCTCCAACGGGTGGAACTCTACCGAATCTCAGAGCTGCACAAGCAAAAGGCGCTATTGCTCACCTGGCGATGCATCCACGGCATTGCGGGGAACCGGCTCTGTGGACTGATTTCAAGGTCACCAGATCGGCGTACCCGCTTGCAGAAGGACATCGGAGCGCACATACCACCCGCCGCAAGCCGCGCTGGTCAGGCTAGGTTCTCTGTTGCCGCTCCCAAGCTGTGGAACGCACTACCCAGCGACATCCGCACCATCCCCCAACGCAGTGTGTTCAAGATGTCAGTCATCCCACATACGCTCGCTCCATGAAACGTATCACCCATTATTCCAATCACTGTTGCTGTCGCATCCACTCGTATGTCGCATCCACTCGTAGTCCACGTCCACTGATGTCGACCGAGGTAGCTCTCTTGCTACTGTGTAATAGTGACATGTACCCAGCTAATGTCTCTGCTTCGTTCAGGGAAATCAGAATAGGAAGTCTGCTGTACCACCCGCTCTTTTCTTTTTACTTTTAAAAGCGATTATTTGTAACATGGAAATTTGTTCCTTGGCTCACCATCTGAGTTCTTAAAGCTATTATTCATTTTCTGCTGACCCCGGTTATTTCTTTTATTAGTATTGTTTTCTTTGCCTTCGCTTTCTTGTTATTGGGCAACTTGCCAGCTAGAATCTGCGAAGTAAAATAAACAACAACAACAACAACAACAACCAGGCGTGCGCTGTTATGGATTGGACTTGATAACTATGTGAATAATCGTGTCTAAATAATGTACTCTCAAAAGTCACAATTCACAGTTGGAGGTGGAATCTTGGTTGACAGTGGGTACCCGTTACGGCACTATGATTATCATTATTTCCTCAGTCAAGAATCTATTTACAAGGCCTTCAATCCGAGTAGTATATAAAGGGAGCGTTCTGGCGCAAAGCCCTCCCTATACATACTACTAACGCGCAACATACGAACAGTCAAGGACGATGCAGTCCTGATTTAAAAATTGGGAACAATCGGAGTACGTGGCGTAGCCACGGACTGCTCGTAGTTCGCGGAACTCAGGTGAAGTGAAACGATGACAACTGAAAAGGCTACAATGGAGCTTCAAAGTTTTGCAAAAGTAAAAGATCTCTTTCTTTCACACACTGTATCTCTGTCTGCCGTGGCCGGATGACTCGTGTACATCCATTGTGCAATACAGTGTTAGGCATAACTCTTCTCTCGTTGCCTTTTCAATGAAAACAACGGTACAATGAAGTACACTGTCGCGGCACTGACGCTGTGCAACCGTGTAACAACAAAGCTAATTTGCGACTGCTAGAGAACTTGACATTAGGTCCCAGCCACAGCTATATACCATTTTAACAACAGAGCTAATTTACAAGTGTGTTCCGATTGTAGAAAAGGAACACAAACGGAAATTCACACATGCACACACATATACACACTGGCCGAAAGCACAATCCCAGTACGGCCACACACAAACACACACACGCGTAAACACATACACACAAGCACACATGCACTTACTATACAAGCAAAAATGTTCCTCAATGCCGGCGGCATCTGTGTGAAGACGACGTGATCAATTTTCATTCTTCCTGACCTCCAGGTAAAAAAAGAAACAAGATGGAAAATTGCCCTCTGGTTAAGATTAATTAAATTTTAAGCAAGAAAGGTTTTGCTGGGGAAGGCTGTCAGTTCACTGGACCACTAGGGCACGGGGTAAAGTCAGTGGACTTGCAGAATAGTTACGAGCTACCCGCATGTCTTACCTACTCCGCTCCATCGCAGTGATCAGGCAACCACTTTCTTGCATATAAAGGCGAATGCTTTTATCACCAGCAATAAGGTGTAGTAAGCGTCTTTGCGAACAACAGAGAAGACAATGCTTAGGCTGATCGCTGTGTACGTACTGGTAATGTCCAGTATTGGTGGACATGTACAATGCATTACTAAGTATACCAGCAGAAGTATTGCTCCCTCGGGGTTGCAGAAGTCGGTTGATTTGACAAAGCGCCTTTGCGGCGTTTCACAGCTATCATCGGCCCGCAATGTTGCAAACAATACTTGCTTCGTTACGGAGATGGGCGAAAGCATTATGGTTGTCTTTGACGCAGTAATGCGCAAGAAGATAAAGAGCTGTAGGCACATTGTTGACCGAGGGAGGCATTGGAAGGAGAATGTCGGTTGTGCACTACTAACCTTCACCATATTTCGAGTTCAGGCATTAAAGGAACGGCTTCTAAGTCGTCCAGAGCTGCACAACATATTCGATATGCTGAAATCAAGTCAAAATTTAAATGCCACGGTCCACCATTCCCGAAACATCATAGAAAGGTGCAACCTGAAGCAAGTGTCCTCTCAGGATTACTGCAGGAACTCCAGTAGCACCGAGGCTTGCAAGTTGTTAGTTGTATCTAAGACGCTCTTGTTCTTCGTGACACATCCTCAGAGACCAAATAAAACCTCAATGGACGTAAGCCAGACTGACTTTGGATGCTGGGAGCCGGAACTGGAAAGAGCGCGTCTTCTCCTTGCAGAACGAGGGAGATGGGATGTAGATGACAAATGTATTGATTCTCTACCGGATATCAGCTCGAAGCTATTCAAGTTGCTCATTCCCGTCATGTTCGAAAAAGCACGGACATTTCTGTTCGGTATAGTAGACAGACGCAAGGACAAGCATCGCTACCTGTCGTCATATTTACACACTAAACTTCTAGCGCTAATGGGACATCCAGCTGCTTTACAACGCCACGTATACACACAGCAATGGCCAGTCGTCCGCCTTCTCTCCCTGTGAGTGGGGTGTTCCTCAGGGTAGTGTGCTAGGTCCTCTTTTGTTATCCAACTACACAATGGAAATAGAACAGATCACAACTCCGGCCCACTCACAACTTTTTGCTGATTTTAACCTGCTAGACGCCATCAGTCAACCTGTCGAATTCATGAACTTAACGCTCTCCCGTTCTGTCTCCAACCTGGACAATTTTCTGGAGGAAAGATGTTTAAATCTCTCCAAAACCCACGTCCCGGCCCTACATGCGTCCCGCAGGCAGCCCTTGTCACTTAACATAGAATGCAATGGTAATCCCCTAGCTCAGACCACAACTCCTCGATATCTAGGTCTAGATCTCGATTCCCAGCTTCAGTGGGAGACTCAAGTTGCGTGTATCATACGGAACACTTCCCAGGAACTGACGGCGCTTCGAGCCATTCGCTTCCTCCAAAATTTTCGAAGCGAGACTGTCGCTTCGGCGGATTCGCTTCAGCGGAAAACACGACGGTCTGCTGTATATGGACTTGCTACGAGAAATTTGTATGCGTATGATGTCCATGCAACAAAAATGCGTGCAAGATAGTCATTGACCTTGTCTATTCTCCGTACCGTATGCACCACAGTCTCATTTTCCGCCAAAGTAGGAGTTGTGCCCTGTTTGTATGTGTGACCATACACACGTGGTTTCGCTGGAGCGACACCAGGCTCGCTGCCGCCGAGCCTCGTCGCCGAAGCGAATCCTAGTGCATGTGTGACCGCGCCCTAAGCAGAATGAGAACAAACTTACGTGTACATGCGCATGACTGCGCAAGAACGGCGAGGACAAGTGTCTAGAACCATTGTGCATGTTCTCGGTTCCGGCTGGTGCTAGCTAATGGCGCCACTGGCAGGGTGAAGGGAGGTAGTCAAGGTTGTCACAGGAAGCAGCTGCATTAGGCAATGGATGTTGAACACGTTTATGTCATTCTTTCGATGCTTCTTTTGCCTAGGTCATCAGAGACTCCACAGTGTGGTGGGTACGCGTTTTTGAGCTCCAGTTCTTGAAACCTTTTGGACAGCCCAGCCGGCATTAGGCCGGACTGGAGGTAAGTAGGTATCGTTGTAGCAGTAGTAGTAGTGGCAGCAGTTGCAGTAGTGTAGTTAGCTAGCTAGGTTGTGCACAACGAGAATCTTTGCGCCATGGGTGAGCTCTCAAGCGCGGAGCAGGTGAAGCTACTTTGTAGCATTCCCGGAATACATCACAACGTGGTCAGCCTTGTAGATACTTTGAATGCTTTCGTCCGTGAGGCCAGAAACAACGAAGTACGCCTCCAGCGGAGAGTAGACGAGCTCGCCGGCCTGGTCTTGGATTTAAGGCAAGAAATGAAGTCATTGAAGGAGTCCGCCATTATGGCAGTCAAGCAACCATTTTCAAAAAGCGAGCTGGGCAAGGAGATCAAGAGTGCAGGTAGTAGTAGTACTACGAGTAAGAGTACCCGTACCAGTAGTCCTGGACAGTCAAAGCCACGCGCAAGTGACAGTGCAAAACTGCCAAACCAGCAGGTAAAACACGTGGGAACCCACACTGAACCCCGTACCCGTAGCGCCGCCACACCCTGGCACGCAACCAAGACAGTGCCCTCTGGGGACACAGAAATGGAGTATTCTGAGTCTGATGCAGGGGATACTGGACTCCTGCCTGTCAGTGTCAAGCCCGTTTTCGGTGCTACTGCTGCCAACGCTGGGCCTAACCAGGACACCCTACCGGCCGCTGCAGGTACTGTTGAACCTGAAACTGGGAACACAGAGCGAGAGGAAGTGGATGCCATAAATGACGACAGCTGGCAGCTGGTCGCTGCAGCCCCACCAAGACGCCGGAGAGCAGTAGTGTTTGTTGGCAACCTTAGCAGCACCTGCACAATGGAGGGTCTCACGGAGTTTGTGCACCGCCGGTCTGTAGCAGCCACAGGGAACATCATAGATGTCCACTCATGCAATGTACACACGGCAGCTAGCGGCAAAGTATCCGCCAGGGTCACCATCGATGCAGCTTGCCTGGCCACTGTGACCTCTGCCAACTTCTGGCCTCGGCCTCTCTACTGCAGGACATGGAAATTCAATCCACCCAAGAAGAGCAGCGGCAACGACAAGGCCCACAGCAGCAGTGATGGTGGCAGTGGCGACGGCAACGACAATGCCCACAGCAGCAGTGACGGTGGCAGTGGCGACGACAGCAGCGGAAACGACTGTGGCAGTGGCGGCAGCAGCAGCAGTGACGGTGGCAGTGGCGATGGCAACGACAATGCCCACAGCAGCAGAGACGATGGCAGTGGCGACGACAGCAGCAGAAACGACTGTGGCAGGAGCGGCAGCAGCAGCCGCCGCAATAGCAGCAGCGACAGTTCTCCCAAACCCGGCGCTGAGTTAACTCGGACCCCTGGGCAGAAGTCACGACCCCACCAGCGTGGTTCTCCTGCTGAAGACCAAGCTGCAAAGCGCGTGGCTCCAGTCAGCAAACAGTGATGCCTTCTGCCAGCCATATACCCCTGCTAAACCCCAATGCTACTCCCTTCCAGCCTCGAAGGTCCCGGGGCTCCCAAAGAACAACCAACTGCAACAACCTCAAACTGTTCGTCACGAGCCTCAACATCGGGTTTTTGAATATCTGCAGCCTGCGCTACAAGCTGCATGCACTGGACAGCCTTGCCCACCAGCACAACTGGGACGTCGTTGGCGTTGCTGAGACCTGGCTGGATAGTACAATCTCGGATGGCGAAATTTGTATTCCCGGCTACAGTGTTGTTCGCTGTGACCGGCCCGATCGCCAGGGTGGGGGCACATGCCTCTATTACAAGACATCACTCCCAGTTACCTATCGTTCTGATCTGCACAATAGCCACCTGGAGGCTTCCTGGATAGCTATTGGCGGAGGGCAACACCAGCACCTCGTTGGCTGCCTCTATCGCCCACCAAATGCAACTGCTGATTTCTGGGGCCACCTGGACACAGTCCTCCACAATGCTGCCACGATCACGCCATCAATGACACTGGTGGGTGACTTTAATATCAATCTGGCTCAATGCATGAGCAGTCGTCCTCACCAGCGCTTCTGGGACCTTATCGGATCGTATGGGCTCCGCAACTATGTTCAGTCTGCCACACGAGTCACACCCCGATGTCCGGATGGAACGCTGCTTGATTTAGTGCTCTCCACCGTGGGTACTATAAGTCATTGTGAAGTTGTACCCTGCACGATCAGCGATCACTTCCTTGTGCATGCAAGTCTGTCTCTACCCTCCTCGCAACACCAACTGCAGCGGAAATCAGTGCGCCCCACCCGCAAGATCCGTGCCATTAACGTTGCAACATTTCGTGAAGATATTGCCTCGTGCAGCCTCCACTCCTTTCCCCCTGCTGCAACTGTAGACGAGATGTGGAATGGCTGGCATGCCAAGTTTATGTCGGTTCTCGAAAGTCACGCTCCCCTGTGTGAAGTCAGAATCTCCACCAGGAGGACTCCCCCGCCATGGTCCGACCGTGATCTATTCCAACTGAACATGCGCAAGAATATACTTCACCGAAAGTGGCTACGAGATAAGACTAACGTGCATCTACATGAGGAGTACAAGCGAGCCCGTGCAGAAGCCTCAAATGCTTACCGGCGAAAACGCAATCAGCATTTCCAACAGCAGTGTCGTGATCACTCCTCCAACCTGCGGAAGATGTGGTCCGTGATCAACTCTGTCACTAGCCGTTCTCGTCAACATCATCAGCCAACGTGCGACATCACAGAAGTCTCGGATGCCTTCCACAGCATTGTACATGATCCGTCCCGTCCGGCGCAGCTCCAGATTCCCATTGGTCCACAGCCGCAAGGCTCAATGCTGACCTTCCAGTCAACCACCCCAGATGAGGTCAAGCACCTCCTGGAACGGATAAATCCTTGCAAAGCCACAGGCAGTGATGGGATTCCTGGGTGTCTGCTACGTGCTTGCGCTGACCTGTTGGCTCCATCGCTTTCAGTGCTCTTCAGCTCATCGCTGAGGCATGGTGAAGTCCCTCTGGCTTTCAAACATGCTGTAATAAGCCCTCTCTTCAAAGCTGGCGATCCATCGGTAGCTGCAAATTATCGTCCTGTGTCGCTCCTGCCGATCGTATCCAAACTACTCGAGAAGATAGTCCAGAAGCAACTTGTTGCACATCTGGAGCGATCATGTGCCATACCACCGACTCAGTTTGCCTTCCGCCGTGAGCACTCCACAGAGGACGCCCTAGTTGTAGCAACAGATGCCATCTTAAAGGCCCGGGACGATAAGTTGACCACAGGCGTCTGCCTAATCGACATGTCAAAAGCCTTTGACAAGGTCAATCACAGCCAACTGGTCCGGGACCTATTCGATCTCGGCCTGGACAATGCCTCCCTTCGCTGGTTCTGCAGCTACTTAAGCGATCGAACCCAGCAAGTGCGCATTGGCCCCACCTACAGTGTTGCTGCTAAGTGCTCATCTGGTGTACCTCAGGGCTCGGTCC
Organism: Sycon ciliatum; assembly: GCF_964019385.1. Classification (NCBI taxonomy): domain Eukaryota; kingdom Metazoa; phylum Porifera; class Calcarea; order Leucosolenida; family Sycettidae; genus Sycon; species Sycon ciliatum. Next base: position 22,036,772 of record NC_088649.1, read on the forward strand.
TAGGACCGATCCTGTTTAGCATGTACACCCGTGATGTCCCTGCCATAGCCCATCCTGCTCCATCTCTGCAATTTGCCGATGACATTGCAGTGCACTGCCACAGAAAATCAGTGCTAGCCACATCAGCCTGCCTGTCAGGGGCCGTCACCAACGTCGCTGACTGGCTCAAGCATCGACATCTGCTACTAAATGACGAGAAGAGCCAGGTCCTGTCAATTGTACCACAACGCAATGCGGGTCAGCATGTCGCTGTCCGCTGCAACCAGACAGAGCTTCCCCTGAGCCCAACAGCAAGGTACCTCGGCGTGACCCTTGACGCCGCTGTGAAGTGGGACCCCCATGTTGACGCGATGGCGAAGAAAGTTGTGCAGAAGATTGGAGCATTGTGGCGGTCCCGCAGATGTCTGAGCCTCAGTAGTCGCATCCAGTATGTGAGGTCAGTCATCATGCCTGACCTCCTATATGGGTCTAACGCCTTCTCTTCCTCCCTCAAGGTTTCGCAGCTTGATCGCCTTCAGGTCCTGCAGAACCGAGCGGCGAGAGCGGTATACGGTTTGCCGCCTCACACCTCGGCTCAGCCTCTGCTCGAACGGATGTCCTTGTACAGAGTTCGGGAGTGCTACGCCCAGAAGCGGCTCGTCCTGGTGTGGCGCTGTGTCAATGGGAAAGCCAGCAGTGTCCTCCAGGACCTATTCTCACCATCAGCTGGCAGCACCACCCGGCACCAGGTTTCCAGGGGCCTCACTGTCCCCTCGGCACAGTCAGAAGCCGGCAGATCTCGCCTGGCCTTTCAGGCAGCCTTGGCCTGGAACGCTCTCCCAAGGAGTGTAAGGGAGATCAAGGCTGCCCAGCAATTTAAGCTTGCCTCCATCCCCTACACCTTGCAATGAATGCTCTGTCTGACTTTTCCCGTCCACACACCACGTCATTTACTCTTCTCTGCGTGCTTGTGCGCTCAAGTTATGAACTCTTTGTGTTCCCTCTGTTGACGCTTCAAAATCGCTCTATTGACACTGCAAAATCGCTCTGTTGACGCTACAAAATTGCATATCATCTCCCTCCCTCCCTGCCCCCCCCTCTCTCTCTCTCTCTCTCTCTCTCTCTCTCTCTCGCTCTCTCTCTCCCCGTAGCTCTCTCCCTTTTGAAATTCGCTTCCATAGAATTGGGCACCATTGCCCGTTTGGCCTTGCGAAGCAAAATAAAAATCAACAACAACAACAACAACAACAACAACAACGATACATGGGCGCGGGGTCAACGCGCTGGAGTTTCGGGAGCCTTCCCTGCCACTTCCTCACTTTGCTCGCTCTCAGTAGTCGTAGCCAAAATACAGGCATCCTAATAATACTTTTAACTAGAAGGTTGGTTGCTCCCACACTGGAACATGCACTTTCCCACCGACATGACTTGACGGACTCACGACTTCCATCACGAACACAAGAGAAGTCGTTTAAACCTTCCCTTCGGCAACCCTGCAAGAAAGCATCGCTCCTTGCTCAATACATAGTGCTTCGGAGAGTCCTCATGAGTTGAGCATGAGTATGTTCAGAAAGTTGGCTCTTGAGGCCCACCACTTGCATGGTGCTCCCCAGGCCAAATCATCACCAGGCATAAAACCTTACAGAAACACGGAGTTTTCAGCGCGACAAACACCAGAACACTAGATAGCAGCTTGATTCACTGTCGCTCATGGATAGAACAAACGCTGAGGATCCGTAGTCTTTCGCACCACTGTCGGTTCCTGACCGACTACGAGAGAGTACATGAAATTACAAGCCTGCACGGATTAAGAACAGTACGAAGTAGTGGAAGCAGCCCCGACTACGTAGTAGGAACTTGATTGCTCCCACGATGGACCAGCTGTTCAACAGCCGCGCATGGGTGATGATGATGATGTGGCATGTCACACCTCTATTGATGAATTTCGTAAATGCTTGCTAATGAAAGACATCCAAACACACTCGCATACAGAACATGCAGTGTGGGTCATAGTAATAATTATATCGCTTATAGTGATAAAATACTCGAAACCAAACACCAACGCCATCGGCGATACTGACTGGGCGGAGATGCAGCTTGCGTCATGTTCCCTGGTGCGCAGTTGTATAGCAGACTTTAGGAAGGATACAGTTGTAGTGTCCGATTCTCACTGATCATGTTGCCAACGACCCACAAGGTGTACATCTTATTAGTAGGAAGTGGTGGGTTATTCAGTTGCGAAAAAGGTCAACTTTTTGATGGTTAAATCATTTCGACAATGGGTTCAGGTTTTGCCATCCCACGACACGACAATGAAGAGGTTCGATACGGCTTCCTATTTTTACTTCTCCTGTCGAGCATGGCTGAAAATGTGACAACCAACAGCAACATTCTCAGCACCAAACTTATAGTCTCTGCAGAAAATTGATTAGACCCAGTGTGTGAGTAGCGTTCCAAAGGAATCATCAGCTCGCACTTGTGCAAATGAACCGTGCTCGATTATAAACATGGGGAGGATTTCTGGTTCTTCTCTTCGCTGTAATATGCAGGAAGCTGGTCGACTGTGTGAATACTGTTTAACTGGAAAGTTTAACGACCAAAAAGTTGAACATTTCTGAAATTTTGGCATGATTACGTGCAGAAAGTTTAACGATGGCTACCTGACAACCCAGATGTATCCGCATATTTACCCATACATCTAGTGATAAGTTTTTTTTCAAATAACGAAAAATAATTGGTCGATAAAACTTTAGCTTTTGTGACTCGTCAGACATTCCAGTTCTATAGTACTGTTGGGCCGAGACGAACTTGGAACGAGAGCCTCTGGTGTGCTCTACTTGCCCCTAGCATTCTCCGAGTGCAATGCTTTGAAAATGTATGTTAGCCCATTGTATGCAGAAATCAAGTCAATGTGTAAATGCTTCTGTTCACCATTCGCACTTGCATTCTTTTTAAGCTGTAATGTGCAGGAAGCTGGCCGACTGTGTGAATATATTTGAGCCGAGACGAACTTGGAAAGAGAACCTCTGGTGTTGTCGACTTGGCCCTATCATTCTCCTTCTTGGAAAATGAATATCTTAGCCCATCGTGTGACGAAATCAATATGTAAATGCTCTTGTTCACCATATCGCACCATTATTGAAAAGTGCGACCTGAAGCGAGTGTATTCTTAGCTCTACTGCGGGAATTACAGTAGTCCCATTTACTGCAGGATGTTAGCTACGTATTAGGTTCTCTTGGTCTTAGTCGCGCATGGTTTTAGATCACGCCAAACATCGCTCGACTTTGGACAGACTAGCTTGGGTTGTTGGGAATCAGTGAGGGAAGGAGCACGTCAACTTCCAGCAAAGCCGGGTAATTGGGATATCGATGACAGGCGTGTTGATACGCTGAAGGTCATTGGCTGAAAGCTGTACTTGCAACTCATTCCTACACTTGCCCGTGGTTGAGTGGTTGGATAATGTCAACAGTAGGAACAGAATTCTTCTTTCGTATCTACTGGCTCAAGTACTGACCTCCAGCTCACAACAAGATGCTTTCAAACGTTATATCTGCTTTAATTTAAGCACTCGAAGTCCCGCAATTTCAAGTTCATCGTTCGTCACAAAAGCGAGCTGGCAAGCTCAAAACAAGTTTTAGCATCATGCCACGGGGTTCGCGGGCAAAGTGTGAAATCACCTGGGACAGCTCCAGGGCGGTAAACCACTACCGTTGGTATTTGCTATCAACTTGCTCAACGTGACCTTCGTTCGTCTGCGCGTCGCTCTTGCTCCGTCAAACACATCACTGTTTCCGACAGTGGTTGTAAGCTCCCGTCAGCCACTTGTCAGGAGTGTTATTCGCTCGCATCCAAATTCATTATAAAAATACCGTACGCACGATGCAGAGTTCAATTTGTGCGATATCATAATTGTTTGTGATGCACCACATCGAGCAGAACGCGATCCAAACACAAGCTTACCGACGGTTAGGCTGCCGACCTGACTGGACAAAATTAATGATCCCTGGCTTCACCAGACGCCAGAAGTCGGAAACCACGTCCTTTGCCGTGACGTCCATCTCCAAAAGAAACTCCATCTTCGTCGTGAAAAGGCTTGAAATACTCTATATTCAGCGGAGATTCGCGGTCTCACGCTTTTTCAGATCGAATAATTTTGTTGTTGTAGCAGTTGCAGGGCAGATCCCAAGAAATTCGAAATTTCAATGGTGGAAGGGTGTACTACCAACAGGATTTCAAAAGGTATGGTTCGCGGCGCGATCGTTCTACCTACATCATTCAAACTTTGCCGAATGGTTCTAACCTACATGGAACCACAGGGTTTGATGACATAGCTGACGCAAAAAGTCACACACACACAGCACATCCGTGTGCACATAATTATACTAAATTAGTGGACGTCGTCATTATCTTCCCGCTGGTCTCAAATGTACGATGACATGCTATTTCGCCTGACGTTTTATCCCTGGTGGTGGTTAGGTCTGGAGAGCACTGTATAGGTAATGCTCTTCAGTTAAAATCTTCATCAGGCTACTCAAACAAAAACGATGAGGGGTAAATTCCACGAACACTGTATGTTGAGCAGGGAGTGGCGCTTTCTTGCAGGTGTGCCGAATGGAAGGTTCGATGAACTTCTCGTGTGCCCCGGATGGCTGTCGTGAGTCAAGTGAAATTTCAAGGTCGCATCAAAGGCGAGAGCTATTACGCACTGAGCAACACACAATTCACAGAGTATCGCCGAAGTCGCACCAGCCACTTCTTGTACACACAAAAATCAGTGAAAGTACACACATTCAAAAAGCTATCATGCATTGTCCGTGTCCCTCGCTTCATACGTTTTCCAACTCTACACAGGCACGGAAGCGCAGAATACTATTTGGATTGACAAAATCGCGCCAGGCGGCGCACTATTATGGATTATACTCTGCTACCATGTGAATGGCAAAGTCTAAAATAATAACCTGCTAGCACTGTGAATTGTGATTTACAATTCACCGTTGGAGGTGGAATCGTAGTTGGCAGTATGCACCGGTTACAGCTGTATGACCATCATTATTTCCTCAATCAAGAAACACGTCACGTAACGTTCAATCCGCATTATAAGAGCAGGCGGGAATGGTGCCCACTTGGGTAAACATTTGGAAACAATCGCAGTACATTGTGTAGTTCGTAATTCGAGGAACGCAGGTGAAGCGAAAAGATAACAGCTGACAAGGCTACAATGGAGCTCCAACGTTTAACAAAAGTAAAAGATCTTTTTATTTTTTATCTTTCGTCGCCCTTGGCCGGATGACCCGTGTACATGCGCTGTGAAATAGAGTGTTAGGCATGACAGTCGTTACCTTTTCAGTGAAGGAAAAAGACGTACAATGAAGAACACTCTCGCAGCACAGACGCCGTGCAACCCCGTGACAAAAGAGTTAATATCGATTGCTAGAGAAGAACTTGAGAATGGTTATTATACTACACACAAAATTTTCATTTGTGTTCCGATTGTAGAAAAGTAACACCGACGGAAATTCACATAGACACACGAACACTCTCCTGTCGAAAGCACGATCGCAATACGGCCACAAACAAACACACACACGCATCTACTACACAAGCGAAAATGTTGTTCAATTCCGGCTACATCCGTGTGAAGACGACGTGATCAATTCAATTATTCTCCCTGCGATTGTCCAAGAAACAGGACAAACAAGCTGGGGAATTTCCCATTGGTTTTGGATCATTACAATTTTAAACAAGAACCGTTTTGCAGGGGAAGGCTGTTACTGGACTACTAGAAAACGGGGTAAATCAGTGGGCTAATGGTATCGGAAGAGTTACCAGCTACCCGCTTGTCTTACGTACTCCGCTCGATCGCAGTCATTTGACAGCCAATTTCTTGCATATAAAGGCGAATGTTTCGTTGTTTAAAGCATGTCTCCACCAGAAATATTGTGTAACTATCGCGGCAAAGGAAAAGACAATGCGAAGGCTTATCACCGTATATCTACTGATCATGTCCAGCATTAGTGGGCATGCGAAATGCGTTACTAACTTTACCAGTAGTAGTATTGCTTCATCGGGGTGGCATAAATCGGATGATTTGACAAAGCGCCTGTGCGGCGTTTCACAGCCATCATCCGCCGGCACTCCTGCAAACAAGACTTGCTCCACCAAGGAGGTGGACGAAAGCATTCTGGTTCTCCTTGATGCAGTTCTGCGCAGGGAGATGAAGAGCTGTAGGCACATCGTGGACCCAATGAGGTCTTGGAAGGGGAATGTCGGATGTGCTCTACTAACCTTCACCATACTTCGCGTTCAGGCTTTGATGAAGCATCTTCTAAGCGGTCCAGAGCTGCACAATGTCGTGGATATGCTGAGATCAAGTCATAGTCTAACTGCCACTGTCCACCATTCACGCAGCATCATAGAAAACTGCAACCTGAAGCAAGTGTCCTCTGAGCTTTACTGTGGAAACTCCACTGGTCCGAATGGCTGCAGGTTGCTTACTTTGTCTAAAACGCTTTTGTTCTTCGTGACACATTCGAAAAGTCCCAATCCAACTCGGATGGAGCTAAGCCTTTGGATGCTGGGAGCCAGAACTGGAAAAGGCGCGTCTTCTTCTTGCAAAACCAGGTAGATTGGATATTGATGACAAATGTCTTGATACACTACAGGTCATCGGCACAAAGTTATACAAACTTCTCATTCCCGGCATGTTCCAAGAAGTACGAGTATTTCTGTTTAACGTTGGAACATTAGACAGAGGCAAGAACACGCGACGATCGCTGTTGTCACTTATCCACACTAGGCTTCTTACGCTTATGGCACAGCCAGCTGTTTTACAACGCCACGTTTACACACTGTTCAATAAAATGAAAGAATTCGTCAGGCGCAGGAACCAATTGAGCCAGTCAAACAAAGTGGTGGCTTCATGTCGAGGTCTTCGCGGACCAAAGTCACAAGTACGGTCAACTGTGCTGAAGCTGTTAGCACTTGTTGTTGTCCATTATGCGCGAAGTGAAATAACTTCATCACCACGGGTACCGTTTATCATCGCCTCTTTGCTTGTATCTGTTCTCCAGTCCAAAGTTGACTTGGTGCTGGACAATGCGTGAGCCTCCTCACTGGTAGAATTCACTGCTTACACGTCATACACGATAACAATGTGATTGCAGCGAATTTCAGCAGAGCATAATGTCCAAAACGCCAGTGCAAGCAGACCATGATTATTTTTTTATGAATTAAAACAGCACAAAGCCACAAATGTATCAAGTTCGTATCCGTGACACCTGTCCTTTGCTTTTCATCTCATACGTCATAATTTTGTGGTGCAATCACCATCTACAAGGCAACAACAATGACATTTCCACCTTTGTATCGTCTGCTTCTCTGTGAAGGTAAATCACTTCTAAACAAAAATCGTTATTATTCTCATTTGAGGAGTTGGCGGTAATAATAACAACACATCTTCTTGTTGCCAGCTGTCGTTTCAAGCTAATTTCACATTTCTGTTACGTCCACAAACGTCCTCGATACCCCGAAGGCAATGCTAACTGACTCAACTCAGTGATCGAACAAGGCTATTAAATTTATCCCACGATGACCCGACTTGTAAATTTGAGATCCATTTTTTTCTGCTCGTCTTGACCCTGCCTCCCCTCATTGCTACTTCCGTTTTCGTATTTTTATTTTCATTTATTTTCTCTTCATTTCTGACTCTTCTTACTGGTTGTCATCGCTTTCATAATATTGGGCAGAACTGCCCGTTTGCTATGCGATGTAAAATAAATAAACAACAACAACAACGCCGAGAGTGTTATTTGCTTTCTCCCATCTGAAGACAACACGCTAGGTCAACTCCCATGAAATGCCGAATGACAGCTAATTTGATGTGCTTATTCTATATCTGACCTGGGCAATCTCCTCGCGTTCTAGATAGTAATTACTGTGCTTTTCTTTTATAAAAATCCCCTTGTTATATGCACCTATGAATGTTTATCGCAAACAACTGGATGTAGATTCTCACTGCTCGCTCTTCTTTGTCCATAGAGAAAGAGTACACTGGTATGCTCTAGATTGCTTCTTATCAATGCTATTTGTCGTCTAGAACGATCTGCAGTCAAAACCATCCTGGATGAGACCGACAACAGCTGTGTCTAGAAAGGGTAGATTGAAATAGCTATGAAAAGTACTCAATATAATTGTAACACCTGTCAGGACGACCACTCGGATTAGGCGACGACCTGTCCTAGACGACCCTGAAACCAGCAGCAAGGGATGCTCTTTCCTGTCAAATGACCCTGGATAAAGAGACCACCTGGTATCTTAGACCACGTTTTGAAGGTCCCTTGAGTGGTCGTCTTAGACACGTTTCACTGTATAGCAGTCAGTCGAAGAAGTATTCTGTTATTTCTAGTGGAGAAACCAAAACAGGCAGACGCCTAAAAACAATAGACCCACAGTGTAGGATGGTTGTGTTACAGGGATCGTAAACAGATGCGAGGCCAAAATCGTGGGAAATCTTGCGCTTTGATCCATTCTCATGCCGTATTCTGCCCAGTGAAATACTATCGATTGCTGCGTTGTTGGTCCTCTTCCTACTTGTGCGGCACTCAAGTTTGCGCTTTGCACCATTTCGAATCCCAGTGTTGGTAGTTCTAGGTCTTTAGTTCATAGTTACACAAACAGTCCATTTCAAAAAGATTTACAATCAGGTGTTGGTCCTAAAAAATATGAAGATAAGGGAAAATTGGTCAACAAAGTACATAAAAGGCCTTGTTAGGACACGGCAAATTGTTCTGTGAAGGTTTCGGAACAATTGGACCAGCGGTTAAGGAGTTATAATTTCGGCCAAGTTTCCGGCCTTTTCCCATTGTTTATAATTTGCCCTGGACGCCAGTATCAATTTATTTTTCAAAACCAACGATTTATCCATTCCCTTTTTGGCCTTGTGGTTATGAATGCTGTCTTCTGACCATGAAGTTGTGAGTTCAAATCCCAACAAATCTTCAAGTCAAACATTTTCCTCATTTTTTCATTGTTTTGGTGACCACGCTGGTACAAGACAAAGAAGGTGGCTGCGCTAAACGACTTGTTGCTGGAGCTCGCGTGTCCTGCCGAACTGGCTGACACTTGACTGGCTCACGCCATGCGAAGTTGTGAACACACAAAACACTGAAACGGTGTGAGTGAACGCGGATGTCATTGCGCTGTAGCTACGTGTTGTTGAATACACTCGCACATCATTTCAAGTTCGCCAAAATTACTTGAATTTAGGAGTCAACGCCGTATTCTATCAGCTTTCACAGGCGTCTGCTTTTATCTAAATGTCGTCGAAGTCACACTCCCCGGGCGACCGCCAGGCTCGCAAATATTTTTGAAATGGACTTTAGTAACAAGGCCAAGTGGTGACAAATAAAAGTAGCGTCACCTGCGCTTATTGTGTTTCCAACGGTCACGGCATCGCTTTGCCTGGGGCGGGCTCGTGCAAGATCGCGAGTTCATATTTTTTAATTCAAGAAGTACCTCCTTCGCTCTCAAGCCATCGTGCAGTATTTTCCTGAGGAGTGTTCACCAGCACCTAAGACGTAGGAGCTCGGATTTCGCTTGTCGTTGGACACTGACGGAACGAGCCCAGACTTGGTTGGCCTCAGAACCAAAAGAAATCAGAGATCGCTGTGATAGATATTACTGAGACGCCCATCATTGCTTACTGGCCCGTAACAACATGTAAAGCCAAACCACAGCACAGGCACAGCAGTGGCTAAGAAAAAAGTCAGCTGAGGCTTCTCCTTTTCTACAAAGCGAAAACTATGACCTCAGCGACAAGTAGCAGTTTTGTTGAAATAAATATTCTGGTTCGCGCGCCCTTCTGTCACAATGATGCTGCAACTGTGTTAATTATAAATATGCTGCTGCAACTGGAGACGCTTTAAAAGTACATACGCAGGTGACGCGAATTTTGGTTGCCACTACATGGCCAAGTAACTACTTATTGTCAAGAAGCAGTTACTTTGAAGGGCCATATTTTAGACAAAGGTGATTGTCAGTTGGTGTTGGCCTCCTATGTGACACAGGTAGCACATCCAATCGTCATAATTATTGCACTAGTCTCTTCAATATACTTGCTCAGTTACGGGTCCACTAGAGACAAAGTGCATTAAAGCAGTGTCTCCAGTTTCCTGGTAGTCTCTAATGTACGGCGCCACTAGCAGGCAGAGGAAGGAAAGTCATGATTTCCGAAGTAATTACCTTCGGTGTGCATCATATGGTGTGGACAAAAATGATGTATGACTAGCGAGAGTATACTGATAAGACACTAATTCAATCAGATGAAATTTGGTAATTGCGCACCGAGTGAATGGGGGGGGGGGAGGGCAGGGTAAAGGACGCTTCCAAAAATAGCTCAAGCTGCCTATGGAAATAACAACAATATCCAATATTAGACAGTTCAAAGAACATGTTAAATGTCATGCCAAGTTGTAAGCTTTCTCGCCCAGAGTGTTAGGCATGACCCTTCACTCGACACCTTTTCAGTGAACAATTGCAACACAACGTAGCAAAGAAGAACAACCTCGCGGCACTGACGCCGTGCAAGCGCGTGAGAACAAAGCTAATCTGCGATTGCTGGAGAACTTGACATAAGGTTCCAACAACAGGTATATACCATTTAACAACGCAGCTAATTTACAATTAGATTCCGTTTGTAGAAACGGAACACAACCGGAAATTCACATGTAAACACACATATACCCAAGTAAAAAGCTCGATTGCAGTACGGCACCGCAGAAACACACACAAACACGTACAACACACACACACACACAAACACGTAAAACACACACAAGCACCTACTATACAAGCTAAAAGGTTGTTCAGTTCCGGCAATATTCGTGTAAAGACGACGTGATCAATTAACTTATTCTCCCATCGTCCAAGAAACATGACAAACAAGCTGAAGCATTACCCACGGGTCAAGAATCATTACAATATCACGTGCCTAGCTGCTTTCTACTGTCCAAAGCCTAAACGAAATGATAGTAGCCCACTGTGCGAAATTTAAAACAAAATTACAATTCTAAACTAGAAAGGTGTTGCTGGGGAAGGCTGTCATTTCACCAGACCACTTAGAACACGAGGTCATGCAGTGGTCTCTCAGACTGGTCACCAGCTACCAGCTTGTCTCACTAACCTCGCTCAATCGCAGTGATTTCGCTGCCGCGTTCTTGCATATAAAGGCGATTGCTTCGCATTTTAGATAATTCGTACCCTCTAAAAAGGCGTAACCATCGTTGCGCCTAACAGACAAAACAATGCTTATACTGATCACTGTATATGTACTTGTCATATCCAGCATGTGTGTACAATGTGTCAACAACAACACCAGCAGGAGTACTGCTTCATCGGGGTGGCAGCAGTCGGATACCGTACTGGCAATATATGTTGCCGCGTGAAGGCCGATTCACAATACAACTTTCTGCGACGCGACATGCGACTTGCGACACATGCGACGAGCTGCGACAGCGACACACGGTTCACAATATTCTTCATGTTTGCGACATCCTCATGCACAAGAAGTACTATGCACGTGCACTGCACGTACACTGCACGTGCACCCAGGGTCGAAACTGTACTCCATTTGTGTATGTCGCATGTCGCACGTCGCAAAAGTTGAACTTTCTTCAACTTCTGCGACAGGTGCATTGCGACAGCTTGCGACAGCCTGCGACAGCTTGCGGCAGCTCGCGACAGGCAATTTCTTGTCGCAACTGTCGCAAATCGCGTGTCGCGTCGCAGAAAGTTGTATTGTGAATCGGCCTTAACGCGTAACGCAGGAGGGTGCGGCGTAACGCGCGACCAGGCTAGTGCGACAAATTTTCGTTGAGTTCGTAACGCGCGTCCGGCGGGGTGCGGCGATCTTTTCATTCAAAATGATGCAGAGAAGCAAAAAAATGATGCGGCAATAGCAAAAAAGTGATGCGGCAATAGCAAAAAAAGGACTGCGGCAATATAGAAACCTGTGTAACGGCTCCTGTGCGACTTGGCATGTAACGCCCTGCGTGCGGCAAACATGTGCCAATGTAACGCTTCATGGCCTCACTGCGGCAACATAATTTGCCAGTACGGTAATTTGACAAAGCGCCTGTGCGGCGTTTCACAACCATCATCCGCGGGCACTCCTGCAAACAAGACTTGCACCACCAAGGAGATGGGCGAAAGCATTCTGGTTCTCTTTGACGCAGTTCTGCGCAGGGAGATCAAGAGCTGTAGAAATATTTTTAACCCAATGAGGTATTGGAAGGGGAATTTCGGATGTGGTCTACTAACCTTCCTAATTTTTTTGCGTTCAGGCTATGATGAAGCATCTTCTAAACAATCCAGAGCTGCATAAGGTCGTGGATATGCTGAAATCAAGTCAAAGTCTAAACGCCACTGTCAAGCATTCTCGAAACATCATAGAAAAGTGCAACCTGAAGCAAGTGTCCTCTCAGCTTTACTGCGGACACTCCAGTAGCACCAATGATTGCAAGTTACTAGTTGTGTCCAAGATGCTCTTGTTCTTCACGACACATCCTCAGAGACCAAATCAAACCTCAATGGACGTGAGCCAGACTAGTTTTGGATGCCGGGAGCCGGAACTCGAAACAGCGCGTGTTCTACTTGCAGAAGCAGGGAAATGGGATTTAGATGACGCCTGTATTGCAGGTTATCAGCTCGAAGTTATTAAAGCTACTCATTCCCGTCTTGTTGGAAAATACACCAGTAGTACTGTTTAACGTTGTAGAAAGACGCAAGGACAGGAACCGGTCCCTGTCGTCTTATTTTCCCACTAGGTTTCTTACGCTTATTACACAGCCAGCTGCTTTACAACGCCATGTTTACACACTGTTCAAGAAAATGAAAGAATTCCTCTCTCCGCAGGAACCAAGTGAGCAAGTCAAAAAAAGTGTTGGCCTCATGTCGAGATCTTCGCGGACCGAAGTCACAGGTCCGGTCCACTGTGCTGAAGCTATTAGCACTAGTTATTGTGAATGATGCGCGGAGCAGAATGATTACCTCCACAGGGTTGCCGTTTATCGTTGCCTCCTTGCTTGTATCTGTTCTCCAGTCCAAAGTGGACTTAGTGCTAGACAATCCGTGAGCCTTCACACTGATAGAACTCGCGGCTAGCACGTCGCCACGATTACAATGTGATTGCAGCAAAGTCCACCAGACAATTATGTCCAAAACTCCAGCACAAGAAGACCAAGTATGTATGGATAAAAACAGCACAAAGCCGCAAATTTATCAAGTTGAGTTTTCTCCAATTTTGTGTCCGTAACAACTAAACTCGTTTCATCTTCTGCGTTCTAATTTGGTGGTGCAGTCACCATCTATTTGGAAGCAACAATGACATTCCCGTTTGTATTATCTTCTGCTTGTGAAGGCAAGTCACGTCCACATCTGATGAAACCTATCATGCCAATAGTTAATGTTATCATGTGAGAATTTGGTGATAATAAGCACAACACTTCTTCCCTTTACAATCTGTCGTTTTAAGCTAAATTTAAAATTATTTTACGTTCACAAACATCCTCGATGCCGCGAGGGTAGTGCCAAATGACAGAAGTCAGCGATCGAGCAAGTCCATTAACGTTATTTTCTGATTTCCTCCTACTCCAAGTTTTGTTTTCATTCACCGATCTTCAGCCAACCGGCGAGGTCTACACCCATGAAATGCGGAATGATAGCAGATTTGATTTGCCTTTTCAATTTGCTGATCTGGGCAATCTTTTGTCGTTATAGGTCATCATTATTATAATGCTTTTCTGTTACATAACTCGTTTGTTATGCACACCAATGAATTTTTATCACAATCAACTGGATTTTGGCTCGCACTGTCGCTCTCCTGTGTCCATAGAAAATGAGCGCACTGTTATGCTCTTCGTTGCTTCCGAATAACGGTAGTTGAAGTGTTGAACGCTCTGCAGTCAAAACCCTCCTGAGTGAGAGCGACAACAGCGGAGGTTTAAAAAAAGGTTCAATTGAAATAGCTATGAGAACTCCTCAGTGCACACAACAGTCAGTGATTGTGCTACAGGGATCGTGAATAGATGTGAGGTGGAAAGTTAGGGAAATCCTGCGCTTTGATCCATTATTATGCCGTATTGCCCGCAGTGAAATGCTATCGATTGCTACATTGTTTGTCCTCTCCTTACTTCTACCGCTCTCAAATTTGCGCTTTGCCCCGTTTCGAATCCCAGTGTTGGCAGGTCTAGGGCTGGGGAACACCCCTCCTCAGTACAAAGGATGCTGTAGCTGTGTTCATTGCATGCTGCTGCCGCTGGAAACACAAGTATAGGTGACGAGACTTTTGTTTGCCACCTCTTGGCCAAGTAACTACGCCTTGTCATGAAGCAGTGACTTCAACGGCCTTTTTTTGTTATGCAAAGGTGATTCTCATTTTGGTGTCTCCTATTTGACACAGGATGCACGTTCCAAATAGAGCAATATTCAAATTTGATAAGTCTCTGCAGTATACTTGATCAATCACGTGTCCACTACAGACAAAGAGCAGTAAAACATTATCTCCAGTTTTCTGGTAGCCTCTAACGTACGGCGCCTCTAGCAAGCGGAAGGAGGAAAGTCATGATTATCACAGTTAAAAGCTTAGGGGTGCATGATGTGGTGAATAAAAATGGATTAAAGAATGATGTTAGGCTAGCGAGAGTGTACTGGTAAATCAATTATTCAATCAGATTTAATTTGCAATTGAGGTTCGATTGATTTCGAGGCAGGGTAAAGGACGCTTGCAAATAAAATGGCTCAAGCTGCATATGGAAATGAAGACAATATCCGATATTAAACACTTCAAAGACGCTGTTAAATGTCATGCCAAGTTGTAGGCTTCCTCTCCTATTTTGCTAGCTTATGTCGCCACTATTTCCGATGGCCAACATAGCGATAAATTTCACGCCGCTGATGTGTCCTTTTCTTCCGATTATTGTGTTCTTTCCTTTTTTCTTTCGTTTCCCTTCTCTTGTCTTGGCTGGCTAACGCCCCCGCCTAAGCAGTGGAATCTAACATTCAACAGCGAATTACAATAAAAATAAACAAAAATACACACAGACTCAAACCGCCCGTGAACACAAGTATCTAGACATATATGCCCAGCACATATGCATGAAAACATAATACCGGGACATGGATGATACCCCGAGCAGACACAACTGCTCGGGTACGTACACATAGACACACAAACACACCCACGAACACACACGTATATACACACTCACACACATACTCACAAATACAACCACATACATGCATTATGATGATTGATCTAGCTGAAGCGTGCATCATGTGGCAAATACGTTGTATTTCTCGCCGGCCGAGCGCAGCGAGATGGGCGAGAAATGATTTCTCGCGAAATATTTTCAGTTGCAAATATGGCATCTGGTGTGTTCTTTGTTGTCGCTTCTTTTCCTGACTTCTTCAGTCAGTTTTGAGTCTCACCAGTGTCCCTGCCCTCCCACCCTTTATCTCTGTGCATATTATCAGTGCTTTTTATCACTGTTTGCCGTGATGTGCTTGCCATGCCTACATGATACCTAATCGCCATTGGGGATATACACCCGGTTTTTTCCCTCACAAATGCGTCCGTCGGCGCGAAGGTGTTTTCCGGCTGGCTCGGTCCAGGAAAATTAATCTGACGGTCCCAAGTGGTTCTGCATCATGGCCTATTTCTGCTATCCACTGGCACGACTATTCTATCTGAGACACTCTGTTCTCAGTCCTTGCTTGCTTCCATACCTCACTCGTTATCCGGTTCACATCTGGCTGCGGCCAACTACCCTTCACTTTGTGTGTTGTCGCTATTGCTGTCTATATCTCTGTGTATGCCAGTATATGTGGAGCGAGAAGTAACTGTACTCACAGCACGCTGATACTGACTTGTGCACACACATGCACACGCAGTAAACACATAAAGCGTGGACGCCAAAATTAACATTGGCAGGAAACATGAAGATAAAGGGCACATATTTTAGCATTAAAATCATCTCTTCAAATGTCACCACAAATTAGCCATTCCTAAAAAATTAAAATGTAACGTGCTGAAGAACGTTTTCAAGCGCAACACGATAAACGTACAAGAATGCATATATTCAGTTCAAACATGTAAGCTGAATTTATGAACAGCCAGATCTTTTTAATCGAATATGGCGGCTGTACAAAATATTTGAACAGACCGCCGCCTTCCTTATACTTCAACTCCCTCGTCGTTCTTTCCCAGGTGAGTCAGAGCAAAATCACCTTCATACTGCTCCATAGAAAGGCCAATGCTTGCTTAATTCAAGCATTTCTAATCCAGGAACGATCTTTTAGTGTCCTTTCACCTACGCCAATGACAAGAGGATGATCAGGTTTGCCACAGTATACAATTTTAGACTGCTTATGTCTAGTATAGCTGTACGTGAACAATCCAGCAGCAACAACAGCAGCAGCGGTAGAACCAGATTGGTTTCACCAGTGCTTCAACAATCGGACGAGTTGACCAAGCGTGTTTGTCGTATTCCCAATGGGTCACCAGCACGCACTCTTGCGAACAAAACTTGCTCGATCATTAATGTGGGAGAAGACATGCTGGTGCTTCTTCGTGTAGTATTGCGGAACGAACTGTCAAACTGTCAGAAGATATTTGAATCGAGGAGGAGATGGAAGGAGAACCCCTGGTGTACTGTAGTTGCGTATAGGATCTTCCGCTTGAACTATTTAGAAAATAAATATCTTAGCCCCGTGGCGCGGCAGAATGCTCGTCTTGTGCTGACATCAAGTCAAAGTCTAAATGCTTCTGTCTACCATTCGCGCAACATAATAGAAAAGTGTAGCCTAAAGAAAGTGTTCCCTCAGGTTTACTGTGGAAACTCCAGCGGTCCATTTGCCTGTAGGCTGCTAGTATTGTCCAAGACTCTCTTGTTCCTGCTTACTCATCTGCCACACCCAAATCAGACATCCGTCGAAATTGGACAGACCAATTTGGGTTGTTGGGAACCAGTGCTGGAAGGAGCACGTCAACTCCTACCAACGCAGGGCCAATGGGATAACAATAACAAGTGTGTTTATACACTGAAGGACATCGTCGCAAGACTGTTCTCAGTGCTCATCCCAAAAGTTATCCAACAGATCAGGAAAGTATATTTTGGCAGGAGAAGTACAGTGAGCAGCTCCTATCTTGTTCTTTTCTCTCATCTTCATTCGAAAATAATGATCTTGATGACTAAACCAGTTGTTGTCCAAAGGTATGTCCACCAGACTTTCGACAATTTCAAGTCATTCGTGCGTCACAGAAACCAGCTGACGGCGTCGAGTAAGGTACTAATTTCATGCCACGGGATTCGCGGAAGAAAAGCAGAGCTACGTGAGGCAGTGCTGAGGCTGCTTCCACTGCCATTAGCACTGAACCTCACTACGCGGAACGGGTTCTTCCCTCGCTCATCTGTCCCTTTGTGTCAATAATCACCTCACTATTGCCTTCTATGATCGACCAGGTATTGTGAGCCCGCACAGCTTTAATACATTCTCATGGCGTATTGTCCCCAGTGAAACTCAAATCAATGGCTACATTGTTTGCGCTAACCTTACTTCTGCCAAAATGTAATGGTCGATGCGTCGCATAATGAATACACGTACATGGGCGTGTATGCAGCGCTGGTCGGATATGGAAATGCACCAGACTTTGTAAATGTTAGTCATGTACATAGACACATATTTAAGTCTACAAACAAGGCCGGTAGAGGCAGCATAAAGCAGAGTGCTCAATGTGCAGCTGCTCAGCGCAGCATAACATGCAAAGGAGGGTAAATGATGTGTTACAGCTGCACAGGCTGTCGCCTCAGTTTAATGTCTATTTTCAGTCTAAGTATTGATTTTTAACCACATGTGCTTCGTAGTTGGTATTGGACTCCTATCCGACACAGTGGGCACGGTTTAGCTAAACTGATCTACATACCATACTGTCTGTTCAATAGACTTGATCAGTGACGTGTCCGCTACAGACAAAGATCGGGAAAGCATGTCTCCAGTTTCTTGGTATTCTCTAACGTCCGGCGCCACTGCCAAGCAGAAAAATGAAATACACGGCTGTCTCCGCAATTACTGTAGACGTGAATAATCCAGGTAAAAACTTCAATGAAAAATTATAAATTAGCGAGATTTTTCTATGTACTTAAATAAAAATTATGCAATCAGATATGATTATTTTTGTTAATGAAGGGAAAACACCTTTGCAAATACACACGGGCACGAACGTACCATGAACACAAACACATCGAAAAGTAAGCCCACATGCATGTACGCATAAAACACACCTTGCTCTGGACAGGCTGTATCCCCGCGCACAAACACTCTCACAAATTCAAATCTATCACCTGACCTCTCATGTTTATTGGCAGTCTTCGGACGGGCCAGGAGATGTTGAATAAATAAATAAATAAATAAAACATATACACTCAAACATCTACACACATACACACGCACACGTATACTAGTATACACTGTCCCATGTACCATGCATACACCCGTTGCAAGAAAAGGACGCAAATCTGCAAATTTAGCGGATGTGCACCCACAGATTTTTCATTGTACCAACGATCGCGTAAAAGGATCTTAATGAGACAGATCAAGACTTGCGCCAGATAACTGTCTTATCCACACAACTGGCGAAGCCACGTGAATCGACCACCAATGCACACCTGCTCTACACCACCAGGAGTGCATCGCCATAAACAGGCTAAGACCTATGCACACCCTACACGTGCGGGGGTACCCAGTACAGACAGCACGCTGCTTTGATTGAAGAAGTCACTAGAAGCACTGATACCTTGAAGTGAAATTGAAGTTAGTTTACCAATCAGCCTCGGGTACTGAATACTGGGAACCCAGAGCCAACACACGTTCCAGCAACCTCAGCCATGAAAGCTTTTATGGTAACGACACCTTGGATTGTGGAGCCGAAACTAGTCCAACTTCCAAATGCTTTGGCACGAAGGTAGCCTTCAGGCAGGTTCCGACACACTCCCGCACACACAAACACCGCAATACACATACACTCACTCAGTAACACAGAACGTTTTACAAATATGACCCCAGAACTAACAATGACCGGATGCATTATAAATACGGGACCCATATTTTAACATTTGTGTCATCTCTAAGGATATCTCCACACATCAACCAGTCCTACACAATCACAAATTGCGTGCTAAAGGACGTATCTTAGCGCCAAGAGGTAAACCCTGCACGGGAAAATCTACTAGTACTTGCAAAGAGAAACGTGATGAATTGTGACACAGTCAAGTCTTTCCTTTGAAACATGGGCACTGGACAAAAGCTCAGGACACACTGCCGCCTTGCTTGTACTGCAACTCAATCGCTGTGCTTACCCCGCTGAGTTGGAGAAGAGTCGCAGGTATATAAAGGACAATGCTTGCCTAGCTGAAGCATTTCCACGCTGGAAAAGCTTTTTCTTGTTATCTTATCCCGTCCACCACTGACCAGACGATGATGAGGTTTGCCACAGTATACCATATACTGCTTATGTCTGGCATAGCTGCATTTGTGCAATCCAGCAGCAACATCAGCCGCAGTAGAACCCCATTCGTTTCACTTGCGGTTCAACAATCGGATGTGTTGACCAAGCGTCTGTGTAGTGTTCCCAGTGGGTCATCAGTGCGGGCTCTTGCAAACAAAACTTGCTCCATCAAGGACGTGAAGGAAGACATTCTTTTTCTCCTTCGCATGGTAGTGCGTAGAGAGCTGGCCGACTGTCCGAACATTGTTGATACGAGAAGGAATTGGAAGGATAACCTCCGGTGTGCTCTTGTTACGCTTGGCACCATAAAGTTGAGACGTTTAGAGAATACGTTACTCCGTCCAGGAGCGCGTCATAACGCTCGTCTTATGTTGGAGTCAAGTCGAAGTCTTAATGACACTGTACACCATTCCCGCAACATTATAGAACGGTGCAACATGAAGCAAGTGTCCTCCAAGCTTTACTGCGGAGACTCCAGGGACCCTTTAGCCTGTAGGTTACTACTGTGGTCCAAGACTCTCTTGTTCTTCTTTACCCATCCGCCACACCCAAATCAGACAGCGGTCGAAATCGGACAGACCAATTTGGGTTGTTGGGAACCAGTGCTGGAAGGAGCACGTCAACTCCTGGCACAGCCGGGCAAATGGAATATCGATGACGAGTGTGTTGATACGCTGAAGGACATTGGATCAAGGATGGTTTCACTACTCACTCCATATGTTACCCAACAGATAAAGAAACTATTCTTTGGCGGGAGGAACAAACTCCGGAGTTCATATCTTGATATATTTTCTTATCTTAACTCGACAATACCGATATTGTTGACACAACCAGTTGTTATGGAACGTTACGTCTACTGGCCGTTCAGGAACTTCAAGTCATTCATTCGTCAACGAAATCAGCTGACGAAGTCCAACAAAGTCCTAACTTCATGCGGCGGGATTTGAGGTTCGAAATCGGAGCTGCGTGAGACAGTGCTGCGGCTACTACCATTGCCATTCGTACTGGACCTCACCACGCGGAGAGGGATTTTCCCTCGTCTCTCAGTCCCCTTGGTGTCAATAATTATCTCCCTATTGCCTTCTATGATCGACTACGTGTTGTGTGCCCGAGCAATAAGAGACAATTGCACGCCGTTCCTTGTCAGAGCACGGGAACACATACGTCATAAAATCATACGATTGGATACAAGGTCATATTCAAGTACTTATAGCCGCAATTAACGTCAAGGATGATCGTGCTTACACATGTAGGTCCAAGACACGTCCGAAGTATATGTAAATTAGAATCGCTTGGCCATCAATCCTTCACGTTTAACTCCGCGTAAAAGCTGCACTAACTCCGTTTCAAAATAGCTATTATATTTGTGAATACTGATTGAAACACTCGCACGCTTTTCAGATTGCTTTTCCAATAGCTAACCGTCGTTGTATGCATTGAATGGGACTCACTTCCGCTCAGATCATCACTGCTGATTGTTTCTCGTGCGGATAGCATGTATGTTACCACACAATGACTATTTTCTAGGGGAATCGCATCTCTATGATATTTTACTGAATTGTGTTGATTTGCGTCGTTACATGCGAATACTGATTACGAAACACACTGAAATTATTTAAAAATATGTTTGTATGAAACCGCTCACATTTTAGTAACTTGTAGGCTCGCTCGCCTCTTTAGCTAGCTTATCTCGCCACTCTCCACCATGGTAAACACAATGATAAATTTCACCCCGCTGACGCGTTCGTTTCTTCCGAATATTATCTTCTTTCCTTCTTTCTTTCTTTTTCTTCTTTTGCCATGGCTGGCTAACGCCCCTCCTTTGCATTGGCTTCTGCCATTGGACGGTGAAATTAAATTAAAATTAAAATGTATTAATACACTTACGTGTATGCGGCGCCGATCGGATATGCAAATGCACTAGACTTTATAAATGGCGATCATGAACATGTACATATATTTTATACTTACAAACCAGGCCGGTAGAGGGAGCTCGAAGCAGAGTGCTCAATGAGGAGCTGTTCAGTGCAGCCTAACGTACAACGTAAGCGAAAGCCTGTTTTACAGCTGCACAGGTTTTAAGCTCCGTTGAATGTCTATTTTAAGTCTACGAGTACTTCAACCACCTACCAGGAGACAATAATTGTATAACAGCAGTGAATAAAACCTATTATACTTGTACATGGGTATGAGCGCACAATTAGTTGTATTCATTTCGAGTTTAAGTCTAAGAAGTCATTTTTCACCAAATGTGCTTCTCAGTGCGTGCTGGACTAGTATCTGACTCAGGATGCTCGTTCCGGCTTGATCAATCATCATACTAAACAGGTCTCTTCAGTATACTTGACCAGTCCCGTGTCCAATACAGACAAAGCAAAGGAAGGCATATCTCCAGTTTCCTGGTTTTCTCTAACGTCCGGCACCACTACTAAGCAGAAAAAGGAAAGTCTTGGCTGTCTCCTCAATTGCCGTCGAGGTGCATAATGTAGCTTACAACATGAATAAATAATTGTTATACTAGCGACAGTGTTCTTTGTACTGACATAATAATTATTCAATCAAGTCTGCCGACAGCAACTGTTTCGCTCCGTTAGAGCTCATCAGCACAGCTCAGAGAACCGAAGCGCAGCTCTTCGCAATGAAATACGTTTCCGGGGAAACAAAGCATTTTTGTAAAGAGCTGCGCTCCCCGCCAAGAGTGCTCGAAATGTTCCAAAAGCAGTGCGCGTTGCACAATTATTCAATCAGATATAATTTGCTAATGTGTTCCGAGTGAAGGAAAACAAGTTAACCGACCTTTGCAAAATACACACAAGCACGAACGTACAATGAACACAAGCACATCGAAACACATGCACACATGCACGTACGCATAAAATACACCTTGCCCGTGACAGACTGGATCCCTCCCCCCCCGCACACACCCACTCCTAAACACAAACATAGACACTCAAACACCCACACAGTTACACACGCACACGTATAATAAACACTCACACACACACACACACACACACACACACACCGACAGATGCATCCACATACACACACAAAATCAGTCAGACAGAAAACAGATATAAATTAGACGCCAGAACAAACAATGACCGGGTGCATTATAAAGATGGAACCCATATTTTAACATTAGTATTATTTTTGCGAACATTTCCACACATCATTCAGTCCTACACAATCACAAAATAGATGCTGAAGAACGTAATCACGCGCAACGAGATAAATCCTGCCCCGATAAATCTATTATTACTAGTACTTGGAAAGAGAAAAGTGCTGAATTGGGGCATGGACAAGTCTTTTCACTCAAAGATGGGCACAGAAATCCGCCTTGCTTGTACTTCAACTCCATCGTCGTTCTTACCCCGCTGAGTTTGAGAAAGGCCACAGATATATAAAGAACAATGCTTGCCTGACTCAAGCATTTCCACGCCAGAAATCCTTTTTTTGTTGTCTTATTACGTTAACCTATGACAAGCCGATGTTCGAGTTTGCCACAGTATATCTTTTACTGCTTATGTCTGGCATAGCTGTGTGTTTGCAAACCAGCAGCAACATCAGCCGCAGTAGAACAACATTAGTTTCCTCTGCGATTCCACAATCGGATGTGTTGACCAGGCGTCTATGTAGTGTTCCAAATGGGTAATCAGTGCGCGCACTTGCAAACCAAACCTGCTCCATCAAGGACGTTGAGGAAGACATTCTTCTACTCCTTCGCATGGTAGTGCGCAGGGAGCTGGCCGACTGTCCAAAAATTGTTGAACAGAGAAGGAATTGGAAGGAGAACCTCTGGTGTGGTGTAATTTTTTCTGGCGTCATACGATTGAGATTTTTGGAGAACAAATTTATCAGCCCAGTGGCCCGTCAGAAAGCTCGTCTTCTGCTGGCATCAAGTCAAAGTCTAAATGTCACTGTCCACCATTCGCGCAACATCATAGAAAAGTGAAACCTGAAGCAAGTGTCCTCTCACCTCTACTGTGGAAACTCAAGCGGTCCATTTGCCTGTAGGTTGCTAGTGTTGTCCAAGACTCTCTTGTTCTTCTTTACCCATCTACCACAGCCAAATCAAACTTCGGTAGAATATGGACAGACCAGTTTGGGTTGTTGGGAACCAGTACTGCGAGGAGCACGTCGACTCCTTACTTGTAGTACAAAGCCACGTAAATGGGATATCGACGACAGGTGTGTTGATACTCTGAAGGATATTGGCTCAAAGCTGTTTTCAGACCTCATCCCAAAAATTATCCAACAGATCAGGAAAGAAATTTTCGGCATAAGGAAAAGACTCAGCAGCTCAGATCTTCATATTTTTCTCAATCTTAAATTAACAATATCAATCCTGTTGACACAGTCATCGGTCATGCAACGGTATGTCTATTGGACGTTCAGAAACTTCAAGTCATTCGTTCGCCACCGAAACCAGATGACGACGTCAAACAAAGTCCTAACTTCATGCAGCGGGATTCGCGGTTCGAAATCTGAGCTTCGTGAGACAGTGCTGAGGCACCTACCATTGCCATTAGCACTGGACCTCATCATGCGGGACTGGATCTTCCCTCGTTCCTTTGTCCCCTTAGTGTCAATAATCATCTCCCTATTGCCTTCTATGATCGACCACGTCTTGTGATCCCGACCAATCAGAGTCAATTGCACTTCGTTACTTCATAGAACTTGGTAACACATACGTCATAATTTTATACGATCGATCACAAGGTTATATTAATGTATATATAGCCGCAATTGACGTAAAGGATGGTCGTGCTTACATATGTACGTCCCAGACAGGACAGAAGTATATGTACATTAGAATCGTTTGCCATCCATCTATCCTGTCCATTTCATCCAGCATGCAAGTGGCATTAATTCGGTTTCAACAAGTGTAGCCGTGACTGCTGATTGAAACACTCGCACACTTTTCAGAACGCTTTACCAATAGCTAGCGGTCGTCGCATGCAATGAATGGGACTCTGTGCCGCTCAGATATTATCTGCTGATTTTATGCTGTGTTGAGAGCATTTAACGTCATCGCACACTGAAAGTATTAAAATTATGTTTGTATGAAACCTCTCACGTTTAAGTCATTTGAACCCTCCCATGGACAGATGATCATTGAATTTAGAATGATTACTGCAAGCAATATGACCAATGACACACCTTGCTAAATCATCTAACGGTAATGTCAATATGTATTTGTTCGTATACTTCGAAAGATCAACTAACAAACAGATGTATTTCATTACTTCTGTCTGGTTATCGTCTCGTTGGTGAACAACGAAATATTGAACATCTTCTTCTTCATGAACTTGGGTCTCCCCGAATAGTTTGTGGGTGAAGTCGGTGGTTTACAGCGAGGGTTTCGTCTAAAGGGCCTGTGAGGATTCACACAAAGTGGGAGTTACAAAGTCTGAAGAGATTGTTGTAAGGTCTTTTCTGCGATGATTGCTACAGCATAGCTCAGTGGTCAGGGCTTCGCTGGCCTCACGTAAAGGTACCTGGTTCGAGTCTTGTTGGTTCTTTTGTCTTGTTCAGACGTTTCCCGCTTTCCCTCAAACTAATGAACATGTTACTCTTCTTGGAGCCTACACAATTCGATTTCAAAATTCAAACGTTTGTTATGGAAGAAATCGCATGGGATCGTGCACTACGTACAGAATACTAGCTCAGCATCAGAATTTAACCGGTTTGAAAGCTGTGTGGCCGTCGAGCTACGTAACTCAGCAATCCTTTATCCTATCGCTTCGGCGATTGTAGCAATCGACAGCGAGAATCGATTACGAATGGGCTGAGTTTTTAAATACGCGTTTTCCGAAAATTCTCATCAGGACGCGATGTACACTGAAAGTGTAAATATGCCTCCATAGTGGGCGGGGGTCATTCTCAAGGACGTAAATATACGACCTTAGCGGTGAAAGGGTTAATGCCGCAAAACGTATTTATGTAAAGAAAAAAGGACGTTTAACCCTTGTGCCTTGTTGACTTTAGGGATTATGGCTGAAGAAGAATTTTTTTTCTCGTACGGCCTCATACTTCTGTGGATGTCATCCATGTATTCGGTGACCATGGAGATAATTACCAATTATAAAAAAGACTATCGCAATCGTTGCACTTACCTGTATTCTATGTTACTGCGGTCCACTTGCACCCTGCCCGCATTTTCCGTTACAGAAGTGAAATCCATCATAAACCTCTAAACAAAATTATCGCGTCAATTCCCGAAGGGAACTCACGACGGCCGCTAACACCCAATAAACCCTAGCGGCAGATGCAGTGCCTAACGGGGGGGGGGGGGGAGTGGATAAGTCTCACAACCTCTAAAGCAGACTATAATTTATCTCGGTTATTGTGTTGTTGAGGAAGACATGACGTTTCAAGGAGATATGATTGCAGTAAAGTAAAAATATTTCAAAGACCATACATACCCCTGGGGTCCATTTGGAACCCAATACCCGGAATTAGGGTTAAGCTACGAGTTATGACTGAAAGTCAACAAAGATAACATACAAATGCACAGTCACATAATGCGACAACAAGGTACAAACTGACAGGCTAATGAGACATTCGACGACCTAACAACCATATTGTACAATGTAGCTACCACATCTGATGAAACCTATCATGCCAATAGTTAATGTTATCATGTGAGAATTTGGTGATAATAAGCACAACACTTCTTCCCTTAACAATCTGTCTTTTCGCGCTAAATTGACAATTATTTTACGTTCACAAACATCCTCGATGCCGCGAGGGTAGTGCCAAATGACACAAGTCAGCGATCGAGCAAGGCCATTAACCTAATTTTCTGATTTTCCTCCAACTCCCAGTTTTGTTTTCATTCACTGATCTTCAGCCAACAGGCGGGGTCTACTTCCATGAAATGCGGAATGATAGCAGATTTGATTTGCCTTTGCGATTTCCTGATCTGGGCAATCTTTTGTCGTTATGGTTTTTCATTATTATAATGCTCTTCTGTCACATAAATCGTCTGTTATGCACACCAATGAATTTTTCTCACAATCAACTGGCTGTTGGCTCGCACTGTCGCTCTCCTGTGTCCATAGAAATTGAGCGCACTGTTATGCTCTTCGTTGCTTCCGAATAACGCTATTCGAAGTGTTGGACGCTCTGCAGTCAAAACCCTCCTGAGTGAGAGCGACAACAGCTGCGCTTTAAAATAAAGGTTCGATTGAAATAGCTATGAGAAATCCTCAGTACACACAACAGTCAGTGATTGTGCTACAGGGATCGTGAATAGATGTGAGGTGAAAAGTTAGGGAAATCCTGCGCTTTGATCCATTATTATGCCGTATCGCCCGGGGTGAAATGATATCGATTGCTACACTGCTTGTCCTCTCCTTACTTCGGCCGCTCTCAAATTTGCGCTTTGCCCCGTTTCGAATCCCAGTGTTGGCATGTCTAGGGCTGCGCAACACCCCTCCTCAGTCCAAAGGATGCTGTAGCTGTGTTCATTGCATGCTGCTGCCGCTGGAAACACAAGTGCAGTTGACGAGACTTTTGTTTGCCACCACTTGGCCAAGTAATTACGCATTGTCATGAAGCAGTGACTTGTTTTAAGTAAAGGTGATTTCCATTTGGTGTTGTTATCCCCTATTTGACACAGGATACACGGTCCAACTAGATTAATCCTCAAATTTGATAAGTCTCAGCAGTATACTTGATCAATCACGTGTCCACTACAGACAAAGAGCAGTAAACCATTTTCTCCAGTTTCCTGGTAGCCTCTAACGTACGGCGCCACTAGTAAACGGAAGGAGGAAAGTCATGATTATCACAGTAAATAGCTTAGGGTGCATGATGCGGTGAATATAAATTGAGTACAAGAATGATGTTTGGCTAGCGAGAGTGTACTGATAAAACAATTATTCAATCAGATCTAATTTGCAAGTGAGTTTCGAATGATTTGGGGGCAGGGTAAAGGACGCTTGCAAATAATATGGCTCAAGCTGCATATGGAAATGAAGGCATAATCCGATATTAAACACTAAAAAGACCATGTTAAATGTCATGCCAAGTTGTTAGCTTCCTCTCCTCTTTTGCTAGCTTATATCGCCACTATTTCCCATGGCGAACGTAGCGATAAGTTTCAAGCCGCTGATGTGATCTTTTCTTCCGATCATTGTTTTCGTTCCTTTTTTTCTTTCGTTTCCCTTCTCTTCTCTTGGCTGGCTAACGCCCCCTCCTTAGCATTGGCATCTTCCATTCAACTTCGAATTACAATAAAAATAAATAAAAATTCACACAGACTCAAACCGTCCGTGAACACAAGTACCTAGACATATATGCACAGCACATATGCATGAAAACATAATACCGGGACATGGATGATCCCCCGAGCAGACACAACTGCTCCGGTACGCATACATAGACACACAAAAAACCTAAGAACACACACGTGTAAACACACTCACACATATACTCACAAATACAACCACATACATACAATATGATGATTAATCTAGCTGGATCGTGCATCATGTGGAAAATACGTAACTGTACTCACAGCACGCTTATACTGACTTGTGCACACACACGCACACGCAGCAAACACATAAAACGTGGACGCCAAAACTAACAAAGCCAGGATACATGAAGATAAAGGACACATATTTTAGCATTAAAATCATCTCTTCAAATTTCACCACAAATGAGCCATTCCTAAAAAATCAAAATGCAACGTGCTGAAGAACGTTTTCAAGCGCAACACGCTATACCCTGTTAGGATGCATCTATTCAGTTTTAATGTGTAAGCTGAATTTGAGAACAGGAAAGGTTTTTTTTCGAGCATGGACACTGTTCAAAAGATTTGAACACGCCGGCGCCTTCCTTGCCCTTCAACTCCCTTGTCGTTCTTACTCAGGCGTGTCGGAGCAAATTCACCTGTATACTGCTCCATATAACGGTCGATGTTTGCTTAATTAATTCAAGCATTTATAATGCATCAACGATTTCTTACTCTCCAATGACAAGACAATGATCAGGTTTGCAAAAGTATACCTTATTATACTACTCATGTCTAGTATAGCTGGACGTGTACAATCCAGCAGCAG
This sequence comes from Sycon ciliatum, assembly GCF_964019385.1. Classification (NCBI taxonomy): domain Eukaryota; kingdom Metazoa; phylum Porifera; class Calcarea; order Leucosolenida; family Sycettidae; genus Sycon; species Sycon ciliatum. The sequence continues at coordinate 22,065,384 of NC_088649.1, forward strand.
CATCAGAAGCAGTGGTAGAACCAGATTGGCTTCACCATTGCTTCAACAATCGGACGAGTTGACCAAGCTTGTTTGTCGTGTTCCCAATCGGTCACCAGCACGCACTATTGCGAACAAAACTTGCTCGATCATGGATGTGGGAGAAGACATTCTGGTGCTCCTTCGTGTAGTATTACGGAAGGAACTGTCAAACTGTGAGCAGCTATTTTGAATGGAGGAGGACATGGAAGGAAAACCTCCGCTGTAATGTAGTTGGGTAAAGGATCTTCCGCTTGAACTATTTAGAAAATAAATAACTTAGCCCCGGGGCGCGGCAGAATGCTCGTATTTTGTTGACATCCAGTCAACGTCCAAATGCTGCTGTTTACCATTCGCGCAACATTATAGAAAAGTGCAGCCTAAAGGAAGTGTCCCCTCACCATTACTGTGGTAACTGCAGCGGTGCATTTGCCTGTATGGTGCTAGTATTGTCCAAGACTCTCTTGTTCATGCTTACCCATCCGCCACACCCAAATCAGGCATGGGTTGTTGGGAAACAGTGCTGGAAGGAGCACGTCAACTCCTCCCAAAGCCGGGCAAATGGGATATCGATGACAAGTGTGTTGATACACTGAAGGACATCGGCTGAAGACTGTTCTCAGTGCTCATCCCAAAAGTTATCCAACAGATCAGGAAAGTATTTTTTGGCAGGAGAAGTACAGTGAGCAGCTCCTATCTTGTTCTTTTCTCTTATCTTCATTCGAAAATAATGATTTTGTTGACTCAACCAGTTGTTCTCCAACGGTATGTCCACCAGACTTTTGACGTTTTCAAGTCATTCTTGCGTCACAGAAACCAGCTGACGGCGTTGAGGAAAGTATTAATTTAATGCCCAGGGATTCGCGGAAGAAAAGGAGAGCTACGTGAGGCAGTGCTTAGGCTGATACCACTGCCATTAGCGCTGGACCTCACTACGCGGAACGGGTTCTTCCCTCGCTCATCTGTCCCCTGTGTGTCAATAATCACCTCCCTATTGCCTTCTATGATCGACCAGGTATTGTGAGTCTGCACAATCAGTGTACATTGTTTATTGCATTCCATTACGTCATAGTTCACTACCACATACATGTACGTCATAACATTATAGGAGATGATACAAAGTCATAATTATTCATATACTACTATGTAGCCACAATTAGGGTCACGGATGATACTACATGTACTTGCACGTAGGAGAAACGTGGATAGTGCATGTACAACAGAATCACGTTGTCAGCATTCAACCCTGCCCGCTCCTCTCAGCGTACAAGCTGCACTAATGTCTTGTCAATAAGGCTATCTGTGAATTCTGGATTCCATTAACGTTCGAAATGATCACACGCTTCTTCAAATAATGCTTTTTTCATTAGCCAGCTGTGTGTGCATGTATTGAATTGAACTAATCTACAAAATCAAACCTTTCTATGACGAACCCGAAGGATCGGTGGTATGTTTCCCCAACAACGAGAGTTCTCCTTTTTCATAGTCACTTTCGTCACTTTCCCCATTTTTGATACATAGTAATTAATTAGGTGCTGGTTTCTTCCATTGATACGGTAATAACTGTTAAGAACAGCTTTCTTGTAATCTGCAGCCCTACAATTTTCGTTAGTCTTCCAGAAAAAGAACACACTCTCAACCTGGAGAGCGGTGGGGAATATTGGCTGTCACTGCTAGATCGTACTATCACTTACAAAATTAGTGCCAGCGACGCAGATCTGCACACACATACCAACTAAAACTCAACCTTGACCTGGCTATTGGCGGGCGCACGCAAGTCATGCTAGAGCTGATAGCCAGTTACAGTCAGTATCGCCTACAAGGTTGGCGACTATAGTAATAGAAATTCTTTGTTGCCATACTCAATAGGTCCGTCTAATACAGTAGTATGAGCTCTTTCATTTGACCCGACGAGACCACACGACGCCTGCAGATCACAGCACGAACAGTTCACCAGCCACACTCCACAAAAGCAAGAAGTAGTACTCCTGACAAGTCTTGTTTTGTTCCATAGAGATAAGAACGGGGAACTTATCAGAGGAGGAACAGTTGTTGAATGAAGGGGTTTAGCTGAATAATGCTATTTTATAGAAAATATATTAGCACACTGAGGTGTAAACACTCAACTTACTCACATATATGACATATCAACACCAAAGTAATAGTGCAGAATGGAGGGGTTCTGAACCCTACCAGAGCAACTATCACAAGTGCTAAATCATTCACAATGAGAAGGAGAGGTACACAGGAATAGGTTGCGCTAGTTTAACGTCACAAATGGCACTGAGGTAGTGACAAAGATAGGTGAAAAGTAGACGCCAAGTGGAAACCAACAAATCATCACGGACGTCTAACGTCATATCTGAAGATTGCTAGCGGCACAAGAAAAATACTTCACAAACCTCGATAATTGAAATTCAGCCAGCGGTATAGTGAAAAGAAGGCTGCTAGGTGTGACATAGAACTGTTGGCTGCTGAGGCGACGCATCCATCTTGATCTTGACTGCAGGGTTGGTGTCTAACGCTATAATCCGAGCAGCAGATCAAACCCTTCCTCTGGTCAATGGCAGATTTCCTGGAACAGGAGAAGTCATAATTCTTTGTTGCCATCTTCGATAGGTCCGTCAAATACAGTAGTAATGTGTTTTTCATTTGACCCGACGAGACCACACGAAGCTTGCAGATCACAGCACGAACGTCGGGTCAACTGAAAAACCTAATACCATAGTAATAGTGTTGTAGAACATCAGTAATGTCAGTGATGTTTGTCAGTTTTGTGCAATGTTATTGCTGATGGTCAAGTAACTGGTGATCTTAGGGGACCTTATAGTGCAACTCGTAGTTGCTAGAGTTTTCTCTTTATTATAGATTCTCTTTAAGCAATACTATCTCGGTTTTTCCGTGGCATGATCCTAGCCAATGTAAGTTGAAAACCATCTTTAATAGGAGCCATTACAACTGTGTATAGAAATATACTATTCAACCAGCTGTGAGAAATAACAGTTACTCACTATCCACATCAGTCAGTGGTCTTGTTACATGGGTCGTGAACAAAGTCAGGCGGAGATTTGGTGAACGAATTACTCATGGCGTATTGTCCCCAGAGAAACGCAAATTGATGGCTGCATTGTTTGCCCTCTCCTTACGTCGGCCAAAATGTAATGGTCGACGCGTCGCATAATAAATACACGTATATGGACGTGTATGCGGCGCAGGTCGGATAAGGAAATGCACTAGGCTTTGTAAATGGCAGTCATGTACATGTACATACTTATATTTGTAAGTCTACAAACAAGGCCGGTGGAGGCAGCTTGAAGCAGAGTGCTCAATGTACAGCTGCTCAGCACAGCATAACATACAAAGGAGGGAAAAGGATGTGTTACAGCGGCAGCGGCTGTCGCCTCTGTTGAATGTCTATTTTAAGTCTGAGAATTAATTTTAACCAAATGTGCTTCGCAGTTGTTGTTGGACCCCTATCCGACACAGTGTGCACGTTTCAGCTAAACCAATCTACATACTACACCAGTCTGTTCAGTAGACTTGATAAGTCACGTGTCCAGTACAGACAAAGAACAGGAAAGATCATCTCCAGTTTCTTGGTATTCTCAAACGTCCGGTGCCAATACCAAACAGAACAATGAAAGTCACGGCTGTCTCCGCAACTACCGTAGAGGTGCATAATGTAGCTAAAAACATGAATAAAAAATGTTATATCAGGGTAAACTGACCTTGCTTTCCGTAAATTGCCGCTCAATCGTTAACAAATCTGCCGAACTGTCTGTCATTGCTGATTTCAACAAACCTGATGTCATCTGTCTAAATGAAACATGGCTAAATCCAAGCATAGCGCTCACCATCTCCGGTTATACCACATTTCGTCGCGACCGACCACCTCATGATAACAAATCCGGTACCGCAACCAGAGGATATGGTGGAGTTGCGATTCTTGTCCGGCAAAATCGCTTCGGAAGAGTCCAAGTTTGCGACGACCTTGCTCGTCCGACCTGTGAATCCGTATGGGTTGAGCTTCACCCAATCTTAGGCTCCCCGACACCCATCCTCGTCTGCTGTACCTACCGTCCGCCCTCAGTCAAAACCACGGAAATAGACCACTTCTGTGATATGCTAGCTAGTGCTTTGGTAACCGTTCCCATGTCATCGTACCATGTCATAATGGCTGGGGACTTCAACAGTAAGCACAAACGGTGGTGCCCATCGGATTTAACATGTCCTGCTGGGGCGGCACTTTTTCGCACCCTTACCTGCTTCGGTTTGGATCAGCTGGTGCAGAGTCCAACGCACACAACATCTTCCGGAACACAGTCATGTCTAGACCTTGTCTTCACGAACCAACCCCTGCTGGCGACGGACGTTCACACAGCTTGCGCTCTTGGCTCCTCGGACCATCTCATGGTTTCATGCCAGTTCGCCGTCTCATTGCCCTCGGATCCAGACCTGCCACTTCCTTCTCGCAAACCGTTCCCATATCGCTTCCGTCGAGTTCCCTCTCAGTGCTGGGACTCTATGAACGCTGATTTCTCCTGCCACGACTGGTCGTTTCTGCAACCAGAAGGCTCTCCAGCTGTTGACGCCGCGGTAGATCACTTTGCAGCCGTCCTTGAACGAGGGTTCCAACAGCACCTCTCTAACTTTGCTATCGGCTACAACAACCGGAAACATTCCAACCCAACATCCTCGACATCTAGTCCCCCATGGGTGACACGGTCCCTCGTATCTGAAGTGAAGCGCAAGCGTGATCTTTTCAGCATCTACAAGAAATTCCCAACGCCGGTTAACCGGGAGGCTTACCGAGTTCAACGCAACTTCGTCAAACACCTTTCTCGTACCTCACACCGCTCCTTTCTAAACTCTCTTTCTGCAACACTCTCCTCCCCCGATCGCCCATCACTCCACCAATTCATTCGCAACCAGTGCCGCGGGACCTCCCGCGCGCCAATCCAGTACCTGACGGACTCCAATGGCAACCGCCAGCACGATGTGAAGGCGATTGCAGACACACTGAACAAGCAGTTTGTTTCATCCGGCATTCCGGAAGATCCGAATTGGGTCATTCCATCGCTGTCCCCGGCCCCTGAACTTAGCGCACCACTCACACGCGTCGTTACCACGACTGCTACCGTCTGTAAGCACCTCAAACTCCTGAAGAATTGTAAGTCCCCTGGCGAAGATGGCATACCCAATGAGGTTCTCAAATGGCTTGCGCCATCTCTGTCCTATCCCTTGTGCCTGCTCTTTAACATGTCATATCGTACAGGAGTATTTCCGTCCGTCTGGAAATCTGCTGTTATCGTCCCGATCTATAAGAAAGGCCAACGCTCTCAGGCTGGCAACTACAGACCAATCTCTCTCCTTCCCGCTGTGTCCAAGGTCTGTGAACGTATTTTCTTTGAGTCTCTGTACTGCCACGTCACCCCAGCGCTTTCACCATCTCAATCCGGTTTCTGCCGTGGAGACTCCACAACTTTCCAACTAACACGTCTAGTACAAGACATCTACACCCAGCGGAACCTCAGGCGGAATGTTGGCATCGTGTTCTTTGACCTAGCGAAAGCTTTCGACACCGTCTGGCATCGTGGTCTGCTTGCAAAGCTAGAGTCCGTCTTCTTGGTACACGGTCCAGCCCTGCAATGGCTCTCATCCTATCTTTCCTGCCGCCACCAGACTGTCAGAGTATCTACCTCCCTATCAGACCCATTACTAGTCGTGTCTGGGGTACCCCAGGGGTCCATACTTGGGCCGCTCCTATTTCTACTGTACGTTAATGACTTGCCAGCCCTTGTACCAAATGTAAGTCTTTTTGCTGACGACACTGCTCTGATGTGCTCCGACAGCTCGGCAGACAACCTCACGGCCTCCATGCAGTCCGGGGTCAACGCTACAGTAACATGGATGGAAACCTGGAAACTGAAGCCTAACCTCGCCAAAACCGAGGCCATGTTCTTCTCTCCCTCGCCCCCCACTCAACTTCTGTATTTTCCTGGTCTAAATAGTACACCTATTAAAGTTGTTAACGAGCACAAGCACCTGGGCGTTATTCTCGACCGCCAACTCTCCTGGTCTCCACAAGTCCAGTCTGTGTGCAAGCGTGCGAGTGCGTCCTTAGGTATGCTACAACCCCACTGCCAACACTTGAATGATAACTGCAGAGAATTGTTCTTTAAGTCGTACATTTTGCCTATATTTGACTATTGCGATATAGCTTGGTGCGGGTTGTCTCAGACTTTACTCCACAGACTGGAGGTACATCAACGCTTGCTTCTGAAAATTCTGTTTCGAAAAGACCAAACATTTGCCTCCCTTTGTCTTTATAAACTTGCTTCCACGCACCCTCTTCTTGCCCGACATCAGCAGCATCTTTGTATCCTTGTGCAAAAAATCTTCCTAGCCCAAGTCCCGAAACATATTGCCAAGTACAACTGGTTTGTTACCACTAGACCAACACGCAATGCCTTATCACTGCCCCGAGCTAGTTCCTCTCTGTTTTTGAAATCCCCTTTCTTCTCAGCATACTCCCTTTGGTCTAACCTGCCTACTAGCATTAAGACATGCCAGGATATCAGGAAATTCACAGTCCAGCTTTCCACACTGTCTCATCCGAAGTGATCCCATGTATTATTAATGTGCCTCCCTTTCTTTTTCTCTCCCTATCTCCTTTCCCTCTCTGACAGCATCTTTCTTTTTTTTCCCTTTTTAGCTTGCCGTGGTTGGCTATCACCTGACCTCTCATGTTTATTGGCAGTCTTCGGACGGGCCAGGAGATGTTGAATAAATAAATAAATAAATATTAGCGAGGTTATTCTGTGTACGGAAATAATAATTATGCAATCAGATATGATTATATTGCTAATATAGGGAAAATACTTTTGCAAATACTCACAGGCACAAACGTACCATGACCACAACCACATCGAAAAATAGGCCCACATGCATGTACGCATAAAATACACCTTGCTCTGGACAGGCTTTATCCACGCAACCTCTCTCAAATTTAAGCATAGACACTCAAACACTTCCCCTCCCCATACACACACACATTATGTACAATGCACAATGCATACACCCGTCACGAGAAAAGCTGGATGTGCACTCATAGATTTTCTCTAATGCCTACGATAACGAACAATATCTGAATGAGACAGATCTAGACTTGCGCCAGAAAACGGTCTAATCCACGGAACTGGCGAAGCCATGTGAATCGACAACCAATGCACACCTGCTCTACACAACACGGAGTACATCGGCATAAACAGGCCAAGACCTATGCACACCCTACACTTGCCCACGGTTTGCCCGGTCTCTAGTCCATGAGATGCACTTGACCAGCGCTGCAAGACAGTTAAGGCGTTTCAGCAGGGGACTCGCGCTCCGGATCGATCTCAATCCGCCACCGCACTTTCCTTGCTCGTATGAAACTGATTTTTTTGTGAGCACTGGCGGGAACCTCTATTGGAACTTAAGTGTGCTATCATTAACACAAAAATAATGAATCAAACAACAGGAGCCGACAGACCATCAGAACGACAGGACTAAAACGTAAGGAATAATTCATATTCGTTGTCTTCTCCGATGATCATCAGTGAATATCCTAATTTACATTGAATGGTGATCAAGACAACAAAACAAAAATAATGATAATAATGTGTTAAGCTGGGCTACAATGTCTTAATTGAAAGTTACAAAAATTGCATTTTCAGCACATGATCATTTCAAGCAGTAATAGAGGCCAGTATCCGAAGAAAGGCCTAGTAAAAGGATATTCGTGCAGCTTGAATGTGGAATGATGGGCACAGGGAGGCTAGAAACCGTATTCTAGTATACGTGAGAGATTGTTTGAAAGTACAGGTGTAAGTGGGTGATAACCTTGGTTTAGTCTACATAGTTTTGAATATGACTTTGTATTGCCTAGTATTAGGATATTGTGACGTAAGTAGTAGAGAGCTCTAACAAGTGACGTCATGATTGTAATAATACACTTAATGATCAGGTTTACACTATCTGCTCGATCATAGAAGGGAATTGTGAGGTGATTATTGAAAATATGGCGACACATATACGAGGGAAGGTCGCGTATCGTGTCCTTATGTATAGCATCATAGGCAATGGTAAAAGCCTCAGCACTGTCTCACGTAGCTCCGATTTTGTTCCTCGAATCCCGCTGCATGAAGCCAATATTCTGTTTGACGTCGAAAGCTGGTTTCTGCTTCGAACGAACCTCTTGAAACGCTCAAACATTGAGTAGACATAACGCTGTAGAACAATTGGTTGCGTCAACAAGATAGCAATTTGCGGCAGTAGCTCATAAATAAGATCATGATAATATGTGAATCTACTCCTGCTGGGCAAAAGTATTTTCCGAAACTGTTGGATCAATTTAGGAACGAGTAGTGAGAACAGCTTTGAGTAGATGCCCATCAATGTATCAACACACCTGTCATCGATATCCCATTTTCCAGGCTTTGTCAGGAGTTGACGTGCTTCTTCCAGCTCTTGCTCCCAGCAACCCAAGCTAGTGTGGCTAACTTCGACCAATGTCTGATTTGGCTTTGGTGGATGGGTAAAGAAGAACAATAGAGTCTTACACAACACAAGCAACCTACAGGCAAATAGACCGCTGGCGTTTCCACAGTATAGCCGAGAGGATACTTGCTTCAGGTTGCACTTCTCAATAATGTTGCGGGAGTGGTGCACAGTGACATTTAGACTATGACTTGATTTCAGCATTAATCGAGCACTCTTTCGCGCTTCTGTGCTAAGGTATTTATTTTCTAAATAATTGAATCCGAAGACGGAAAACGTAATTGCAGCACACCATAGGTTCATTCGCCAATTCCTTCTCGGATCAACGATTTTTGGACATTGAGCTAACTCCTCCCGAAGAACTGAGTGAAGGAGAAGAATAATGTCTTCACTCACATCCTTAATTGAGCAAGTCTTACTACCGAGGGTGCGGGCTGATGACGCATTGGGAACGCTACACAGACGCGTTGTCAACTCTTCTGCTTGTTCAATCACTGGGGGAAACAATCTGGTTCTCCCGTTGCTGCTGATGTTGATGCTGGATTGCACACGTCCAGGTATACTCGTCACGAGCAGTAAAAAGCACAAACTGCCAAACCCGATCATTGTCTTGTCATTGTATACAAAGGCAATAACAAAATCGCTTCTGGCGTAGAAATGCTTAAACAAAAGTATGTATTTGCCCTTTTATGCAACCGAGTACCTGTGAATGTGCCCCAATGCAGCGCATTTAGCACGCCTAAAGAGTGACAAGGCCGGCAGAGGACTCTCCAAGGCCTTAAGCCCCGTGCCCCTGATCCAGTGAATAGTCTTCGCCGTTTTCCAAAGTCTTACCTTTTCCAAAGCCATTAATAATCGGCTGCGATGCAGGGTGTTTGTCTTTGCGCTTGACAAAGTTCTTCAGCACCGTGCGTATTTATGATTGGTCAGAATGGATAAAACAAGACAATTTGTGTGGAAATAAGTGCAGTTGATTATGATGTGACTTATCTTTACTCATATCCGGTCATTGTCTAACTGAACCCTGCCCCGTTCTGGCGTCCTCATTGCATTTTGCTTGCCGGGCGTGCGCGCGTATGCGCATGTGTGTGTTTGTGTACTTGGTTGTTCTTTTACTTATCATATTCAAACAGGATGACGACTCAATAAATTAATGACAATGATTTGGTCATGAAGCAGCTGTGGAAATTTATAAGAAAATAACAGGCAAATTAATCAGCTTGTTGAATGAACTGTGTATATGTGTTTGCCATTTGATTGAGGGTTTTTTTATTGTATGTGTCTGCATGTGTGTGCGCACGTGGGTGGGAGTGCATATGTGTGTGTGTGTATTAGAGCTTGTGTGTGATGGAGATCTGTCCGTCTAATCCAATGCGATTGATGTTTACATAATTATGCGTGTGTGTCTTCTATGTGCGTGTGTGTTGTGGCACGTTTGTGACTTTAGGTAGATTCGAAAGCCCCGGTTCCCATTACAAGAGGAACATACAGTCGTCGCCAAACAAGTACGGCAAATGCTATGCTAGCTACTGGTAACTGTACGATGCCACATGCACTGCCACTGCTAGTGCTCTGTGGTTGGCCTGCGCTCGATACTACGCAGTGCACAGTCTGTGCTCGACTGGGTTGCAGCAGGCAGAGTGCAGGGACTGTTTTAGTTCAGTGCTGACTGCTGTGCTGGTAGACCCTCTACTGTAAACGTATGCATGCGACATGTCGACAGGCACAATGCCACTGTTCATGTATCCATGGCATTGGCCGAATCTTTCTGGCGACGCCTGTAATTGCACATTACATCCGATGTTTTAAAATCAGTACGCCCAACGTAGCATAACTTCATTCTTTATTCATTTGGGTCGCTTCAGTGTGTACCTTTAAGAGTGGTTCTTGAAGCAAGCAGGATTTCTCTTCTTCTTATTGCTAGTGGTGCAGTACAGTAGAGAATACCAGGAAACTGGAGATGTGCTTTTATGCTCTTTGTTAATAGTGGACACGTGACTAACGAAGTATTCTGAAGAGACTAGTACGGTGTGATGATTGATCTAGCTGGAACGTGCATCCTGCGTCAGATACGAGTCCAATACCAACTGCTGATCACGTTTGGGTAGAACGTACTTAGATACGTGCCCTAGAATCTCTAACTTATATTTTTATGATAGCATTGTTGCCTGATGGTTACGAGAGCAGGAAACTAAAACTTGAAGTCGCAGCAAACACGCCTTGATTGTCCTTGTTATTCTTTTCTGTATGATAGCATTGCGTATTACGCTGTTCAATTTTAGTCTAGTTGAGCACTCCTGGTAGGCTGCTGTAATGCTGCTGCATTACACATTGCCCGCTACTTTTCGTAGCTTTAGTACTCTGCTTGTACAGGGGTGCTGCAATCCACAGTTAATAATTACTGAGAAATCATGGACACACACGTGGGAAGCACGGATGCAGTGAATGGGATCTTCCGTCTTCGACCGATTTAGTGCGTCTGATATCCCACTGCTGTACAAACTGCAGGTGTTGTTGCGTAGTATTTGCCTACATGAGTAACGAATTTGACAAAATGATCTATCCAGGCATAATTAACAACCTGCAGAGTGAGGGGATAGCTGGAACCGCTCTTGCATGGCTTGCAGGCTTCCCGACAAACGGCAATCAGAGAGTCCGCGTAGGACAGGCACTTGGTGATGCCCGTCCATGCACCAGAGGCGTTCCTCAAGGCTCTGTCCATGGGCCACCGGTCTTTTGTATATACATCCGCGATGCTTCTCAATTCTTCAGGCACTCATCTCACAAATTCTTCTCCGATGATATAACCATCCATATCCGAAACCATTTTTGTCAAACAGTGAGTACTCGACTGAGTGACGACATGGCTCCTCTCGATTGCTATCTTTAAAAAAAGAACTTTTATTTAATCCATCTAAGACCCAGATTTTAATACTTCGCAGCCCTGGCCAAAAGCTGCCACCTGGTACAGCAGTTCTCTGTGGTTACACCTCTATTGCCCCCTCTGCCTCCAACCGCTGTTTAGGATTAAAGTGAGTTTGGATACAAACTCCCATCTCTCCACACTCTGTCAACACTCCAGACTTGTATTTTGCATGTAACAGGTACTTCAATGACGAGAATATAAACTGGTATATAAATTGGTGTATAAACTGATAAAATTATTTACTTATCTTTTTTTAGTATCACACTACACGGCTGTTAGCTGCACTTGGATCGCGGCAACTTAGTTTTCTGCACGTGAACCATGAAAAATCAATGCATGCTCATGCATAACCAGTCAGCTGGCCTGTTCGCCCACGCATTTGACAGGTAACAATTCCATTAAATTTGAGATATCGCTTCGTTCTAAGTCTCAAAACAGTTCTAAAGTCACCAAACCACGCTGGTAATCGATGGCTATTCAATGTTAACATCTTCAGGAAGACTTCAGCCGTTTCCCGAGAGGTTGGGCATCGTTGCCGTTATTTTTCACGGTGTTCTTCTTCCTCCTGTCTGGAGCTGCAATTGCATCCTGGAATTATTTGAAAGGTATTTCGTGCGGGCTGTGGGAGGTTCCAACAGGCATAAACTGACATCGCTATAGGATAACTGGTAACTTTCACCCTTCAAGGAGGTAGAGCAATGAGAATTGTTTTGTGGCGGTCGTCAAATTTTTGTGGCGGTCGTGGCTGTATTTGTGCACTTTCAAGGCTTTCATTCTGCCTGATACTACTCTCTACTGTATGGGAATTGTTGTTTAGGCACATGTAGCTGTCTTATTTGGTAGATCTGCTGTTTTCAATCACTTGGGACACTTTGTCTAGCCCATTTGTCTTTCGTTCGTGCCATCTATCAGTTTTGTGGGGTGCCTTGGCCTGTATTTGTGAAGTTCTCGAGTAAAGACCCTAATTCTTGACTGGAGTGGAATTTGCTTGGCGAGCACTCGTTCACGCAGTTGCCCTTATCGTAATAGTCAATATCTGCTTGGTGGACGGACTAGCGGCTAGAATAGGGATGACCAAATGGTCCAAGTGTGTACTAGTACACGACTATTGTTTCCATCATCGTGAAATGAGCGTTGTGGAATTGCAGTCGTCTGCCTTTAGCACTGAGGACATGAGGAGAGTTGATTGTTACTTCTGCTCAGCAATGAAGCGATCATCAGCTCTCTTTGTTCTAATTATTGAGAGGACATACCGGCATCGCAATCAAGTAAAGATTAGGCAAACCTCGCCAACCTCCAAAGAGAGTCGAAGATATTTTCTCAAAATGCAAAGACGATCTTTGTGAGTTTGTGACTTGCATTTGCGTGCATACATGAGCAAGTCACGGACCACGGCACGTGCGCGGTTAGCATGCCATCTCGAACCGACGCCATCTTTCGAAGTTGCCGCTTCTTGACAGCCGTGACTAGTGCCCCGCAGTCCGCCCTTGATGGTTTTTCGACAGGCACGACGGTCCATACTTCAGGTTCGCTTTCCCGTCAACGATGAAGAACACAACGTCGTCCTTTTTTATGAAGGCTTACATTTCGCCTCCACGAAGACAAATTGCAACATCAGATAGAACCACTCGTGTTAGGAAAGTTTTACTGCGTCGTAGCCATAGGTGTGGTCGATGTCACTGAAATCATCGTGTAGCAGGTGCTTTGTGCTGCACCTGACATTCGAGGCCGTCCGTCTTGCGCTGTTTCAGCACTCCGTCTGTCAAGCGCAGTACTCGACATGTGCGGCTTAAGAGCCCCACGTGCCGCTTACTGTTGAGACAATTCATGGAGAAAGGTGAGCCCTTCTGCGTTTTCGCATCGACATAGAATGCAGATAGCATAGGTGACGGAAATTCGCTACTGATGGGTTTCCAATCGATGTTCGCCTTTCCGCGTCCCTCGCAGAGCGGGCGGAACTTGCGCAGCCATAATCCGTGGCACTGCAAGTGTTCTTGGGAACTGCGGCTTGAATAATGGCATCCTCATTCGTGGTTGTCCTCATAAGAGCCAAAGAAACGTTTGGGAGTCGATTCAACAGGCTCGTGCGGATTCATTTTACTCTTACTTTGGGAAGGAGACGAACTGGATGGCTCTAATAAGCAAACAATACTCAAAAGCGTTTCTTTCACAGAGCCCACGATGAGATCTTCACGCTGTAACGGTCATTGTGAGGTTCAAACTACTAGTAACTACTAACTTGGCGCATAGCTGTTAATTCCCATAAAACTAGTACTTAACTGAATGAGGCGCAAAGAGTGTGTGATGGTACTGCACTGCATGAACTGCACAATGTCAGTTGTAGTCTTGTATTTGCTCCACACAGGTAACGAAAGAAAAACTCGTAAAGCAATGGTTGTTGGTTGGAATTCCAATCTCTACCTTTGAGGGGAGAGGGGAGTTTTTTATATCAGGTCAGTTTAAGCATATTATATATAACCTACTCATGAAATTGATTGTTCCAACTAGGAAAGCACGCTGCAATTTCATGACTATTACCGCCGAGGTCGCAACTTCTTAGTTCGTATAACCTACTCAGTGGATTCTACAGTATGGGAAATATAAACCAATATACAAACCTCGGCTTCGCCTCGGTTTACAAACATTTGTATTTTTCCCCTATGGTGCTACTGGTTAGGTTATGTTATGTACGTACGTGGTCGTGTATGCGGCGCCGGTCGGATATTGAAATGCACGAGACTTTGTAAAAAGCAGTCATGTACATGTACATATATTTTAAGTCTACATAAAGAGGCCGGCAGAGGTAGCTTGAACCAAAGTGCTCAATGTACAGCTGTTTAGCACCGCATAACAAACAAAGGAGGGTAAATGATGTGTTACAGCTGCACAGGCTGTCGCCTCCGTTGACTGTATAGTTTAACAGTAAGAATTAATTTTAACCAAAATAATGTGCTTTGCAGTTGGTGTTGGACTCCTATCCGACACAGTGAACACGTTTCGGCTAAACCAATCTACATACTGTACTAGTCTGTTCAGTATACTTGAAAAGTCATGTGTCCACCACAGACAAAGCATCTGCTGACGGCACTGAAATTGTCCGTGCCGGTACTGATCGCTTCCACTGAATCGCGACGAGTGCTGGACGACTTTTGGGTTGTTGGAAACAGGAGTTGAAAAACAAAGGCCATACTCTATACACGCCTGGAAAACTGGACATCGATTCTACATGCGTCCACACTCTGAGAGATTTAGGTTCGAAAATCGCTTAATCTGTCTTGTTGCATATGCTGCAACAATGGCTATTTCAATTTAAACGGTCAGATCAACAAAGTGGGGTCACGCAGTGATTACAATTTTAGTGGTTACTTTTCTACATGAGTAGACCAATCGTGGTGTAGATGCTCTCTCCAGTATTATGTGTATCCAGTCTTTGGACGGTTTAAACGGACTGCTCTTCTGAGGTCACAAGCATCTTCTAGAGATGTCATCGTTTCTTGCAGAGGACTACGTGGAAAACGCACACAATTTTACAGCACTGTTTTGCGCCTGCTTAGACTAGTTATTGTGCATGAAATTACGACCGTGAAAAATAAATTGTCGCGAATAGCGTTTGTGATTCTCTCCACTCTGAGCACTTTCTTGCCATGCGCCATGAATGGGCTTTTGTGACCTCGTGTATTAGCATGTCAAGCCTTCATCCTTAGACACTGGGAATACAAAAGAGGAAGATTTGTCCTAACAATGACACTGTGTAGCACTTCGTTTTTAGGTGGTAAGCCTATTGACTAGTACTATAATACGTTTATTGTTGTCCTATTAAGGTATAGTGCATGTACACTGTTTTGATAGTTTAATTTACTTCCATGGGTATCTGTTTTGTCCGTTGCTGTTCCAGGCTCATACACTTAGAGTTGTCCTTTTTTTCGAATTATAGCCGCTTTGAATACTTAATATTGTCCCATTATTTATCCCCCACGACTCTATTTCCATGCTATTTAAAAAATGGTGTCTTCTGTTTTTTTTCCAGTGAGCATCAGCGAAAAATAATAGCCCACACGAGACTGTCAATGGAGTGGTTACCAACACCTGAGTGATAGGAGTTCTGATTTTGCTTGTCGTTGGACACTGAGGACACGAACCCAGACTTGGTTGGCCTCAGAACCCAAAAAAATCAGCGATCGCTGTGTTAGAATAATTTGAGACATCCATCATTGCTTCCTGGCACGTAATTACATGTAAAGCCAAACGACAGCACAGAAAAAGCAGTGGCCAAGAAAACAGTCAGCTACGTCTTCTCCTTCTTTACAAAGTGAAAACTATGAACTCTGCGACAAGTAGCAGTTTCGTTGAGATACATATTCTGGCTCGCATGCCCTGCAATCACAATGAAGCTGCAGCTGTGTTTATAACATGCTGCTGCAACTGCAGACACTTAAAAGTACATACGCAGGTGACGCGATTTTTAATTGTCACTACTTGGCCAAGTAACTACTCGTTGTAAAGAATCAGTGACTTTGAAGTACCATATTTTAGATAAAGGTGATTTTCAGTTTTTGTTGGCCTCCTATCTGACAAAGGAAGCTCATTCCAGCTGGATAAATCTTCATAATAATTGTGCTAGTCTCGTCAATATACTTGATCAGTCGCGTGTTCAGTACAGACAAAGAGCATTAAAGCAGTATCTCCAGTTTCCTGGTAGTCTCTAATGTACGGCGCCACTAGCAGGCAGAGGAAGGAAAGTCATTATTATCGAAGTAATTACCTTAGAGGTGCATGATGTGGTGAACAAAAGTGGATAAAAAATGATGTTAGGCTTGCGAGAGTGTACTGATAAGATAATAGCTCAATCGAACGAATTTTTGAAATTGTGTTCCGAGTGAATGGGGGGGGCGGAGGGTAATGGACGCTTCCAAAATAGCTCAATCTACCTATGTAAATGAAGACAATATTGGACAGTCCAAACACACTGTTAAATGTCATGCCAAGTTGTAGGCTTCCTCGCCCAGAGTGTAAGTCATGAAACTTCACTCGACGCCTTCTCAGTTACCAAATGCAAAACAACGTAGCAATGAAGAAAAATCTGGCAGCACTGACGCTGTGCAATCGCGTAAGAACAAAGGTACTGTGCGATTCCTAGAGAACTTTACATTAGGTCGCAACAACAACACAATATACTCTTTAACCACACAGCTAATTTACAATTGTGTTCCGATTGTAGGAAAGGAACACAACCGGACTCTTAGACTGGTAACCAGCTACCAGCTTGTTATACTAACTCCGCTCCCTCGCATTGATTAGGCTGCCGCTTTCTTTTTTTTGATCACTGTATATGCACTGGTCATATCCAGCATGGGTGTACAATGGGTCAACATCAACACCAGCAGGAGTATTGCTCCATCGGGGTGGCAGCAGTCGGATGATTTGACAAAGCGCCTGTGCGGCGTTTCACAGCATGGCGCTCCTGCAAACAAGACTTGCTCCACCAAAGAGATGGGCGAAAGCATTCTGGTTCTTCTTGACGCAGTTCTGCGCAGGGAGATGAAGAGTTGTAGACCTATTGTGAACCCAATGAGGTATTGGAAGGAGAGTTTCAGATGTGGTCTACTAACTTTCCTAATGTTTCGCGTTCAGGCTATGATGAAGCATCTTCTAAGCGATCCAGAGCTGCATAAGGTCGTGGATATGCCGAAATCAAGTCAAAGTCTAAACGCCACTGTCCAGCATTCTCGAAACATCATAGAAAAGTGCAACCTGAAGCAAGTGTCCTCTCAGGTTTACTGCGGACACTCAAGTAGCGCCAATGACTGCAAGTTACTAGTTGTGTCCAAAATGCTCTTGTTCTTCACGATTCATCCTCAAAGACCAAATCAAACCTCAATGGACGTGAGCCAGACTAGTTTTGGATGCTGGGAGCCGGAACTGGAAAGAGCGCATCTTCTACTTGCAGAAGCAGGGAAATGGGATTTAGATGACGCGTGTATTGATACACTGCAGGTTATCAGCTCGAAGTTGTTCACACTGCTCATTCCCGTCTTGTTGAAAAATGAACGAGTAGTACTGTTTAACGTTGTAGAAAGACGCAAGGACAGGAACCGGTCCCTGTCGTCATATTTTCACACTAGGTTTCTTACGCTTATTACACAGCCAGCCGCTTTACAACGCCACGTTTACACACTGTTCTAGAAAATGAAAGAATTCGTCAGGCGCAGGAACCAAGTGAGCAAGTCAAAAAAAGTGTTGGCCTCATGTCGAGATCTTCGCGGACCGAAGTCACAGGTCCGGTCCACTGTGCTGAAGCTATTAGCACTAGTTATTGTGAATGATGCGCGGAGCAGAATGACTACCTCCACAGGGTTGCCGTTTATCGTTGCCTCCTTGCTTGTATCTGTTCTCCAGTCCAAAGTGGACTTAGTGCTGGACAATCCGTGAGCCTTCACACTGATAGAACTCGTCTATTGTTATTAGGCAATTGTCTGTTATAGTCACCACTATAAATAAAAATCCAATCCAATCCAATCCAATCCAACTCGCGGCTAGCACGTCGCCACGATTACAATGTGATTGCAACAAGGTTCAACAGACAATTATGTCCAAAACTCCAGCACAAGAAGACCAAGTATGTATGGATTAAAACAGCACAAAGCCGCAAATTTATCAAGTTGAGTTTCCTCCAATTTTGTGTCCGTAACAACTAAACTCGTTTCATCTTCTGCGTTCTAATTTGGTGGTGCAGTCACCATCTATTTGGAAGCAACAATGACAAATCCGTTTGTATTATCTTCTGCTTGTCTGTGAAGGCAAGTCACGTGCACTTCTGATGAAACATATCATGCCAATAGTTAATGTTATCATGTGAGAATTTGGTGATAATAAGCACAACACTTCTTTCCTTCACAATCTGTCGTTTTAAGCTAAATTGACAATAATTTTACGTTCACAAACATCCTCGATGCCGCGAGGATAGTGCCAAATGACACAAGTCAGCGATCGAGCAAGTCCATTAACGTTATTTTCTGATTTTCCTCCCACTCCGAGTTTTGTTTTCATTCACCGATCTTTAGCGAACAGGCGAGGTCTACACCAATGAAATGCGGAATGATAGCAGATTTGATTTGCCTTTTCAATTTGCTGATCTGGGCAATCTTTTGTCGCTATAGGTCATCATTATTATAATGCTTTTCTGTTACATAACTCGTTTGTTATGCACACCAATGAATTTTTATCACAATCAACTGGCTGTTGGCTCGCAATGTCGCTCTCCTGTGTCCATAGAAAATGAGCGCACTGTTATGCTCTTCGTTGCTTCCGAATAACGGTATTCGAAGTGTTGAACGCTCTGCAGTCAAAACCGTCCTGAGTGAGAGCGACAACAGCTGAGGGTTAAAAAAAGGTTCGATTTAAATAGCTATGAGAACTTCTCAGTGCACACAACAGTCAGTGATTGTGCTACAGGGATCGTGAATAGATGTGAGTTGGAAAGTTAGGGAAATCCTGCGCTTTGATCCATTATTATGCCGTATTGCCTGCAGTGAAATGCTATCGATTGCTACATTGTTTGTCCTCTCCTTACTTCTGCCGCGCTCAAATTCGCGCTTTGCCCCGTTTCGAATCCCAGTGTTGGCAGGTCTAGGGCTGCGCAACACCCCTCCTCAGTCCAAAGAATGCTGTAGCTGTGTTCATTGCATGCTGCTGCCGCTGGAAACACAAGTGCAGGTGACGAGACTTTTGTTTGCCACCACTTGGCCAAGTAACTACGCATTGTCATGAAGCAGTGACTTCAACGGCCTCTTTTTTTACGCAAAGGTGATTCTCATTTTGGTGTCTCCTATTTGACACAGGATGCACGTACCAACTAGAGCAATAATCAAATTTGATAAGTCTCTGCAGTATACTTGATCAATCACGTGTCCACTACATACAAAGAGCAGTAAAACATTATCTCCTGTTTTCTGGTAGCCTCTAACGTACGCCTCTAGCAAGCGGAAGGAGGAAAGTCATGATTATCACAGGAAATAGCTTGGGGGTGCATGATGTGGTGAATAAAAATGGATTAAAGAATGATGTTAGGCTGACGAGAGTGTACTGGTGAATCAATTATTCAATCAGATCTAATTTGCAATTGAGTTTAGATTGATTTGGAGGCAGGGTAAAGGACGCTTGCAAATAAAATAGCTCGAGCTGCATATCGAAATGAAGACAATATCCGATATTAAACATTTCAAAGACGCTGGTAAATGTCATGCCAAGTTGTAGGCTTCCTCTCCAATTTTGCTAGCTTATATCGCCACTATTTCCGATGGCCAACAGAGCGATAAAATTAATTTCACGCCGCTGATGTGTTCTTTTCTTCCGATTATTGTGTTCTTTCCTTTTTTCTTTCGTTTCCCTTCTCTTGGCTGGCTAACGCCCCCTCCTTAGCATTGGCATCTACCATTCAACAGCGAATTACAATAAAAATAAATAAAAATTCACACAGAATCAAACCGTCCGTGAACACAAGTACGTAGACATATATGCACAGCACATATGCATGAAAACATAATACCGGGACATGGATGATCCCCCGAGCAGACACATCTGCTCCGGTACGCACACATAGACACACAAACACACCCACGAGCACACACGTGTATACACACTCACACACATACTCACAAATACAACCACATACCTCCATTATGATAATTGATCTAGCTGGAGCGTGCATCATGTGGAAAATACGTAACTGTACTCACAGCACGCTGATACTGACTTGAGCACACACACGCACACGCAGCACACACATAAAGCGTGGACGCCAAAATTAACATTGGCAGGAAACATGAAGATAAAGGGCAAATATTTAAGCATTAAAATCATCTCTTCAAATGTCACCACAAATTAGCCATTCCTAAAAAATTAAAATGCAACGTGCTGAAGAACGTTTTCAAGCGCAACACGATAAACGTACAAGGATGAATATATTCAGTTCAAACATGTAAGCTGAATTTATGAACAGCTAGGTCTTTTTAATCGAATATGGCCGCTGTACAAAATATTTGAACAGACCGCCGCCTTCCTTATACTTCAACTCCCTCGTCGTTCTTACCCAGGTGAGTCGGAGCAAAATCACCTTCATACTACTCCATAGAAAGGCCAATGCTTGTTTAATTCAAGCATTTCTAATCCAGGAACGATCTCTTAGTGTCCTTTCACCTACGCCAATGACAAGAGGATGTTCAGGTTTGCCACAGTATACAATAATATACTGCCCGCGTCTAGTATAGCTTTCCGTGTACAATCCAGCAGCAACAACAGCAGCAGCGGTAGAACCAGATTGTTTTCACCAGTGCTCCAACAATCGGACGAGTTGACCAAGCGTGTTTGTCGTATTCCCAATGGGTCACCAGCACGCACTCTTGCGAACAAAACTTGATCGATCATTAATGTGGGAGAAGACATTCTGGTGCTTCTTCGTGTAGTATTGCGGAACAAACTGTCAAACTGTCAGAAGATATTTGAATCGAGGAGGACATGGAAGGAGACCCCTGGTGAACTGTAGTTGCGTGTAGGATCTTCCGCTTGGACTATTTAGAAAATAAATATCTTAGCCCCGTGGCGCGGCCGAATGCTCGTCTTGTGCTGACATCAAGTCAAAGTCTAAATGCTTCTGTCTACCATTCGCGCATCATAATAGAAAAGTGCAGCCTAAAGAAAGTGTCCCCTCAGCTTTACTGTTGAAACTCCAGCGGTCCATTTGCCTGTAGGCTGCTAGTATTGTCCAAGACTCTCTTGTTCCTGCTTACTCATCCGCCACACCCAAATCAGACATCCGTCGAAATTGGACAGACCAATTTGGGTTTTTGGGAACCAGTGCTGGAAGGAGCACGTCAACTCCTACCAAAGCAGGGCAAATGGGATATTGATAACAAGTGTGTTTATACACTGAAGGACATCGGCGCAAGACTGTACTCAGTGCTCATCCGAAAAATTGTCCAACAGATCAGGAAAGTATTTTTTGGCAGGAGAAGTACAGTGAGCAGCTCCTTTTTTGTTCTCTACTCTTATCTTCATTCGAAAATAATGATCTTGATGACTCAACCAGTTGTTGTCCAACGGTATGTCCACCAGACTTTCGACAATTACAAGTCATTCGTGCGTCACAGAAACTAGCTGACGGCGTCAAGTAAGGTACTAATTTCATGCCACGGGATTCGCGGAAGAAAAGCAAAGCTACGTGAGGCAGTGCTGAGGCTGCTACCACTGCCATTAGCACTGAACCTCACTACGCGGAACGGGTTCTTCCCTCGCTCATCTGTCCTTTTGTGTCAATAATCACCTCCCTATTGCCTTCTATGATTGACCAGGTATTGTGATCCCGCACAGCTTTGATACATTCTCATGGCGTATTGTCCCCAGTGAAACTCAAATCAATGCCTACATTGTTTGCGCTCTCCTTACTTCTGCCAAAATGTAATGGTCGATGCGTCGCATAATGAATACACGTACATGGGCGTGTATGCAGCGCTGGTCGGATATGGAAATGCACCAGACTTTGTAAATGTTAGTCATGTACATAGACACATATTTAAGTCTACAAACAAGGCCGGTAGAGGCAGCATAAAGCAGAGTGCTCAATGTACAGCTGCTCACCGCAGCATAACATGCAAAGGAGGGTTAAGGATGTGTTTAAGCTGCACAGGCTGTCGCCTCGGTTTAATGTCTATTTTAAGTCTAAGTATTAACTGGTTTGAGGGAAAGAGACAAACGGGAAAAGTCTGAAGAAAAAATTGACTGTCACCACCAGGACTCGAACCAGGGACCCTCGCTTGTAGCCAGCGATGCTCTAACCACTGAGCTAAGTCTAAGTATTGATTTTTATCCACATGTGCTTCGTAGTTGGTATTGGACTCCTATCCGACACAGTGGGCACGGGTTAGCTAAACTGATCTACAGACCATACTGTCTGTTCAATAGACTTGATCAGTGACGTGTCCGCTACAGACAAAGAACGGGAAAGCATGTCTCCAGTTTCTTGGTATTCTCTAACGTCCGGCGCCACTACCAAGCAGAACAACGAAAATCATGGCTGTATCCGCAATTACCGTAGAGGTGCATAATGTATCTAACAACATGAATAAAAAATTGTTTTATTAGCGAGATTGTTCTGTGTACGAACATAATAATTATACAATAAGATAATGATAATTTTGCTAATGAAGGGAAAATACGTTTGCAAATACACACGGGTACGAACGTACAATGAACACAAGCACAACGAAAAATAAATCCACATGCATGTACGCATAAAACACATGCATGTACGCATAAAACACACCTTGCCCTGAACAGGCTGTATCCCCGCGCACAAACACTCTCACAAATACAAACATAGACACTCAAACATCTACACACATACACACGCACACGTATACTAGTATACACTCTCCCATGTACCATGCATACACCCGTTGCAAGAAAAAGACGCAAATCTGCAAATTTAGCGGATGTGCACCCACAGATTTTTCATTTTACCAACGATCGCGTAAAAGGATCTTAATGAGACAGATCAAGACTTGCGCCAGATAACTGTCTTATCCACACAACTGGCGAAGCCACGTGAATCGACCACCAATGCACACCTGCTCTACACCACCCGGAGTGCATCGCCATAATTATACAGGCTAAGACCTATGCACACCCTACACGTGCGGGGGTACCCAGTACAGACAGCACGCTGCTTTGATTGAAGAAGTCACTAGAAGCACTGATACCTTGAAGTGAAATTGAAGTTAGTTTACCAATCACACACGGGTACTGAATACTGGGAACCCAGAGCCAACACACGTTCCAGCAACCTCAGCCATGAAAGCTATTATGGTAACGACACATTGGATTGTGGAGCCGAAACTAGTCCAACTTCCAAATGCTTTGGCAAAAAGGTAGCCTTCAGGCAGGTTCCGACACACTCCCTCACACACAAACA
The DNA here is from genome assembly GCF_964019385.1 of Sycon ciliatum. Lineage (NCBI taxonomy): Eukaryota > Metazoa > Porifera > Calcarea > Leucosolenida > Sycettidae > Sycon > Sycon ciliatum. The sequence continues at coordinate 22,088,831 of NC_088649.1, forward strand.
CCGCCATACACATACACTCACTCAGTAACACAGAACGTTATACAAATATGATCCCAGAACTAACAATGACCGGATGCATTATAGATACGTGACCCATATTTTAACATTAGTATCATCTCTAAGGATATCTCCACACAACAATCAGTCCTACACAATCACAAATTGCGTGCTAAAGGACGTATCTTAGAGCCAAGAGGTAAACCCTGCACGGGAAAATCTACTAGTACTTGCAAAGAGAAACGTGATGAATTGTGACACAGTCAAGTCTTTCCTTTCAAACATGGGCACTGGACAAAAGCTCAGGACACACTGCCGCCTTGCTTGTACTGCAACTCAATCGCTGTGCTTACCCCGCTGAGTTGGAGAAGAGTCGCAGGTATATAAAGGACAATCCTTGCCTAACTGAAGCATTTCCACGCTTGGAAAAGCTTTTTCTTGTTATCTTATCCCGTCCACCACTGACCAGACAATGATCAGGTTTGCCACAGTATACCATATACTGCTTATGTCTGGCATAGCTGCATTTGTGCAATCCAGCAGCAACATCAGCCGCAGTAGAACAACATTCGTTTCACTTGCGGTTCAACAATCGGATGTGTTGACCAAGCGTCTGTGTAGTGTTCCCAATTTGTCATCAGTGCGGGCTCTTACAAACAAAACTTGCTCAATCAAGGACGTGAAGGAAGACATTCTTTTTCTCCTTCGCATGGTAGTGCGTAGAGAGCTGGCCGACTGTCCGAACATTGTTGATACGAGACGGAATTGGAAGGCTAACCTCCGGTGTGCTCTTGTTACGCTTGGCACCATAAAGTTGAGACGTTTAGAGAATACGTTACTCCGTCCAGGAGCGCGTCACAACGCTCATCTTATGTTGGAGTCAAGTCGAAGTCTTAATGACACTGTACACCATTCCCGCAACATTATAGAACGGTGCAACATGAAGCAAGTATCCTCCAAGCTTTACTGCGGAGACTCCAGGGACCCTTTAGCCTGTAGGTTACTACTGTGGTCCAAGGCTCTCTTGTTCTTCTTTACCCATCCGCCACACCCAAATCAGACAGCGGTCGAAATCGGACAGACCAATTTGGGTTGTTGGGAACCAGTGCTGGAAGAAGCACGTCAACTCCTGGCACAGCCGGGCAAATGGAATATCAATGACGAGTGTGTTGATACGCTGAAGGACATTGGATCAAGGATGGTTTCACTACTCACTCCATACGTTACCCAACAGATAAAGAAAATATTTTTTGGCGGGAGGAACAAACTCCGGAGTTCATATCTTGATATATTTTCTTATCTTAACTCGACAATACCGATATTGTTGACACAACCAGTTGTTATGGAACGTTACGTCTACTGGCCGTTCAGGAACTTCAAATCATTCATTCGTCAAAGAAATCAGCTGACGAAGTCCAACAAAGTCCTAACTTCATGCGGCGGGATTCGAGGTTCGAAATCGGAGCTGCGTGAGACAGTGCTGCGGCTTCTACCATTGCCATTCGTACTGGACCTCACCACGCGGAGAGGGATTTTCCCTCGTCTCTCAGTCCCCTTGATGTCAATTATTATCTCCCTGTTGCCTTCTATGATCAACTACGTGTTGTGAGCCCGACCAATAAGAGACAATTGAACGCCGGTCCTTGTCAGAGCTCGGGAACACATACGTCATAAAATCATACGATCGGATACAAGGTCATATTCAAGTACTTATAGCCGCAATTAACGTCAAGGATGATCGTGCTTACACATGTAGGTCCAAGACACGTCCGAAGTATATGTAAATTAGAATCGCTTGGCCATCAATCCTTCACGTTTAACTCCGCGTAAAAGCTGCACTAACTCCGTTTCAAAAAGGCTATTACATTTGTGAATACTGATTGAAACACTCGCATGCTTTTCAGATTGCTTTTCCAATAGCTAACCGTCGTTGTATGCATTGAATGGGACTCACTGCCGCTCAGATAATCACTGCTGATTGTTTCCCGTGCGGATAGCATTAATGTTACCAAACAATGACTATTTTCTAGGGGAATCGCATCTCTATGATATTTTACTGAATTGTGTTGATTTGCGTCGTAACATGCGAATACTGATTACGAAACACACTGAAATTATTTAAAAATATGTTTGTATGAAACCGCTCACATTTTAGTAACTTGTAGGCTCGCTCGCCTCTTTAGCTAGCTTATCTCGCCACTCTCCACCATGGTAAATACAATGATAAATTTCACCCTGCTGACGCGTTCGTTTCTTCCGAATATTATCTTCTTTCCTTCTTTCTTTCTTTTTCTTCTCTTGCCATGGCTGGCTAACGCCCCTCCTTTGCATTGGCTTCTGCCATTGGACGGTGTAATTGAATTAAAATTAAAATTTATTAATACACTTACGTGTATGCGGCGCCGATCGGATATGCAAATGCACTAGACTTTGTAAATGGCGATCATGAACATGTACATATATTTTATACTTACAAACCAGGCCGGTAGAGGGAGCTCGAAGCAGAGTGCTCAATGAGGAGCTGTTCAGTGCAGCCTAACGTACAACGTAAGCGAAAGCCTGTTTTACAGCTGCACAGGTTTTCATCTCCGTTGAATGTCTATTTTAAGTCTACGAGTACTTCGACCACCTACCAGGAGACAAGAATTGTATTACAGCAATGAATAAAACGTATCATACTTGTACATGGTTATGAGCGCACAATTAGTTGTATTCATTTCAAATTTAAGTCTAAGAAGTCATTTTTCACCAAATGTGCTTCTCAGTGCGTGCTGGACTAGTATCTGACTCAGGATGCTCGTTCCGGCTTGATCAATCATCATACTAAACAGGTCTCTTCAGTATACTTGACCAGTCCCGTGTCCAATACAGACAAAGCAAAGGAAGGCATATCTCCAGTTTCCTGGTTTTCTCTAACGTCCGGCACCACTACTACGCAGAAAAAGGAAACTCTTGGCTGTCTCCGCAATTGCCGTCGAGGTGCATAATGTAGCTTACAACATGAATAAATAATTGTTATACTAGGGACAGTGTTCTTTGTACTGACATAATAATTATTTAATCAAGTCTGCCGACAGCAATTGTTTCGCTCCGTTAGAGCTCATCAGCACATCTCAGAGAACCGAAGCGCAGCACTTCGCAATGAAATACGTTTCCGGGAAACAAAGCATGTTTGTAAAGAGCTGCAATCCCCGCCAAGAGTGCTCGAAATGTTCCAAAAGCAGTGCGCGTTGCACAATTATTCAATCAGATATAATTTGATAATGTGTTCCGAGTGAAGGGGAAACAAGTTAACCGACCTTTGCAAAATACACACAAGCACGAACGTACAATGAACACAAGCACATCGAAACACATGCACACATGCACGTACGCATAAAATACACCTTGCCCGTGACAGACTGGATCCCCCCCCCCCCGCACACACCCACTCCCTAACTCAAACACCCACACAGTTACACACGCACACGTATAATAAACACTCACACACACACACACACACACACACACACACACACACACACACACACACACACACACACACACCGACAGATGCATTCACATACACACACAAAATCAGTCAGACAGAAAATAGATATAAATTAGACGCCAGAACAAACAATGACCGGATGCATTATAAAGATGGGACCCATATTTTAACATTAGTATTATTTTTGCGAACATTTCCACACATCATTCAGTCCTACACAATCACAAAATAGATGCTGAAGAACGTAATCACGCGCAACGAGATAAATCCTGCCCCGATAAATCTATTATTACTAGTACTTGGAAAGAGAAAAGTGCTGAATTGGGGCATGGACAAGTCTTTTCACTCAAAGATGGGCACAGAAAAATGCTTTAGACAGATTGCCGCCTTGCTTGTACTTCAACTCCATCGTCGTTCTTACCCCGCTGAGTTTGAGAAAGGCCACAGATATATAAAGAACAATGCTTGCCTGACTCAAGCATTTCCACGCCAGAAATCCTTTTTTGTTGTCTTATTACGTTAACCTATGACAAGACGATGTTCGAGTTTGCCACAGTATATATTTTACTGCTTATGTCTGGCATAGCTGTGTGTTTGCAAACCAGCAGCAACATCAGCCGCAGTAGAACAACATTAGTTTCCTCTGCGATTCCACAATCGGATGTGTTGACCAGGCGTCTATGCAGTGTTCCAAATGAGTAATCAGTGCGCGCACTTGCAAACCAAACCTGCTCCATCAAGGACGTGGAGGAAGACATTCTTCTACTCCTTCGCATGGTAGTGCGCAGGGAGCTGGCCGACTGTCCAAAAATTGTTGAACAGAGCAGGAATTGGAAGGAGAACCTCTGGCGTGGTGTAATTTTTTCTTGCGTCATACGATTGAGATTTTTGGAGAATAAATTTATCAGCCCAGTGGCCCGTCAGAAAGCTCGTCTTCTGCTGACATCAAGTCAAAGTCTAAATGTCACTGTCCACCATTCGCGCAACATCATAGAAAAGTGAAACCTGAAGCAAGTGTCTTCTCACCTCTACTGTGGAAACTCAAGCGGTCCATTTGTCTGTAGGTTGCTAGTGTTGTCCAAGACTCTCTTGTTCTTCTTTACCCATCTACCAAAGCCAAATCAAACTTCGGTAGAAGATGGACAGACCAGTTTGGGTTGTTGGGAACCAGTACTGCGAGGAGCACGTCGACTCCTTACTTGTAGTACAAAGCCACGTAAATGGGATATCGACGACAGGTGTGTTGATACTCTGAAGGATATTGGCTCAAAGCTGTTTTCAGACCTCATCCCAAAAATTATCCAACAGATCAGGAAAGAAATTTTCGGCATAAGGAAAAGACTCAGCAGCTCAGATCTTCATATTTTTCTCAATCTTAAATTAACAATATCAATCCTGTTGACACAGTCATCGGTCATGCAACGGTATGTCTATTGGACGTTCAGAAACTTCAAGTCATTCGTTCGCCACCGAAACCAGATGACGACGTCAAACAAAGTCCTAACTTCATGCAGCGGGATTCGCGGTTCGAAATCTGAGCTCCGTGAGACAGTGCTGAGGCACCTACCATTGCCATTAGCACTGGACCTCATCATGCGGGACTGGAACTTCCCTCGTTCCTCTGTCCCCTTAGTGTCAATAATTATCTCCCTATTGCCTTCTATGATTGACCACGTCTTGTGATCCCGACCAATCAGAGTCAATTGCACTTCGTTACTTTATAGAGCTTGGTAACACATACGTCATATTAATACTATTGGATATACGGTTATATTAATGTATATATAGCCGCAATTAACGTAGAGGATGGTCATGCTTGCATATGTACGTCCCAGACACGACAGAAGTATATGTACATTAGAATCGTTTGCCATTAATCAATCCTGTCCATTTCATACAGCATGCAAGCGGCACTAATGCCGTTTCAACAAGCGTAGCTGTGACTGCTGATTGAAACACACGCACACTTTTCAGAACGCTTTTCCAATAGCTAGCGGTCGTCGCATGCAATGAATGGGACCCTGTGCCGCTCAGATAATACTTGCTGATTTTATGCTGTGTTTGAGAGCATTTAACGTCATCGCACACTGAAAGTAATAAAATTATGTTTGTATGAAACCTCTCACGTTTAAGTCACTTGACCGCTCCCATGGACATAATTATGGTCATGGAATTTAGGTGAATAATTGCAAGAAATATGACCAATGACACACCTTGCTAAATCATCTTACGGTAATGTCTATATATATATTTTTATTTTATTTATTTTTTATTTATTCACAATCACGTGGCACTAGCCAATGAAATGGTGATGTGGGCGATAGCCAGCCATGGCGGTAAAAGACTAAGAGCTAGAGGGGAGAATGAAAGGGGAATTGAAAAGCAAGAGAAGCTAGGGCAGGGCTGGATATCAACTAGTATGTTGCATTTTGCAGTAGCTGTGTGAATGTATTGTAACATTGGCAAGATTTTAGATGTTGTGGGAGGAGAGACCAATGGCGGTAAGCAAGGAAGAGAGGAGATGTTTGGATAGAGGCAGACCGCGCCATAGGGAAGCGGAGAGAGTTTCTGGTGCGCATGTCTTGAGATTGAGCAAACCAGCTTAGGCAGGAGAGAGCATGAAGAGGAGCAATGCCCAGCTTAATTTTATGAATTGTCTGGCATGCCAAAAAACGCACGCGGAACGAGAGCGGCACAGCAGAAGCAAGGCGGTATAAGTCTGCGCTTAAGCGGAGTCAGGCGAGGAAGCCGAAATAATATTTTCAAAAGACGCCTATGCATAACTTGGAGTCGAGCAATCAGTGTTTTAGAAATGCCAGCCCAAATTATGTAGCAGTAATCAAAAATAGGCAGCATTTGTTCGTATACTTCGAAAGATCAACTTACAACCCGAGGTGTCTCATTACTGTTGTCTGATAATCGTCTCGTAGGTGAACAACGAACTATTAAACATTTTCTTCTACGTGAACTTGGGTCTCCCCGAATAGTTTGTGGGTGAAGTCTGTGGGTTACAGTGAGGGTTTCGTCCAAAGGGCCTGTGAGGATTCACACAAAATGGGAGTTACACAGTCTGAAGAGAATGTTGCACGGTCTCTTCTGCGATGACTGCTACAGCATAGCTCAGTGGTCAGGGCATCGCTGGCCTCAAATAAAGGTACCTGGTTCGAGTCTTGTTGGTTCTTTTTTCTTGTTCAGACGTTTCCCGTTTGCAACTTTCCCTCAAACTAATGAACATGTTACTCTTCTTGGAGGCTGCACAATTCGATTTCAAAATTTAAACGCTTGTTATGGAAGAAATCGCATGGGATCGTGCATTATGTACAGAATACTAGCTCGGCATCAGAATTTAACCGGTTTGAAAGCTGTGTGGCCGTCGAGCTACGTAACTTGGCAATCCTTTATCACATCGCTTCGGCGATTGTAGCAATCGACAGCGAGAATCGATTACGAATTGGCTGAGTTCCGACTGTTTTTAAATACGCGTCTTCCGAAAATTCTCATCAGGACGCGATGTACACTGAAAGTGTAAATATGCGTCCATAGTGGGCAGGGGTCATTCTCAAGGACGTAAATATACGTATTTGTTTGTATTTTTTGGTATTTATATCATTATATCATGGCACATCATGATGACGGCCAATAAAACAGAGACAAGGGTGAAAGCCAACCTCAGCAGTAAAACAGATAAAAGAATACAAATAAGAGGCAAAGAAGGCAAAGGAGGAGACAAACCAGCAGGATATACACGAAACCTATAATTGAGCAGAGATTTTAGCCACAAAATTATCCATCGACGTGCTGGTCTTGGCCTGCGTTGGTAATGTTGCCCAAAACACATAGCCAGCAAAGATCGGGGATCTAGTGAATAGGGTGGAGGCAGCGCGTGGGAGACTGAGTGAGCTCCGGGTATTCCGTGTTTCGGAGAACCAATTATAAGCCTGCATATGAAAGGGTATTTTATTTAGTAATATTTTATGTATGAGAAAGCAGAGGTGGAAGTTAAGTCGAGTGGAAAGGGGGCTGATCTTGGCAATTTCGTAAAGACTAGCGGAGGGAAAGCGACGATCTTTGCTAAATAAGATTTTAAGGAGCATGCGGTTATGGGTTTCTAGCTTGTTCAATACAGTAGTAGTTATGCTAGACCAAGCGGTATCACAGTAGTCAAGCATGGACAATATATAGCAACGATAAAATAAAGCGTTTGCAAGAAAGAGGAAGATGTCTACAGTGGGCTTGAAGAGCCCCAAGGATGGAGCTTGTGCGCTTGCAGACATACTGCACATGGGGTGACCACGACAATTAGAGTCGATAATAACGCCAAGATGCTTATGCTCTTCAACAATACGAATATCAACACTTGAAGAAGGAAAACAAAGTGGCAGGGAAGGGAGAGAAGGGGAAATGTACATAGCTGCCGTTTTATCAGCGTTTGGCTGCAACTTCCAATCATGCATCTAGGTTATAACTTTCCCAATGCTATCTTGCATGGCTTCGTGCAGGCGTATAGGGCAAGCATTGGAGCAAAGCAGAGCTGTGTCGTCAGCGAAAAGGCTGACACCAGGGGCAATATCGGGGAGGTCATTAATATACAGGAGAAATAGCAGTGGCCCAAGTATTGAACCCTTGGGGGACTCCAGAAGTAACGGGTAAAGGCTCCGATAACACAATTGAGAGGCGTGCAAGCTGATGTCGGTTAAAGAGATACGATGAGAGCCAGCCGATAGCCTTGCCATCAATGCGATATACTGTTCGCAGCTTAGCTAAGAGACCCCTGTGCCAAACAGTGTCGAAGGCCTTTGCGAGGTCGAAGAAAACTAAACCAACATGGTTATGGGTGTTCCGGGCGGTGTGGATGTCTTGCACGAGGCGGGTAACCTGGTACCAGGTGGAGTCACCCCCACAAAAGCCCGACTGTGCTGGCGAAAGTGAAATGCGAACATGATCATAAATGATGTCATATACAACACGTTCGCACACTTTTGATAAAGTAGAGAGCAATGAGATAGGGCGATAGTTGCTGGGGGTGGTGCGTGGTCCTCTATTTTTGTAGGTGGCCACGACTACAGCAGTTTTCCACATGGCTGGGAATTTCCCTTCGCGAAATGACATATTCAAGATAATTGACACAGGACAGGCAACATACGGAGCAAGAGCTCTCCAAACTTCGTTGGTAATTCCGTCTTGACTAGGGGACTTGCCAGTTTTCAGATTACGGAGATATGTCCTCACTTGGGCTGTACCAGTCAACAATGATAGGAGGGACGCAGGTATTGAGGGTGAAGGGGTGAGCGGTGGTATAGGCCACGTAGGGTCGTCAGGAAGTCCAAACGACGTAAACTGCGTGTTCAATATGTCTGCTATGTCTGCGGGATCTGTTGCTACCGTGCCGTCTGAAGCTGTCATTGATCGGATCGGCTCCCGACTACAGTTCTTACGGAGATGGCGGAGAAATTGATGGAGACTAGGGCGATCATGGGAAGACAGGGTGGCATGAACCGACTGTACATACTGACGATGGAGGGTACGTGACAAACATTTCACTTCGTTACGCTTGCGCTTAAAGGCAATGAAGTTTTCACTGGTTGGATACTTCCTATAAATGCTATACAAATCTCGCTTCAGTTTCACAGCACACTTGAGGTCCGGAGTGATCCAGGGTCGGGATGCATCCCGCATAGTAGGACGAGGCCTAATGTAGTCTCCTGTCCGCGGAAAAACTTTGTAAGGCAACAGATGACGATGGAAGGCTGACCGTAGTAAAGCATCAAACAGGACAATGGCATCATCAACATCAGAATGCCGATGAAGTAATGACCAGTCCAACCTAGACAAGTCTTCATTCACAACCTGCCAGACACGGATAGGCACTTGTTTATACCTGTACTGAGCCTGGGGATGGAGGGACGATTTAGCAGTCGCTTGTGGTGTCGAGCACGATGCATAGTTGAGCGTACAAACAACCTGCAGATGATCAGATGTGCCAAGAGGAGCTGCGTGGTCGACTGAGAGGACATGTCGGGGTTTGTTGGTTACCAACAAGTCAAGACATGAGTTGGCACCCGCTGATGAAGTGTATGTTGGGAAACTCACTAGTTGTTGGAGCCCAAGCATTGAAAAAACTGTCTGTAGGTTGGTACCGGCCGTAGAGGTGGAGTCAGAGGAGCACCAATCATTATGTTTGGCATTAAAATCCCCCGTCAGGAAGAAGTCACACTCGTCATAGCAAGAGGACTGTATAGCATCGACCAGCATATCCGAGAAGAAGGACAATTGTTCCGCCGTTTGGGAAGGGGGTCGATACATGCAACATACAAGAATATGGTTAGGGGTGCATTGAGACTTAACTTCCACCCAGGTAGATTCACAGCCCTGACGCTGCAGGTCGGGTCTGTGGAGAATATGTTGAAAAGCATCAGTCCGGACAAGCACGGCGACACCACCATATCCTCTAGTGAAAGAGTGTGCATTTCTGTTCTCGTGTGCTGGTCTGTCTCTTCTGAAACAGGAATAGCCCGGTACATGCACGGAAACAGATGGGCACAGCCAGGTCTCCGTGAGGCAAACAATACTTGGCTTAGTGCTCTCCAGAACAATCGAAAGTTCAGCTAATTTATTGACGAGAGACCGACAATTCATGGTTATCAGCGTTAGGTCGGATTCTGATCTGGGGTAGAATGGGGTAGCATGCAAGTTGAGGGAAGACATAGACAACATGATTATGACGAGGAACTATCACCACCACGTTCAGTCACGTTGGTACCGTCGGCAAAGCGCCACTTACGGACGGTGTGGCTAATTGTTGCCGGCCAAAATCCTGCACTGAGTATTCTGCCTTCATCCGTCGCTAGGACAGTCAGTCGTGTATATGCTGTGCCAAAGGTCCGGGATTCGCTAATACTGCAATTGAGCACCTCAACCTCACGGTCCTTGCACCAGTCAGTAATTGCGTTAGCGCTACACTCCATGTGGACATTGCCCACGTAGAACACAGATTTCGCGACTTTCTTCTCTCTCTTTCTCTTTCTCATTGCTCTTTTCCTTTGGCATTCATAGTGTTTGGTAACACTTTTCATGCCCCTCAATAAATAATAAATAATACAGTGCAAATCTATCGAGCACGCCAAAGTTGGTGACCCCGTCGAGTATTTTTTGATCATCTTAAGTGAAGTTTACCTATTTAACCACAGTATTAGTATTGGCCAAGATGGCGACAACATCTATCCGAAGAGGCCGCTCAAATCAACAGTTGCGGAGTAGTACTCCTCCCACTGTAGGTTTGCAATCAACCCCAACTACGACATCTGGTACCACAGCTTCCAGTCCTCAACCTAGATTCTCAGTATTGCTACAGGCAACTTCAGCTCCTGCTGCTGTCTCAGCTGTGAGCTTCAAGCTACCGCCATATTGGCTCAATGATCCAATTGTTTGGATTAGCCAAGCGGGATCTCTGTTCCGTATTCGTGGGATAACTCAGCAGGACACGAAGTTTAATCACGTGATTGCCTCGCTAGCCCCGGAGTTTGCTGCTGAGGTCCGGGACCTGCTGATGAACCGGCCGCCAACAAATCCATATACTGCCTTGCGCTCTGAACTCATAAAGCGGACGCAGTCCTCTGAGCAACGGCGCTTGCGGCAGTTGCTCACTGAGGAGGAGCTTGGCGATAAAAAGCCATCGCAACTCCTCCGCCGCCCTCGCCAGCTCCGTGGGGATTCGCCCATTGATCCGTCTTTCTTTAAAGAGCTGTTTGTGCAGCGATTGCCACCCAATGTGCAAATGGTGCTTGCCTCTGCGCCTGGAAGTTTGGATCTGGAAGCTTTAGCCGAGATGGCCTGTTGTTGAAGTTGCCCGTCCACCGGCAGTTAGCTCTGCTGAGCCAAGTGTGGAACTGTATGCTGTCGTGGAGAGCCTCTCCGCCCAAGTGGCTGAATTGTCTGGCACCGTCCATGCCTTAACCCAACGTGGTCGCCCGCCATTCAGTCAACATGGTCAGCGCTCGTCTCGCTCCAACTCATGGGCTACTGCCAAAATTGGCACTAAAGACAGAGTTGGCACACCAGACAATCAGATCTGCCGTTACCATAAGAAGTTTGGCACGGGGGCCAACAGATGCTTTGCTCCCTGCGCCTATCTTCAGGGAAACGCCCCCGCCAGCACCTAGAGGCGACTAGTGTTGCTGGCTGCTCAACTGGTCGCCGCCTACATGTCAAGGATCGCCTGTTCCAATATGCCTATCTAATCGACACTGGTGCCGAGGTGAGTGTTGTGCCACCAACACCTCTCGAAAGGCGTCGCCAGTCAGACTACCGGCTCCAAGCAGCTAATGGCGGTGGAATAGCCACATTTGGTCAGCGTTCCATGACGGTGGATCTTCGGCGACAGTTCCAATGGGTATTTATTGTCGCAGATGTGCAACGTCCAATCATTGGTGCCGATTTCCTGGCACATTTCAACCTTTTGGTCGACTTGAATGGCAACCGTCTCCTGGACGACAGTACCAGTTTAACGATATCAGCCATAGCCACAGCTTCCAGCGATCCGACGTGTGTTTTGCCTACTGCTGACAATCCGGACTTTGCCACAATTCTCGCTGAATTTCCTGATGTCATGCGACCGTGCACCCAGCCTGACCGTCCTGTTCAGCATCAGGTGACACATCATATCGTGACTTCTGGCCAGCCAGTGCATGCTAAGCCACGTCACCTGGCACCTGACCGCCTGCGCACAGCCAGAGCTGAATTTCAGCACATGCTAAACTCTGGCATTATTCGTCCGTCCTCGTCGCAATGGTCTACCCCACTCCACATGGTGCCAAAACCGAATGGAGATTGGAGACCATGCGGGGACTACCGTGCTTTAAACAAGGCTACTGTTCCGGACAGATACCCAGTGCCTCATATCCACGATATTACGTCCTCGCTGGAAGGATGCACAGTGTTCACGAAGCTGGACTTGGTGAAGGCATTCTACCAGATACGTGTTGCACCAGAGGACGTCCCCAAGACAGCTGTGACTACCCCATTTGGGTTATTTGAGTTTGTTCGCATGCCATTTGGTTTACGCAATGCGGCTCAAACCTTCCAACGGTTCTTGGATGATGTCCTACGCGGTCTGGATTGTGGCAATGGCTACATGGATTATGTTCTCGTTGCCAGCAGGGACATGGAATCCCACCGAATCCATTGTCGAGCAGTTCTCCAACGCCAATGGTTTGGTCATAAACCCCGCAAAATGTCAGTTTGCAGTCTCAACCGTCACGTTTCTCGGCCACCGTATCACCAGCAGTGGAATCTTCCCTCTGGAACAACGAGTCACTGCCGTGCGTGATTTCAAGCCGCCTTCCTCCGTCAAGCAGTTGCGCCGCTTTGTCGGCATGGTGAACCTTTACGGAAGGTTTATTCCTCACTGTGCCGACCTCATGAAGCCGCTAGATGACCTGCTGCGTGGTAAGAAGAAACATGACACCTCGTTCAGCTGGCCCGACACTGCCGAGCATGCGTTCATAGCTGTGAAGACCGCCCTCTGCAACGCCACTCTTCTCTGCTACCCTGCTCCGGATGCTGCAATCAACATCATGGTGGACGCGTCTGACTTCTGTGTTGGTGCAGGGCTGCAGCAGGAAGTCTCTGGTCAGTGGGAACCAATCGCTTTCTTCTCCAAGAAGCTGCGCCCCGCACAGTGTCGCTATCACACCTTTGGTCGTGAGCTGCTGAGCATCTACCTCGCAATCCGGCGTTTTCAGCATCACTTGGAGGGCCGTTCGTACCATATCCTGACAGACCACAAGCCGCTGACATTTGCTATTAATCTGTCCTCTTCACGTCATTCACCTGGTGGGCTTCGTCAGCTGTCGTACATTGCTGAGTTTACGACCGACATTCGCTACGTGAAAGGCTCGGAGAATACTGTCACCGATGCTCTATCTCGCCCTGACGCCGATGCTGTTAGCCAATAACACGCTGTTGATTTCACCGCTCTTGCCACTGCCCAAGAGACTGATGCTGAGTTGGCTACCTACATGTCGAAGCCCGACTCACCACTCAAGCTCCAGCGCCTTCCAGTGCCCGGCAGTCCCTCACTGCTTGTCTGTGATGTGTCCACTGGTGTAGCTCGCCCATTTGTGCCGCAGAAATTTCGCCAAGATATATTTCTGTCTATTCACAGCCTCAGTCATCCTGGTGTTCGTGCAACCCGACGGCTAGTTTCTGCTCGCTTTTTTTGGCCAGCTATGCAGAAGGATATTGCCACTTGGACCAAGGCCTGCAACTCGTGCCAGCGCGCTAAAGTCCAGCGTCATATCCACTCTGCTATTGGTAGCTTTCCTGTGCCGGATCAGCGTTTTGATTCCGTCCACATCGATCTCGTTGGTCCCCTTCCTTCATGCAACGGCAATCGTTATCTCTTGACGTGCATTGATCGATTCACCCGGTGGCCTGAGGCGTTTCCAATCCCCAATGCCACTGCATCCACTGTTGCGTCTGCCTTAGTGTCAGGCTGGATTGCCAGGTTTGGTGTACCCTCTTCTCTCTTCACGGGTCGTGGTGCTCAATTTGAGTCGGCCCTCTGGAACAGTTTGATGACGCTACTGGGATGCCAGCGCGAACGCACCACCGCCTACCATCCCCTGTGCAATGGTTTAATCGAGCGATTCCATCGGCATGTCAAATCATCACTGCGGACTCTGTCTGATTCAACCCACTGGCTGGAAGCGCTACCGCTTATTCTGCTCAGCATCCGGACATCGACCAAGGCTGATAGCAACTGTTCACCGTCCGAACTAGTTTACGGTTCAACGCTGCGCCTTCCTGGCGAATTCTTCCCGTCTAGTTCCCTGACTCCTGCCAGCGACCGCAGTGATTACGCATCTCGCCTGTCTACCTTCCTGCGGAAGATCCGTCCTCTTCCTGTCCGTACTAGCATGAATCCTGTCTATCTGCCGCGCGATTTGGACACAGCTGCTAAAGTGTATTTGCGCCGTGACGCAGTTCGGCTCCCACTCCAACCGCCGTACGATGGTCCGTTCCCCGTGGTCAAGCGCAGTCGCAAGTACTTCACTCTGCGTGTCAATGGTAAGGACCAGATTGTCTCTGTTGATCGTGTTAAGCCTGCGCATTTGCTTGATAGAATTGCTGCGCTGCGCATCATCCGATTTCCGCTACAGTGTGTCTTACACACTGTACTTCTTTCCTCTAAATTTTGATTTCTTATTGTTCACTTGATTGTTCCCGCACTCGTTCTCTGGGTGGGGAAGACTGTGGCAGTACGACTCTAGACTCGGACCTTGGGCACAGAATTTAACACTTATCATGAAATCGCGTCAGCAACTTTCATTTCCCTTTTCGCATGCAGGTTTCTTATTCATCATGGGTGTACATTTGGTTTGCATGACCTCAGATTGACTTGTACACATTTCCCATACGGTAGAGCTTATTTACACACTCCCGTATTCGTATACGTCTCCCAGGTTTAGTGTACATGTACTTGCTCATAATTATACGTCCCTGTGCGGACCGTACCGTATCTACGAATTTCCATAAACGCATTTGTCTCTCCTTGTTGCTTTTTTCTTCTCTTGCTTTTTTCTTCTCTCTCTTTCTCTTTCTCATTGCTCTTTTCCTTTGGCATTCATACTGTTTGGTAACACTTTTCTTGCTCCTCAATAAATAATAAATAATACAGTGCAAATCTATCGAGCACGCCAAACATGTGTCGATGTTTGGGAAGTGCGGGTACGGTTGGTAGAGTGTGCGTTGGGGGGAGTACGAGTCCGAGTGACGGTTTTCCTCACCCCAGCCCCTGTACTTCATGAACTAGCTACACTACTGTACGTTGTACTCGGGGTTGTAGATTGTGCAATCAGGTTTGGACTCCCGCCTTCCTCAAGGTGTATCATCTTCGCCACGAGGCCATCAATGGTTCCTTTCATTTCTCTAACTTCCCTATCCCTGTCCTCCCTGAGGGAGATCATTTCCACAGTTAATGCAGTGATAGTCGAGGACAGTGCACTGATTGAGCTCACTAGCGCTGGCATACCTGATTTGCCGATGTCCATGGCGCGAAGTTGAAGTACAGGGTCCGGTCGGGCCAACGAGTCCACACCTGCAAGTCCTGACTTTTTGGCCAAGTCACGAATCTCCCCATCCAGCAGCAAGGCCAGGTCCATATTTGAGTTCTCCACCATATTAGGGCTGGGACTAGTTCCAGGTCCACCTATACTTACAAAAGTGGCCGAAAGGCTATTCCATAGATGGAAAGGCAGGAGCTAAAAACTTGCTTCCTACTCCTACGACTTTTATCATTACACACCGCGTCCTTAGCGGTGAAAGGGTTAATGCCGCAAAACATATTTATGTAAAGAAAAAAGGACGTTTAACCCTCATGCCTTGTTGACTTTAGGGATTATGGCTGTAGTCTGTAGAAGAACATTTTCTTGTAGGGCCTCATACTTCAGTGGATGTCATCCATGTATTCGGTGACCATGGAGATAATTACCAAATATAAAAAATACTATCGCAATTGTTGCACTTACCTGTATTCTATGTTACTGCGGCCCACTTGGACCCTGCCCGCATTTTCCGTAACAAAAGTGAAATCCATCAAAAACCTCTAAAAAAAATGTTATCGTGTCCATTCCCGAAGGGAACTCACGATGGCCGCTATCAGCCGATAAACTCTTGCGGCAGATGCAGAGCCTAATGGTGGGGGTGAGTGGATAAGTCTCACAACCTCTAGAGCAGACTATAATTTATCTCGGTTATAGTGTTGTTGAGGAAGACATGAAGTTTCAAGGAGATATGATTGCAGTGAAATAAAAATATTACAAAGACCATACATACCCCTGGGGTCCGTTTGGAACCCAATACCCGGAATTAGGGTTAAGCTACGAGTTATGACTGAAAGTCAATAAAGATAAAATACTAATGCACAGTCAGATAATGCGACAACAAGGTACAAACTGACAGGTTACTGAGACATTCGACGGTCTAACAACTATAATGTACAATGTAGCTACTGATATGTCTACAGTTAGCAAGAAGACATTTATTATAAAACAAATCTGAAGAGAAGGAAAACACAACTGAAGAGGCAAAACACATGAAGCACGGAAGTATCTCCCAAGCCAAGCAAGCATGCCGTTATGGTGCGAGGTCATACAACTGTGGTACAAATCTAGTACGGGAGTACATGAACTACAGGTCAAATATGGCATGGGGGAATCCATATACATCACGCCCCTTCGAGATAATGCTGAGAAAACAAATCCAGTATTATCTATCAAATCAAATCAAAACAAGAAAAGAACAAGTATGGCAAACAACGGCCCATAGCACACAGCGGAACAGACATAGCATGCCACACAAGGATACAGAAAGATACGATATAAGAACAATCCTCAAGAACATGTACACGATGTGTCCAGACCAAATCAAGATGCATAAGATTGTCCACGGGTGGAGGAAATGTTCAAACGAGAGGGTGGTTGGTGCGCTCGTGTGCTGCGACGCAGAGGAGGAGGCGTAGCAGGAGCAACGACAACAGACGGCTGTGGTGAAACACATGGTGCTGGTGACGGCACGGGTGGAGAGAACGGACGAAGAAAACGGCGATTTCTCCAATAAACTCGACCACTAGCCAACTTGACGAAATAGTCACGGTGCTGCCCAATGGCCACAATCACGCCACGGGTTGTCCAACGCTTCGTCTTCGGATCCTGGACGTCCACAGGAGTGCCGATACGGAGAACGGGAAGAGAGCGGTGGGTGGGAGTACTGGCGGAAACAGGTGTCGAGGGTGGTGACTGTTCTTCACGCTCACTAGCGACGGTCGACCACGAGGAATCAAACTGCGTCCACTCAGCAATGACGAAAGACCGAAGTGGATGCCCGAGAAGATGCTCAGCTGGGCTCTTGCCAGACGGACCGGGCGTATTCCGCCACTCCAGTAGACCACGACGAAATGCATCTGTGTCGAGATTGCCATTTGACGAGGTCTTGAGCAGCAAGCGCTTCATGGCTTTCACTGCGGCTTCCGCATGTCCATTACTCTGGGGATAATGCGGGGAAGAGGATACGCGTTGCACTTGCCAACGGCCACAGAAGTCGGCAAACTTCTTCGATGCAAACTGGGGGCCACCGTCGGTGCACAGTACAGCAGGCACACCCAGATCGGCAAACCAACGACGACAAGCGAGAATGACATCGTGTGATGATGTGGTCCTGCCGGTTCGAACAACGCACGGCCAACCAGTCAGACGGTCGACATAAACAAGAAACTCATAGCCTTGGCAAGAGAACAAATCAGCGGACACAAACTCGAACGGCAGAGTAGGATGACGGTCATTCATCGGTGGTTCGGCTGACTGCGACGACTGGAATTATCGACACGCGGAACAGGCACGGACAAGGGTGTCTATGTCGGCGGTGAGACCAGGCCAGTACACGAGCTGTCGGGCGCGAGCCTTAGTGCGGACGAGACCTTGATGCGAGGCATGAAGGTTAGCAAGAACGCGTTGACGCATAGCCAAGGGAACTAGAATGCGTTGGCCTTTCATGACGATGCCCTGGTCCACTGACAGGTGTTCACGTCCATTCCAGAAGGGTTGGAGTGGAGCATCCAAATCACGCTGACGAGCAGGAAAACCATGCAGAACGCACTGGACAAGAGACTGATAGACTGGATCAGCTGAGGCGGCTGCTCGAAGTTCAGCAAACTTCAGGTTGGGGTGAGGACCATCGTCACGGAGCATGCACACACGGATGCTGCGGCAATGAAGAGCAGGGGCTTCGCCGAGTTCATCATCTGAAGACGGGATGCCGACGGGATTGCGAGACAGCGCATCAGCAAACGCGTGATCAGAGCCTTTTCGCCAGGAAGCGTGCACTTGAAACGATTGCAGCTTCAGGCGAAGACGAAGAAGGCGAGGATTCTCGATCTGATCTAGAGAATACGCGTTGATAATCGGGATCAACGGACGGTGATCAGTGATCAGATCAAATAGGGTGCCGGATAAGTACAACTTGCACTTATGCACAGCCCAAACGACGGCGAGCATCTCGAGCTCAACAACAGCATAGCGAGATTCGGCGTCAGAGAGGTAGCGGGAGCCACACTGGATGATTCGCCACTTATCATCCTGCTTCTGCCACAGAACGAAGCCGAGACCACGTAGTGCAGAGGCATCAGTCTCCAGACGGAGATCGTGTCCATGCTGGTAGAAGGCCAGGATAGGAGGAGACAGCAGAGTAGACTTGGTCTTCTCGAACGCAACAGTGTGGTTGGCATCCCAGACAAATTCACGGGTCGTCTTCAACAGACCACGAAGCGGAGTGGTGCAGGCGGCGAGGTGTGGTGAGAACTCGCTACACTGGTTCACCTGGCCAAGAAACGAACGCAAATCAGTGCGGTTCGCAGGAATGTCAAAATCGCGAATAGCCGCTGCCTTGTCATCGTCAACAACCCAGCCGTCTGGACTGACAATGTAGCCGCAGAAATGGATGTGACGTGACGCAAAGGTGAATTTGGACGGCCTCAGAGTAATGCCATGCTGTCGAGCACACAGCAGGATGTCACGAACATGGGTGACATGGGAGGCAAAGTCGTCATCATAGGCCAGGCAATCATCTACAACCTTGGCGAAATTCGGGATTGCATCGAACGCAGCATCAGTGCGGCAGTTGAAAACATCCCCGGCGGAAATCAGGCCTTGAGGGTTGCGTAGGAAACGATACCTGCCGTATGGGGTGATGAATGTGGTCATTGGACATGCCTGCTCACTCAGTGGGATTTGCCAGTATCCGTGCCTTGCATCAAGCTTGGCGAGGAACTGTGCCGATCCAATACCAGAAACCACATCGCGAGCGGTGCGAACAGGGTGGGCTGGTCTCAGGACTTGGTCATTCAGTCGTTTGAAATCGACGGTGAGGCGTTTCTCGGAGGTACCTTTCTTGTCGACGAGCACAATTGGGTGACACCATTCACTAGGCTCACTGACAGGCTCGATTATGCCATCGACAACCATTGTGTCCAGTTGTGACTTGACCTGGTCACGAAACGCGTACGGAATCGGGCGTGCGGTATGGACACATGACGGCTTAGCATCTGGCTGAAGTTGGATGTCCATCGGAGGACCTGCCATCGCCTTCAAGCCAGTGTCGGAAAACACGTCCGAGAACTCCTGCAGTAGCTCATCGCGAACACGAGCGATATCAGCAGAGCTAGGATTGACAACAGACTTTGATACAGCACGGATCTTAGGTGGCGCGGCAGCATTAGCAGCAGGGTACTGTGCAGGCCAATCTGACGGGAGGAGCTGGAGTGCACTCAAGGACGAACGTGATAGAAGAGTATCGTCCAGACCCTTGTACACGTGGATTACGGTGCTGTGTTGTACTTCACCAACCTGAAGTGAAGCACGAATACTGCCGACGTTCTGCAACTGCTCTCCAGATGCCGCTAGGACGCACTCTGGGTCATGGTCGAGGTTCTCGGGGAACCCGCCAAGCAGTTCGAGATGATGCTCGCCAATGGCATCGACGTCACTGCCAGTATCAGGGACCCAGGGTAGCGTGACTGCCTCATCCTCAGTGGCTAAACGGGTGGACACACGCACAGTAGGCTGCGCAGCAAGACGAGTACGCTGCAACTTCAGTTGGCCCACATGCTTCACGTTCCGGTCCGATTGTAACGACGACCTACACATAGCGAGAAAGTGACCAGTCTTGCCACAGCCATTACATTTCTTGCCGCTGGCAGGGCAACTAGACTTTGTGTGCGGGCTCCGGCCGCAATTGGGGCACTTCTTGTGTGTGTCGCTTCCTGACAAGGGAGCGGATGCAGATGGCAATACAGGTGCAGACATCTTGCTGCCAGGTTGTCCCTGTCGGGATTGTTGCTTACTGCGTTGGTACGCGGACCGCCGCACAGCATTGAGCTGGCTGGTGGACGGGATACTGCTGCTCGTCGTGGTAGCCGCTTCCTCCGCCCGGCAAATTGTGACTGCATCGTTCAGGGTCAAGTCCTTGGCAGACAATAGCTTGTGCCGGGTAGCGTCGTCACCAATTCCAATGACAATCCTGTCACGCAGGGTGTCAGCACGCACACGTGTCAGGCTTGTGCGACAGGTACTACTTGTGTGTGCTGAACATTGTGAGCACAAAACAACGTCCGGAAAATCACAGCTAGTGTGTAATTCTTTCAACGAAGTGTAAAAAGAATCGAAAGACTCGCCTTTCGACTGACACCTGTCGTAAAATGCGATACGATCCAGGAGTGGGTTGCGCTGCCGTCGCAAATATTCCTTGACAGCAGAAATCACGTCGTCCGCATCGGGATTCGGTGGAGTCACGATTATACCCTCGCGGAGAAATCTGCGTAGCTCCTCATCTAGAGCTTGCCGCAGCGATGACACTCTGGTCTCACGGCTCTGGGCTGACAGGTGCTGGCACTCATAATAGTCTCGCCACATTTCCTGCCATGCCGTGAAGTCGGCTAATGTCGAGGACGACAGTAAAATCGGTCGCTCCGCAGAGACAGGCTTTGGAGCTGGTGATGTGGTGCTGGGTTGCACGGGTTGTTGTGTTGGTTGTGTCAGTCGTTGTATAGTTTGTTGGAACAGGTCAGCCATTTTACGTTCCCTCTCCTCTGAGGACTTCATTTGTGCCGCCAACATCGCGGTCAGGGCAACAATGTCAGGAGCAGGGTCTGAGTCGGACATCGTGGTCGCAACCTAAGCAAATGCTAGTATCACGAACAAACTACAAAAAAATCGGCCAGTGCGCAACACAACGAGGTGCAAACACAAAGCACGAGAAACTAAACACACAGGTGAGTTCTACAAGGAACGAACAGTTCACTGCGCCATGATATGTCTACAGTTAGCAAGAAGACATTTATTATAAAACAAATCTGAAGAGAAGGAAAACACAACTGAAGAGGCAAAACACATGAAGCACGGAAGTATCTCCCAAGCCAAGCAAGCATGCCGTTATGGTGCGAGGTCATACAACTGTGGTACAAATCTAGTACGGGAGTACATGAACTACAGGTCAAATATGGCATGGGGGAATCCATATACATCAGCTACCACATATCTACGAAGCGCAAGCCAACAAGTAGTAGTAGTAGCAGTATTTGTTATTTTATTCAGTACCTCCGGCATGTGCGGTAAAGAGACGACATTAGATATCCTAAGCTAAAAATATGCTAACGTAAACGCAAACCTTTCCGTACTTCGGATCGTTCAAGCTAACTTTTCCCATAGGGCGCGCTCACACTGCGACCATGAGCACGCGTCCATGCGTCAGAAAAAAACGCAGAAACGTGGGAGTGGTGCTCACCCTAGGCCTCGTACACGCGTAGACGTGAAGTTGTCACACAAACTTTACGAATTGCAGTTCGTATCCAAAAGAGTTCGTGCGTTTCCTAATAAAGTTGTGGCCCGTTTTGGATGTAATTTTTCGCATGTTGCATATGCGCATGTTGGAGAAATTGCTTCGTGGCTCGTATTCTTGAAGTCGACGAAAATAATTCATACAATCAGGTAGGTTTGGACTCTTGAGGGATTGCCATGCCGCTGACATCCAAGCGCTTTCGCTTTCCTGACCTCGTGTTCAGAGCAAGTGCCAGTGCAGTGGAAATTCCGGTAGTGGTTTCTTTCGTCTGGTGCCGAGATGAGAACTGTATTTTCCGATGATATGTAACTGAAATGTCTTGAGGTACGGCATTCCTTCATCGCAGAAAAGTAGAGAAAGATGATTTCCGAAACCGAAAAGCCAGACCAAGCTGCCATCATATTAAACGAGTACACTGTAGAAATTGGTCACTGACCCGATCACAACGAAGCAACTATAAAAACAATAACAAAATCGACATCGTCCAAAAAGGGCAAAGAATGGCGGTGCGTGCGTGCAGGACCACAACTACAATTTTTTAAAAATGTGCAAGTGTCGGGGTGACATCGACAACCACCGATTTTCATGAATCAACACACCGGAATTTGAGAAATTGAACATACTTCAGGCCAGGTTGTACACAAATACGCTTCACGTCTACGATCATGTTGCCGCCAAGTCGTGGCACCCCCTCCGGAGGTCGCGGTCACGATTTGAAACGTGGCCGCGACCTTTTGGTCAAGTTCATGCCGTTGCCATGCAACTTGGCCGCATGGCCGCATGGACGCTGGTTTTGGTCGCAGTGTGAGCGCGCCCTTAGCACAAAGTACGTTATAGTTGAGACGAAGTAGTCGTGACAACCATGGCGTTATGAATTTTCGTGGAAACAGATACGGGAAATTCAAAATTTTGAACCAGGGATTAGTTTGCTGTCGTTCCGAAAGAATACCTTGGCGAGGTCTTTTACTCTGGAATAGCAAAAGCACGGCGAACATGAGTTTTCGCTGTTCCCAGGTCTTTGGAAAACCTTTCCTAAACGCAGCACCCAAGACTGTAAGGGTTCTCCAGCTCCAGCAAGTCTGGCAGAGGCTGATGATTTTCTTCCTCAGGAGTGCCGTGGAACTGGTCCTTTGTTTCCCAGATGGGATAGAGGGAGAAAGGCACGAAGCAGAGGACGCAGACATTGTCTGAAAGACAAAACTCGCCAAAAAAGCTAAATGTCACAAGAGGAAGCAATCTTGACTCTCATCTCGATCTGCACGTGCTTTTTATCTCCCGCCAGTTACAAAACAATGCGAGTTTTTGCATTTTTTGCAGAGTTTCCATAACGAACGTCTGCCCGTTATTTTGAGCTCTGTTACATTTTTCCGTTATCCGATAACGTATTTTGTCACGGCTGGGAGTGAGTACCGTAAACGTTAGCGTTGTCGTACTTTTGTTAAGGATGTCTATTGTGTTTGAAGGCACTGGCATCGCAACTGGTGGAGAAGCATAGCGAGCTTGTTTCAACATTGTTAGTGCTTATGTTTAGTGATTTTGTTTCGGCGTGACCGCCTACTGCCATCTTCTCAGATTTGTGTTGGGTTTTAGTTCCCGTGATGGCAACAAAGAATTGGATTGAGTTTTTTCTTCCTTCAGATTCTTGACGTTTTGTTCATTTTGTTTAGTTTTTTTGGTGTTGAGATTTTCTGCAATAAAAAAATTCGCGGTTCGCGTCAGACTCGCTTTCTCTATAATAGAGGCCGAGTTCTCTGCATCCGTAGGAACGCCACCATCCCTCAAGGATCACGGCGCAGATGCAGTCCCTAAAAGAGGTTGGAGGTGAGTAGATCAGCTCACCAGCCTGTGGTCAAAGACTGAAAATCCCATTCACTGCATCCATAATAATTCTTATAATTCCAAATTTGGTCTTCATGGAGAATTTCAAAGTTTTTTAGGAAATTAGAGGCCACATGCCACGTACTGCACGTACGTAGTGTTGAGTTTCGGAGAGAAAAGAGCGGTACGTGGCATGTGGCCTCTTATTTCCTAAAAAAAAATACGCATCCAACGGAGATGAAAGGTTGTGTTATTAAAGTAACACCCTCTCCTGATGATGGGCCTTGCCCGAAAATTTGAGCTAATGTATATCAATTGCAGTGTAGCCTAGAGACCGTTAGAGAGAGAGCGTGTACAAGGTGAGTGTACAGGGTGTATGGATTCGAGTATTGGCTACAGTGGAGTCTCCAAACCTTGAGAAAAGTGTTTCCGTCTTCAACTGATTGAATATATGTTTGGTTGAAGGAAAGCAAATCAGCACACGAAGCACAGAAGCCATAATTTGTTCGACTAGGCCTTTCATTCCATTTCTTTTCAGGTCGAATACAATGGTGATTAACAAGGTAGTAAGCAAGTCCTTATAACCGGCACTTCTGGCGGACAGAGCATTGACAAAAAGCATTGACAAAAATAGCACTTGAAAAATAGCGCTAGTAGAGCCAACAGCATCTTTGGCGGTCAGAGCATAGACCAAATAACACTTTAAAATATATTGCTAGTAGCGCCAATTACAGTGAGACAATGAATATTGCCAGCCTTAGACAACAGTGGGGACCACGGTAATACAATGTCAAAACAGTGACGACTTTCGCACATACTTCTTTTGCACGCAGAGTTCAGACTTAAGCTTGGCAATGTACACTGCCTTCAGCACAGCAAGGTGAGATTTATTGCGCGCACGCGCTTGAATGGTGAAGTGAGAGTGGGTGCCATGTTTGATGTTTATTGGCTGACATCTTTTGCATTTTCAACCCACCCCAGTCTGATTTGTATAAAATTGATATGCATGCTGGTCATGCAGTCGAGTCATTCCCTCATTCAATACAGAGCTGATCAGCTGCCTCGTGACTTCACATTCTTGGAGATGGATTCCCTTTACGAGCGAAGGCTTCACGTTGCAAAGAGTCTTTTAAATAGATCGACTGATCACAAGAATCACGAGTGCCAGGTGTGTCATGTGCTAGGATGAGTTGCTGAAAATGCTCTTGCAATCCACGAAAAGGACGAATGTGAAGACTCGGAGACTCGTTATGCCTTTGACATCGACCATTTATTCGTTCGAGATTCACCGTTGTTTCACGAGTGGACATCTGCCAAAAACGTTGCTATGAAGAGAGACCTGAGTATCATGAAGATTTATCACGAAGATTTATGTGAGAAAATAAAATAAATCCAAACACGTTTTGTATGGTCATACCTCAAAGAGAAGAAGATTAAGTTCCAGTACGAAACTACCAAGTCCGACTTGAACAAGGTAGCGGGGCTCGAGTCTCGCAAGTGTCCGTGGCAATTCATGTGTTTGGTTACGTTGCATACGTTTATCGTCCACCACCCTAGTTACCAATAAAAGGGTATGCTTCCCACGCTAGAGCTCGCGCTATTCCGCCGACTTTACTTGACACTTGACTGACTCACGACTGCCATCCAGAGCACACGAGAAGTCTATCGAACCTTCGACTCGGCAAACCTGCAAGAAAGCACCACTCCCTGCTCAATACACAGTGTTTCGGGGAATTCACCCCTCACCAGTTGAGCTTGATTAGGCGGAGGAAAATTGTGCCTGGAGAGCACCACTTATATAGTGCTCTCCAACACCATATCAGAAACGTGTGTTTTCAACAAAATGCCAAAATTCTAACTATAGGAGACAGCAGTATGGTGACGCCCGGCTATGTGACGACATCTCAGCATGGTTGTGAGTGAGTGCACGGAGTGACTGCCCCAGGGGGGCCCCGGGGTGACTTCATACAGTACTGTGTTGGAGCGATAATTCGGAACTGTCATCCTTATATTCGGTTCTTGTACTTGTGTATACTGTATGATTGCAATTCAGAGTACTAAAATCTGTCTGGCAAGTATCAATTATGTCTTCAGTACACTTACCGCGCGTGGCTGTTTCATTTTGAATCATTTATTCGCTTTTTAGCACAATGCAGGTCTCTTACTAGTGCCTCTAAGCGCGGGATCGCCCTTCTTCATTTCATTCTATGTACAAAAAACCGTTTTTCAACTTAATTGTAGCCATTCATTATTATCAACCTTCACTGTTGAGACCTGGTCGCACCAGCGCTGTGTGGGGTTAACACTGTTCGTCAGTATCTACAACTAGGATTCATGTTGCTGGTGTGTTGAGTTTGAAACGGTTCATATCAGTAGCTGCAGTGTGGTGTCATTCTCTGTCGGAATATTTTCTTGACAAAACAACCATAAGTCCTAATCTTATTGGCTCGGAATGCAATTCAAGGCATACCCACACAGCTGGTCGATGTAAACAATAATTATGTTAACCCTTTATGGACTGAACCCCATGTATATGGAGAATTGTGGCCTCAAATTCTTTACCTTGATTTCGATGCAACTTTAGTTTCCCTGGGACAATTGTCATGATTTTGGGCATCCTGTAAATCCCCTGACGGGAGAAACACGGTGTGCCCAAACTCTAGTCCATGAGATGCGCTGGACCAGCGCTGCAAGCCCACGAAGGCGTTTCACCGGGATTTGCGCTCAAGATCGATCTAAACCCGCCACCGAACTTTCTTTGCTTGTATGAAGCTGATTTTTTCGTAAGCACTGGCGGGAACGTCCGTTGGAAATGAGGTGTGCAGTCATTTAAGCAAAATAAATGAGTAAAACAACAGACGCCGACATACCACCAGGACGACCTGACTAAACTGTAAAGAATAATTCATTAACGTTTTCTTCTCCGATGATAATCAGTAGATTTACATTGAATGGCGATACATTGGACAAACCAATAATAATAAATAAAACAATGTGTTCGGCTGGGTTTCAATGTCGTCATTGAAAGTTACAAAAATTGAATTTTCAGCACATGAGCATTTCAAACAATAACCGAGAGCAGTATTCGAAGATAGGCCTAGTAAAACGTATTAAGGGCAGCTTGAATGGTGAATGGTGGGCACAGAGAGGCTAGCAACCGTGTTCTAGTATACATGAGAGATTGTTTGAAAGTACAAGTGTAAAGGGCTGATTGCCTTGGTTTCGTCTACATAGCATTGAATATGACTTTGTATTCACTAGACATCTAATACTGTGACGTAAGTAGTAAGGAGCTCTAACAAATGACGATATAATACACTTATTGATTAGGTTCACAGTATCTGCTCGATCATAGAAGGGAATTGTGAGGTGATTATTGAAAACAAGACGACAAATAAACGAGGGAAGGTCGCGTGTCGTGTCCTGATGTGCAGCATCATAGGCAATGGTAAAAGCCTCAGCACTGTCTCACGTAGCTCCAATTTTGTTCCGCGAATCCCGCTGCATGAAGCTAATACTCTGTTTGACGTCGAAAGCTGATTTCTGCTTCGAACGAACCCCTTGAAACGCTCAAACATTGAGTAGGCATAACGCTGTAGAACAATTGGGTCCGTCAACAAGATAGCAAATTGCGACTGTAGCTGAGAAATACGACCACGATAGGTGAAACTACTTCTGCTGGGAAAAAAATAGTTTCCTGATCTTTTGGTTAAGTTTTGGAATGAGTAGTGAGAACAGCTTTGAGTATATGCCCTTCAATGTATCAACACACTTGTCATCGATATCCCATTTTCCAGGCTTTGTCAGGAGTTGACGTGCTTGTTCTAGCTCTTGTTCCCAGCAACCCAAGCTAGTGTGGCTAACTTCAACCAATGTCTGGTTTGGCTTTGGTGGATGGGTAAAGAAGAACAATAGAGTCTTGGCCAACACTAGCAACCTGCAAGCAAATGGACCGCTGGCGTTTCCACAGTATAGCTGAGAGGACACTTGCTTCAGGTTGCACTTTTCAATAATGTTGCGGGAGTGGTGGACAGTGACATTTAGACTCTGACTTGATTTCAGCATATATCGAGCACTCTGTCGCGATTCTGTGCTAAGGTATTTATTTTCTAAATAGTTGAAGCGGAAGACGCAATATGCAACTACAACACACCAGAGGTTCTCTCGCCAATTCCTTCTCGGATCACCGATTTTTGGACACTGAGCTATCTCCGCTCGAAGTACTAAGCGAAGGACAAGAACAATGTCTTCCCCCACGTCCTTAATTGAGCAAGTCTTACTGCCAAGAGTGCGGGCTGATGACGCATTGGGAACACTACACAGACGCTTGGTCAACTCTTCTGATTGTTGAATCACTGGGGGAAACAATCTGGTTGACCCGTTGCTGCTGATGTTGATGCTGGATTGCACACGTCCAGGTATGCTCGACACGAGCAGTAAAAAGCACAAACTGCCAAACCTGATCATTGTCTTTTCATTTTACACCAAGGTAATAAAAAATCGCTTCTGGCGTAGAAGTGCTTAAACCAAAGCACGTATTGGCCTTTTTATGCAGCCGAGTACCTGTGAATGTGCCCCGTCACAGCGCAGTCAATACATCGGGAGAGTGACAAGGATGGCAGAGGACACTCCAAGGCTATTAGTGACGTGCCCCTGATCCAGTGAAAGGTCTTCGCTGTTTTCCAAATCAGCGCCTTTTCCAAAGCCATTAATTTGTTGTTGCGATGCAGGGTGTTTGTCCTTGCGCTGGACTAAGTTCTTCTGCATCGTGCGTGTCTCTGATTGGTCAGAATGGATAATTGAAGCCATTGTGTGCGGAAATAAGTGCAGTTGATTATGATGTTGAAAAAAATGTGACTTCTATTCCCTTATATCCGGTCATTCTCTAACTAAACCCCGGCTAGTTCTGGCGTCCTCCTTGCATGTGCTCGCTGGGTGTGCGCACGTGCGCACATGTATGTGTATGTCTGTTGGTTATCCTTTTACTGATCATATTCAAACAGGACTACGACCCATTACGTTGACGACGAGGTTTGACCATGAAACAATTATGGAAGTTTATTATATAATAATAGCCGAATAATTCAACAGGTTGAGTGTACTGTGTACACTCATTTATATTGGCAGTCTTCTGACGAGCCAGGAGATGTTGAATTAATAATAATAATAATAATAACATGTGTTTGCCGTTTGAATGAGTGTTTGTATATTGTACGTGTGTGCATGTGTGTGCGTACGTGGGTGTGCGTGTATGTGTGCATAATTATGGGTTTGTATCGGAGTATGTGTGTGAAGGATATCTGTCCGTTTAATGCAATAATTATGATTTATATTTACATATTTATTCGTGCGTGTCTACATGTACGTGCTTTTGTTAATGTCACGTGTGTTCCTGTATGTAGATCCGAAAGCCTCTGTTCCCCCTATACCGGGAACTCTATTTGCACATGACATCCGCTGTTTTAATTAATACCAGTACGCCCAACGTAGCATAACTTCATCCTATATTCATCTGGGTCGCTACATTGTGTACCTCTGAGATAATTATTGAACCAAGCAGGACTTCCCGTCTTCTGCTTGCTAGTGGCGCAGTACGTTAGAAACTACCAGGAAACTGGAGATAAGCTTTCCTGCTCCTTGTCTATAGTGGACACGTGACCAACGAAGTATTCTGAGGAGACTAGTACGTTATGATTATTCATCTAGCTGGAAGGTGCATCCTGTGTCAGATACGAGTGCTAATCACGTTTGAGTAGAACGAACTTCGGTCCGTGAACTAGTATCTGTAGCTGATATTATTATATTATAATAGCATTGCTACCTGATGATTGCGAGAGCATAAAACTTGAAGTCGCAGCAAACAAGCCTTGATTGTCCTTGTTGTCATGTTCTGCATGTTGGCATTGCGTATTACGCTCCTCGATTTTCGGCATGTGGAGCACTCTCCGTAGGCTGCTCTAGTGCCGCTGCATTACACATTGCCCGCTACCTTTCGTAGCTTTAGAACTCTGTTTGAACAGCCGTGCTGCGAGCAACAGTTAATTGAGAACTCGTGTGCAGACACGGGGAAAGCACGGATGCAGTGAATGGGATCTTCCGTCTTCGACCAATTTAGTGGGTCTGATCTCCCACTGCTGTACGAGCTACATGTCCTGTGGCGTAGTGTTTGCCGATATGGGCAAGGCACTTGACAGAGTGAGCCATCAAGGCCTAATGAATTCACTGCAGAATGTCGGGATAGCTGGAACCGGCCTGCATGGTTTGCGAGCTACCTTACAAACCGCGTTCAGAGAGTTCGAGGGGAAGGCAAGCGCAACGAAAACGAGCAAAAGCTACAGTCCCAACGGAACAAAGGATTTCGATTGTAACTGGACGATGACGAGACCAGTACGATATTTGACAAAGCGGTCTAACTACAATTCGAAGCAGCAAAGCAGCACACAGCCATTCTTTGGTCTTTCCATAACCTTGAACCTTCCAAGTTGGAAGGCTGTCGGTTAGCGCTAGGGAGATGTGTTGAAGCTAGGTGTCAGGACGTCGAATGTCTCAGCACTCTGTCAGTTGTTGCCTAGTTCTTGCACTTTCTGACTGTATATATGTAGGACTCACACAGCAGTCAGGCCTCCAATCACTGCCCCTAATACCAGTCATAAAATCGCAAATCCTCTAATACCAGTCACCAGTCACAAACAATTCACAGAGAGCCAAAAACAAGTCACCAGTCATTCGCCTCAAAGCCTTTAATGCCACCCCCAACACACATACACACCTATACGCGGTGGAAAGTAGCACACACATGGCATGAAAGACTAAAGACCAACCCACCCACATATACCGCATAGCACATGTACACACAGCACATGAATACATGAATGTTCATGAACGATTTGTTCCTTCTTCACAGCAAATCAGATTAAACAGCGATGTCCAGTCATACTATCACAAAGCTAATGATGCGACGACCAGTCATACACGCACACACACAGAGCATAGCACATGTACACACAGCACCTGTCCACATGAATGTGTCAATACAACGTGCCCAAACACACACACACAAACATGAACACATGAATGTTCATCAATAATTTGTTCGTCCTTCACACAAATCAGCGGAAACGGCCGCGTTGAGGAGTCAACCGTGTAGGGAAGGTACACCAATCAGCTGGCGGGTAACTGAATGTTCAAGATCTTGCCATTGACACAAATATACAGGGTAGGAAATAGCAGCGGTGTTTCAATACAACACACACACACGTAATTTCTTCCTCCTTCACAGTAGATCAGCGGGAACGGCGGCGTCGAGGAGTCCACCTGTTAGGGAATGTGCGCTAATCAGCTGGACGGTCACTGAATGGAATTGTGAGATGTGGTGCAGTCTCTCTTAGCTTGATGTGTGCCCTGGATACCTTCATGATCTTGCTATTGTCGGCTGATTTAACCTCGTTCAGAATGAAGTTGCCTTCCGCTCTAATAACTCAAGTGCAGGTTTGAGTTTTTTGAGGTCTGTAGGTTTTCGTCGTTTTTTTTCGCAGCCCACCCGGCATCAGGCCGGAGTGGAGCCCTTAGGAGACGTAGTGTAGAATCGTAGCTTAGTGTAGAGTAGGTGATATTTTGAGTAGCTGTCACACCCTGACCTACTCTCCGCCATGGACGAGCTGGCAGGTGAACCCCTGAGACTTCTGTGCAGTCTCCCAGGCATCGAAGCCAATGTCATCAGCTTGATCCAGCAATTGTCGTCGTATTTTAGTGAGTCTAGAGATAGAGAGGAGCGCGTGAAACGGCGTGTGGATGAGCTATGTGCACACGTTTCGGAGTTACGAGGCGAACTGAGCTCCTTGAGGAAGTCCGCCATTGCCCCCATGCATGTCGACCAACAGCAACAAAAAGGCGAGGAGGTCAAGGAGAGTGCAGCTAGTAGTACGAATAGTACCCGTACGCTAACTGGAAAGTCTAAGCCGCGCGCAAATAGTGAAAAAAAAGTCAAAGCAGTAGGCAGAACACGTGGGAACGCATACTGAACCCCGTACCCGTAGCGCTGCCACACCCTGGCACGCAGGCAAGACGGTGCCCTCAGTGGACACGGAAACGGAGTACAAGGATAAAGCAAACCCGGTATGTACTACAAACCACAGTCCAAAGGTCGCAGACACACAGACAAACACTGTGGGTTCGCAGCACGTTCCACCGCTACCTGTGGATGATGACTCATGGCAACTAGTCTCTTCTGTCTCCCCTCGCCTTAGCGTCAGGCGTGGGGTCATTTGGATTGGAAACCTGCGCCCAGCTATTAGCATGGAGCAACTGGAATCCTTTATCCAACAACGTGCCCTGACAGCCAATCAGCAGCTCACGATATTTAGTAGCAAACTGATCAGCAAGGCTGATGGCAAGGTCGGTGCTCGTGTGACGATCAGCCGAGCCTCAGTTGAAGCCCTCACACAGCCAAACTTCTGGCCCAGGCCTGTTTATGCACGCCCATGGGTTTTTCGTGATGAACAGAGAAACGCAGCAGACAAGCAACAACAGGAGCAACAGCAGAAGACACAGGAAAATCAGCACCAGGAATCTACACTAAGTCTTGAACAGAGAAACACAGCAGACCAGCAGCAGCAGGAGAAGAAACGGCAGGAGGAGCACCAGAAGACACAGGAAAATCAGCATCAGGAATCTACACCTGAAGAGCACCAGCATTTGCAGACAGAACAGCAGAACCTGCATACTGCATCTAGTGACAGCCAATGCCCTGCATCCAGTGACAGCCAATGCCCTGCGTCTAATGACAGCCAATGCCCTGCGTCCAGTGACAGCCAATGCCCTGCGTCTAATGACAGCCAAAGCCTTGCATCTAGTGATGTCCAGCAGGACAGTGGCCAGCACCAGCCCAAGCTTCAAGATACGTCAACTGCGTCTGTTCCAGCCAAAGCCACGCCACCTCGCCCTGGAAAGCGTCATGCAGAAGATTCCATGTCGGGAATACCATGCAAAATGCAACCTTCATCTAGCTCTCAATGAGTAAGCTAAATCCAGTTGCGCGGGAGTTCTACCCTCAGGCTGCTACCGTATCTATTAACAGACTGCCACAATCTCATTCAACACATACCACCATTGGATTCCTTAACATCTGCAGCCTGCGCTACATGATAGACACGCTGTCCGCTCTGATTAGGGAAAGGACATGGGATGTTGTTGGGATTGCGGAGACATGGCTGGACGCGTCTATATCTGATGGAGAAATGAACATTGAAGGATACAGTTTGGTGAGAAATGACCGAATAGGGAGAAAAGGAGGTGGCGTCTGTATTTTTTACCGGTCCTACTTGCCCATCAAACCACGGCCGGATCTCAACCAAGGGAACACGGAGGTAGTGTGGGTTGAGCTAAATTGAAAGGCAGGCAATCACTTAATTGGCTGCATATACCGACCACCAGATGCGCCAGTCTCCTACTGGTCCACCCTTGCGGCATCGCTGCATCAAGCTGCTATGGTTACCTCAGCCGTCACATTGATGGGTGGCTTCAATGTCAATATCTCGCATTCCCAGCCACAGCATGCCCAGCCACTTCTGGATCTCTGTGGTGCATATGGCCTCACTAATATCGTCCACTCCGTTACGCGAGTCTCACCTCGGTGTCCAGCTGGCACTACTATTGACTTGATACTGACAACAGAGGATAAGGAATTGTATGATTGCCGAGTCCTGCCGCTTACACTCAGTGACCACTTTGGAGTTGAAGCAACCTTCAATGCAAGACATGCCCGGCCAGACATCCCCAAGCAGCGTGTGCGTCGCCGTTTAGATAACATTGACTTGGTTGCCTTCCGACTTGACCTAGCTGCTGCTGAACTTCATGTGTACCCACCAGACTCTGATGTGCAAGCCATGTGGGACCACTGTCATGAACGATTCCTTTCTGTCCTCGACAGGCATGCGCCATTGCAGCAATGCAAGATTAAGACAGGAAAGCTCCATCCTCCATGGTCTGACAGAGAGCTATACAAGATAAACCAGCTGAAGCGTCGCCTGCATCGAAAGTGGCTTGCTGACAAAGCCAACTCTGAAGCTCACACAGCATATAGACGTGCCCGCTGGGTTGCTGCGAATACAAACAGGTGCAAACGCAACCAGTACTTCCAAAGTCAGTGCCAAGAAAATTGCCAGAACCCACGCAAGTTATGGTCAGTCCTAAATACTGTGACTGGACGCAAGAGACAATCAATCCAGCCGACATGCGACATCGAACATGTTGCGTCCTTGTTTGGCAAGGTAGTCCCTGATGATGCTCGACCTTCAGTGCTCTCTTTGCCTCAGGGTCCACAGCCTCGGTCTGCCCTGACCTCATTCCAACATGTGCGTGTCTGCGATGCTGAACAGCTTTTGAGGCGCATCGACCGGCGCAAAGCAACCGGGAGCGACGGCATCCCAGGCTTACTTCTAAAGTACTGTGCCGACCTGCTAGCACCATAAGTTGCAGCACTTTTCAATGCGTCCCTGACCTCCAGCACTGTACCCGCTGGCTTTAAGCGTGCGTATGTGACCCCTGTAACCGATTCACTGTTACTACTAACACTAGGAATAGGATACACTTATCACCTGCTACTATCACGCTGCCGCTGTTAGGTGTAATGTCCATCATTGCTTGTTCATGTATATAAGAATGCAATATGGCAAGGATCATTGCTTATTCCAAGAATGACTACTGAAGTTAGTTGGACTGTTACACTGGTAGCAGAGGATGGTTTTTCTTTTCATCATGTTCGGGCTATGCGCAGTGGCCGCATTAGTCGCCTACAGTATATTCGAGATTAAGAAGCGTCTGAATCACCTTATCGCACTCGGTCAGTGCAATGGATCAGATCAAACGCCAAGACGTGCTCAAGCTCCCAGCGGAGAGAGGCCACGCATGCGCCATGTTAAGTCTCCGCCTGTGTTTCGTGGAGATACAAGAGAGTTCAAGGAGTGGGCCTTCGCCATCGAACTCGCCATGAAGTCCCTGCAGCTGGACAACGCGGAGGAGCGCTTGAGCTACGCGGCGAGTTTTCTGGAGGGCAACGCTCGTCTTTGGTTTATCGCCTCTCAGGAGGCAAACACGTTGTTTTCCGACTGGCCAGACCTGAAGAGCAAGCTGGGAGAAGTGTACGGCCCGGTTTATGACAGGGAACAGGCGCGCATCGACTTATTCGCTCTTCACCAAGATGAGACTCTTGACGAATACATCAACAAATTTTCTCGGCTTAGCTTACAAGTTCCTGAGCTTGGTGACCACTCCAGAGCTATCTTGTTCACGCGTGGGCTGGCTCAGGGCCTAAGCGGTGAGGTACTTAGGGAGCATCCGCAACATTTGGCCCAAGCCATACGAGCTGCGGTCTCAGCAGACCAGTCGATGCGGCTAGCCCAAGCAAGCTACGCCAAGGCAGTGCGCGCACCAGGGCATCAGAGGCGCCAGCCTGGACCCTGGTCAAGCCAACCAACACCATCCGGTGGGAGAGAAACCAGGGAGCCAGAGGGTCGTTCAAGGCTGTCTTTCACCTGCAGGAAACCCGGCCATATTGCCAGATTCTGTCCAGAAGGAGGGAGGAACGCCACAAGCAAGCCTTCTTTAAACGATGGACGCCAGTAAGGAAGGGAGGACTACTGGCGAACACGAGAGCACCCAGGAATAGGCCACGAATCAAAGTTCAGAACAAATTCAGCCCCTTAGCAAATGAGCAGCCACGCCTCGAGGAGACCGAAATTCAAGCCTCGCCTGTCAAGCATTCGTCACTTGATACTGTTGGCCGGCCTAATGAAGTAACCGCCAGCACAGGGAGCATTTCCGCCGACAACGAACACGACCTAATGCGCGTCCAGGGCAAGATAAATGGACGTCGCGTTACCATGCTACTGGATTCTGGGTCAACCCACGACTTTATTTCAACTGACCTTGTCAAAAAGCACAACATCTCCACAACAACCTGTAGCGACGTCCTGAACGTCACACTTGCTGATGGATCGGTCCGCTCACAGCCTATTACGAAAACGGACAACTTTAGCGAGCACCAACAGTTCCTAGTATTCCCTATGACGCGGTATGACGTGATCCTCGGCAAACCATGGCTGACCCGGACGAACCCACAGATCAAGTTTCGTACCAATGAAATCAAGCTGGAGGGTGGATCCATCATCTGTAAACCGAGTGAAAGTGATGGCACGGACAAATCCAACCCACCGATCGAGACGTTCCTCATCTCAGGGAAGCAGGCTAGGCTTGCAATGAGAGGTGGCGCAGAAGGAATCCTAGCGTATGTGACAGCAGATCCGGACGAGCCACAGACGGTGGATAGTCCGGGTAGGGAGGATCAGAAGGATTTCAAGGACCTGCTGAAGGAGTTCGGGGACGTCTTTCCCGATGAGCTTCCAAACAAGCTGCCACCCAGAAGAGGCGCAGATCACGAGATAAAAACGGAAGAAGGAGCTAAACCGCCATCTCGTGCAGCATATCGTTTACCAAAACCAGAGATGGATGAGCTTCAAGCTCAGCTCACCAAGCTGCTCCGTAGAGGATTCATCCAGCCCAACAAATCCCCATACGGAGCCCCTGTTTTCTTCGTAAAGAAAGCGGATGGAACACTTCGAATGGTATGCGACTGGCGTGAGCTAAACCGCATAACCATTAAGAACAAGGCATGCCTACCGAATATTGGGGACCTCTTTGATACCGTCCAAGGCAGTGCGTATTTCACCAAGCTAGATCTGAGGTCCGGTTGCAATCAGATTCGAATAGAAGAAACAGATATTCCGAAGACAGCAATAAATACCCCATTCGGTCACTTTCAGTTCACAGTGATGGGTTTCGGCCTAACAAATGCCCCGGCAACATTCCAAACCTTGATGAACAGTGTCCTCCAGCCATACCTGCGTAAATTCGTTGTGGTGTTTCTAGACAATATCCTTCAGCAAATCATGGGAGGAGCACCTCGATCATGTCAGAACCATCTTAAACGCCCTCAGGAGGAATGAGCTATATTGCAAACCGTCTAAATGTGAATTCGGCCGGACAGACGTTCTGTTTCTTGGGCACCGGATAGACGGCCAATGCATTTCTCCAGATCCAGAGAAGATCAAGGCCGTGCATAACTGGCCTGTCCCGACGACAGTCACGCACGTAAGACAGTTTCTGGGATTCGCTAATTACTTTCGAAGGTTCATTAACCATTTCTCGGCCATCTCCAAACCCCTGGAGGAACTGACAGGGAAACATGTGCGCTTCGAGTGGAATCAGACTCGACAGGAGGCATTTGAGCGATTGAAGTCTGCTCTGCTGGATGCACCAGTGTTGCGACTAGCAAACGTCAGTCATGATTTACGCGTTGAGACTGACGCAAGTGACTTTGCTGTGGCAGGATGCTTGACGCAGCAAGCAGAGGACCAGTCCTGGCATCCTGTGGCTTACGTGAGCCGAAAGCTGTCTTCTGCCGAACGGAACTACACGGCCGCCGAGCGAGAAACTTTGGCTGTAGTGTACGCCCTGCAGTGCTGGCGAGTCTACCTATTTCGCCACTTTCAACTCTACACCGACAACATGGGAGTTGTCTACCTCAGGACCAAACCAAACTTAACCAAGAGAGAGGCTCGATGGATTGAATTCCTGGCCGACTGTGACTACACGGTACATCACAAGCCAGGGAAGTGTAACATAGCAGACCCGTTGTCACGTCGACCAGACTTGGAACTGAATGGAATCGAGTTCTCTCTGGATGTGAATCAAGGAATTGCGAATCAGATCTCAGCAGGGTATGATAGTGACCCAGAGCTTTGGCCAGTAATCAAGCGCTTGATGGCTTGCAGCGAAGACGCCATGCATGAGCGATACGTCTGGAACAGTGTGGACCGGCGGCTGTACCTAGTAACATCGGGCGATGCTCGCCTCTGCATTCCTCGCGGTCCGGTACGGCTGCAACTGCTCAAACAGAATCATGATTGCCTGACGGCCGGCCATCCGTGGAGAGACAGGACCTACCTGAAGCTGAGCAGATACTTCTATTGGCCAGGCATGAGAAGTACTGTGAAGGACTTCGTTAAATCTTGCGACCGGTGCCAACGCGTAAAGGGTAGCCAGACCAAGGCAGGACTGTTGCAGTCCCTTCCAGTCCCCGAACAGCCCTGGACAGACATCAGCATGGATTTCATCATGGCACTGCCGCTGACCTGCCGAGGACATAGCGCCATTCTAACCTTTGTGGACCGTCTGACGAAGTATGTGCACCTGATCCCGACGACTGTTCATGTTGACTCTAAGGAGGCAGCCCGATTGTACGTGGATCATGTGTATGCTGCCCATGGCTTGAGCAAAACGATAGTTTGTGATCGAGATCCGCGATTCACGTCGGCGTTCTTCAAGGAGGTTTTCAGTATTCTAGGCGTGGAGCTAAAAATGAGCACGGCCAACCACCCGCAGACCGATGGCATGACTGAGCGTGTGAACCGTGTCATTGAGGATACGCTAAGAGCTTTCGTCAGCCATAGGCAAAACAATTGGGATGAACTCCTATCGCTATGTGAGTTTTCGATCAACAATGCCTATCAAGCGTCAACAGGTAACACGCCATTTTTCCTCAACCATGGATGCCATCCAGTTACTCCCTCGAGCTTATTGACGAAGCAGAAAGCTGGAGCTGGCATGGACACGAATGGTCCGCTGTCATGGCTGGATGGCCGCGTAGAGGCACTACGTGAGGCACAGGATGCCATCGTGGCGGCGCAGGCCCGGCAATCATTGTATGCGGATCGAGGACGGGTTGAGGACGCCCTGAAGGAGGGGGATGAGGTGTTGGTCTTCAGGGACTTCCTGCTGACGCCCGAAGAACGAGACAGGCCTTCACACAAATTAAGGCTCAAGTGGTATGGGCCGTTCAAGGTGCAGAAGAAAGTGGCCCCGAATGCGTACAGATTAGCTCTTCCAAGAATCATTCGGGCCCATCCAGTGTTCAATATTGCTGCCCTCAAGCTGTACCATGGCAATGAGATACCGGGCCGTACTCAGGCGGCACCTACACCCCTAACCGATGCGGATGGCCATACGCGGTACATTGTCGAAAAGGTGTTGTCGCACAAGAAGAGAGGACGGCGCGCGCAGTACCTAGTGAAATGGAAGGGCTACCGAGATGCCACCTGGGAGCCGGAGGAATACTTGATGGATAAAGCAGGAAACGCTATTATTCCGCTGAAAACCTACCTGGACCGTTTTTCATAAAATTGCTATTTAATTGGCAGCCACAGTTGTATTGCTAGTTTCTACGTGTTGCAATAGAAATGTAGCATTCTGCATGATTAGGATAGTGCTTCCCTGCCAGCCAGGCGTTATTTGCAGAGGACATGCACTGGATCTTGAGTTCATCAGTGTTGTTTTCGGCTACCATGCATTCCACATATCCATGCATGATCATTAGTTACCATAATTGTTCCTTCGAATTGGTACTGTTCTGACAGTTGAGAGGGGGGAATGGTGTAACAGATTCACTGTTACTATTAACACTAGGAATAGGATACACTTATCACCTGCTATTATCACGCTGCTGCTGTTAGGTGTTAGGTCCATCATTGCTTGTTCATGTATATAAGAATGCATTATGGCAAGGATCATTGCTTATTCCAAGAATGACTACTTGGTCCGCGTCAGCAATATTGTCGCTTATCTTTCGACAATTTGAACTTGGACTTTGGACATGAACACGTGCACTTGAAGTGATACAACTTGGTACGATGGACGGCAAGGTATAGAATGACAACTAGCTGCGAGGAATTTATTGTCCAAGGAAGGGTTCCTACTTTTTTCGGTCCTCCTCGTCGCTGCTCTCGTCGCTGGCGACAAATATTTTTGCTCGGGATCGACTCTCTTGGTTTTGCAAGCTCATCTCTCTTCCTCTCCGCTGCCTGGCTATTTTCTAAAGAGAAATCGATCGTGACGGTCGCCTTCTCTATAGGACTTCGCGTGGGCAGCACGACAGCCTGTATGGTTCAAATCATACGCCGTTCTTTGCAAGATTTTATTTTGAACGACGACGACGCGTACAGTACTTGCAAATCTCCACGATGCGCTGGATACTCCGAGCGTTGCGCTGGATACTCCGAGCGTTGAGCTGGAGGTAAGGGAGCTGCGATCTCAGCTTGATGAGCGATCCCTGAGGTGAGCGATCTCGGCTATTCAGCAAAATGGAGCTGATTCCGAGTAGCCGATTACTTTCTTGTGGCTTGCGCTGCTCTTGCCTGCACAGCGTAAAAAGATAATCTATTTTTATGCGGCGCTGTATCAATCAGAATCGCCCACCTGTCGCTCTTGAAATCCACTCGAACTCTAGCTAGACCTTTCAGGTACTAGCAAACTAACTTGCTAACCAAAATTGGGATGAAATGGGCTGCCAAGTAAGCATTGGCGACATAAAAACAAAGCTGAAAGATAAGCGACAATATCGCTGACGCGGACCAAGTACTGAAATTAGTTGGACTGTTGCAACCCCATTGCACAAGGCTGGCGATCCATCTGTCGCCAACAATTTCCGTCCTGTGTCCCTGCTCCCAATTCTCTCGAAGCTGCTAGAGAAGGTGGTGCAGAAGGCACTTGTCACCTTTCTGGATATGGCTGGTTCTCTGCCCAGCACACAGTTTGCATTCCGGACATGACATTCCACGGAGGATGCCCTTGTGTTGATGGTCAACAGGATCCTCGCTTGAAGAGACCGCCGCATGTTCACGGGTGTGGTCCTCCTGGATATGTCGAAGGCGTTCGACAAGGTTTGCCACCAGCAACTGGTCGAAGATCTCTTCTGTGTGGGCGTCACTGGAACAGCGCTCCAGTGGCTCATGTCATACTTGTCTGATCGCTGCCAGATTGTCCAGCTGGGATCCCAGCTTAGCACAGTGGCAGCCTGCTCCTGTGGAGTACCACAGGGGTCGGTATTAGGTCCACTGCTGTTCAGCCTTTACAACCGGGACATACCATCTGTTGCCCAGCAAGCTGAGTCCATCCAGTTCGCAGATGACATCGCACTGACCTGCAGTCGCCCCACACATCAGGAACTGACCGCCACTCTAACCAGAGCAGTGACATGCATTGCTGACTGGCTGAAGCAGCGAGGTTTGATCCTTAATGCATCCAAAAGTCAGGCATTGGTAGTACCGGCTGGGAAGCTAGAAGCGCAAACTGAACTGGACGTATGGTGTCATGCGACTAAGCTGCCATCTGTCTCTTCTGCTCGCTACCTCGGAGTTCACATTGACAACGCCATGTCTTGGATAACCCAGATGGATAGGTGCGTTGCCCGCCTCAACAAGAAAGTCCGTGTGCTGTGGCGGATGCGCCGCTGCCTCAGCATGCAAAGCCGCATCCAGTACTTCAAGTCTGTGATAATGCCTGATTTCTCATATGGCTCCAATGCCTTCTCAGCATCGCTGGCGGGTAAGCACCTGGACCGCCTCCAAGTTCTGCAGAATCGTGCGGCTCGAGCAGTGTACGGATGCTCGCCGCGCACCTCTGCCAGAAACCTGCTAGTCCAACTCGGCGCCTACCGTGTCCGGGAGATCTTCATCCAGAAGCTCATCTTCCTGGTTTGGCGCTGCCGCTACTCCCGGTGCTAGCCCAACACTGCAAGTGCTGTTGCTACCAACCAGTGGCGCTCCTACTCGGCTGCAATTATCTATGGGTCTAAGACCACCGCCAACCCGCACTGAGCTGGGTAAAATTTGTCTCGCGTTCCAAGGAGCTAGGCTCTGGAATGCGTTGCCCAGCGAGGTGCGGGCCATACCGCACCCGGCCCAATTTCGCACTGCTGCTGTTCCACACAGCATGAACCCTTGAGGTCAGACGGATCACTATCGCCATATTTTCATTATATGCCTGCCTGCTGGCCTGCCTGCCCGTCTCTCTCCCTGTTCTCTGACAACTTGCTTGTTAATTCGTGCGGTTGTTTTCAGCCGTAAAGCCCTGTTGTAGAGGCTCAGCCTTCATATGTTAGTCTCTCTGTCTCTCTCTCTGTCTCTCTCTCGCTCTCGGATCTCTCTCTCTCTCTCTCTGTTTTTGGTGGACAAAAATATCTCTGGCGTTGATTGCTTTCTTGCTTCGACTTCTGCCGCGCCTTTGTTCTCGTACTCCCCTTTATGTAAAAGTGTTGTGCAGACCCTCCCTTAATAATAGTCTGTCTCATTTTGTCCTGAGATGTTTTGATGCATAGTGATTATGACGCTCATCATTCGCTCCCTTGTCACTGGACAGTTCTGTCCGTTTGGTTTAAGCGAATTCAAATAAAGAAAACAACAAACAACAAGAAAACAACAACCTTGCCATCAAACCATTTCTGGATCAACGCTGCTGTTCCTGCCGCTCCTCCAAGGCTGGGTGCCTTAAGATACAGCACCTCTTTGCCGACGGCAAACTTCTCTTCCGTAGAAAACTTGACTTCCAGAGGGTAATCACCATCATCAACATCACTTTCTTCCCTTGAGACGCTCTCCTCTCGCGGATGTTCGTCTTCATCGTCATCTGCAGTAATGTTCGCTACGGTACTTCCACTGATGCTGCCCGATTGCTAGCGCATGCTGCCACACGTCTTCTTACTCTTCTGCTCATCTGACGTATCGTAAACGAAATCTAGGTGAGCTGTATCCAGTAACTCCTGTTCTTCACTGGTGAGATCGTGGCGCGTGCGGGCGACGTAGAGGCTGAAATTCTGGTGACGGAGATACAGCTCAAACGGTGTTTTACCCCTCAGAGACTTGTGGCAGCGAGTATTATACGTGAAGTAGAAAACCTGCAAGCGACTTGGCCAATCTTTCTCCACGAGTAGGTCGCGACGCAGAAAATTTGCTACAGTCTGGTTGAGCCGCTCCACTCTCCCTTGGCTCTTGGCGACTTTATTTCCTCCATTACTTCTGCCATTGAAGCCGCACTTTCAAGGCAGGCAGCACTTTCAATACCAACGTCTATTTGTCAAAAAAAGGAACAAGAACTTGAAGAAGGCAAACTGCGAAAGGCAATACTGTACACATGAGTCTACATGGTACGTAGATCTACATTTAGTTGTTGCTTCAAGCCATTTGTCGTGTCACGCGACTAGTACATAAAGCAGTACTCTTTGCACGTCATAAATGCCTGCACGCGTGATTGCAAAGAGGGCAAGTCGCGGCATTCTCTGACTGGTTTGTAGGCACCACAACTGGTTTCTCAAAAGACTCAAACTGTGACTGGTGTGTGAGTGATTTTGACTGTATGACTGACTTTGGGGACCGTGACTGCTTTGTGGGACGTGACTGCTGTCTGAATCAAACCTATAATAGTATCCAGTTACTGTGATGGAGAGTTACTCTTAACTCGTATCCATAATGTCCTTTTCCATTCTACAATATCACACCTTGCCCCCCAGTTGAATTCCCTAAAATGCAACTAAATTGGAATGGGATTTCAACGCAACTTACTCAATAAAACGCGATGATTTTTAAAATTATATCTGGATTCTAACCCAAAGAGCTCCATTCTAAAAATGAAATTATTCGTAGTAAATTGTGGCTGTGTTGGCAGTGTCCTGTGTTTCTTTTATTGCCATCCATCGCTTGCAGGTG
Organism: Sycon ciliatum; assembly: GCF_964019385.1. Taxonomy (NCBI): domain Eukaryota; kingdom Metazoa; phylum Porifera; class Calcarea; order Leucosolenida; family Sycettidae; genus Sycon; species Sycon ciliatum. The sequence continues at coordinate 22,132,115 of NC_088649.1, forward strand.
GAGTCAATCATAACGAAAGTTTCAGTATGTATGAATAAGACTGCCAGCGGGTTGATGTGATATCGAACCTTTCAACTGGCCTTCTCTGCCTTTGACTGCACCACACCTGGGTTGTCTCAGTCAATAGGAGCTCCGCCGCACTTCTGGGGATGCAGGGCCCCGATGGCGCTCTAACAGGACAATCATGATCCTCGTTCCTGGTCGATTTTCGCTTTTTTCATTTGGACGTTTTAACTATTTTGCAAGTATTTTTGATACACAGTTGTGGATGTTCTCATCCAAGATGGTTTTCCACCCCAGAAAGTTTAACATTCTCAATGGGATTGCTAACAAGCAGTGGAGAGAATCACAGTGTTAATCATTTTCGTTGGCCAAATTATGGAGCGACACAACAATGCGAGCTTGCACCCATTGGCTCGTGATAACATTTGGTTGGTGAACATAACAGTCTAGAAACCAAAAAAGGGCAATATTCATAACAACAACAAATTCAAAGGTTGCATGGATCAGAAATAGAAAAGGGCTGATATTTCTCCGAGTGTCATGGGAGCTCACCAATCCTGTTGGCTGGGTAGGAATGGATGACAATGAACCCAGAAATAAGAGCGAATGAACGGTCAAGTTCAATTGCTTACTTGGGTCATTTCGCACTATGGCGTAGCACACAATCGACTTTGGTGAGGAGAAAAGTTGCCAGCAAGAAAGCAACGATAAACGGAAACCCTGGTGAGGTAGTCTTTTTACTCCGCACTTCATTCACAATGACTAGTGCTAATAGCTTCAGTACAGTAGACCGTACTTGTGACTTTTGTCTCCGAAGACCTCGACATGAAGCCAACCCTGTGTTTGACTTGCTCACTTGGTTCCTGCGACGGACAAATTCTTTCCTTTTTCTAAAAGGTGCGTACACGTAGAGCTGGAAAAAGGCTGGCTGCAACATAAGCTCGGAAAACATCTTGTCGAAATAGGGCAGGAGCTTAAGTCGCCTGTGGTTAGGTCGCCTGTCTCTGACACTTTCTTCTCCACCAAAGAAGATTTTACGAGCATTTTCGAACATACTGGGAATGAGCAGTTTGACTGGCTTCGAGCTGATAACCTGTAGAGTGTCAATACATTCGTCATCGATATCCCATTTCCCTGGTTCCACTAGAAGAAGACGCGCCTTTTCCAGTTCTGGTTCCCAACATCCAAAGTTTGTCTGCCTGATGTCCGCAGAAATTTGATCCGGTATGTGCGGGTGTGTCACAAAGAACAGAAGAGCCTTTGAGGAAGCTAGCAACTCGTAGCCATTGGGACCAGTGGATTTTCCGCTGTTGTGCTTAGAAGACACTTGGTTCAGGTTGCACTTTTCCATGATGTTTCGAGAATGTTCGACGGTGGATTTTAGACTTTGACTTGATTTCAGGTGACGACTGAGGTTGTCTCGCTCTGCGCGACTTAAATAATTCTTCTTTTACTCCTCAAAGCGACAGGTGATAAGCGTAAGAAGAGCACATTCGACATTCTCCATCCAAGGCCTCATTGGGTCCACTATGTACCTACATCTCTTCATTTCCTTGCGCATCACTGCGCCAAAGACAACCAGCATCCTTTCTCCCATCTCCTTGATCGAACAAATCTTGTTTGCAGGAGTGTGGGCGGATGATAGTCGTGAAGCGCAACACAGGCGCGTTGTCAAATCATCTGACTGCTGCCGCAACGAGGCAGCAACACTTAGGCTGGTGCCGTTGCTTGCGCATTGCACCTGCCCACCTAAACTGGACATAACCAACACATATACAATGATCTACCTAAGCAGTCATTGTCTTGTCTGTTGGTCTTTAAAAAGTTGAATATAGCCAGATTCTGGTGTAGAAAGTGTTCAAACAACGACGTAACACAGGCGCGTTGTCAAATCATCTGACTGCTGCCGCAACGAGGCAGCAACACTTAGGCTGGTGCCGTTGCTTGCGCATTGCACCTGCCCACCTAAACTGGACATAACCAACACGTATACAATGATCTACCTAAGCAGTCATTGTCTTGTCTGTTGGTCTTTAAAAAGTTGATTATAGCCAGATTCTGGTGTAGAAGGTCTTCAAACAACGACGTATCGGTCTTTTATTAGAGAACAACGTGCCTGTGAAATCTCTGCGACGCATCAGGGTAATTAACAAGAGCGAGTAGCATGGTTCTGAGAGTCCGCTGCTTGTGGCCAGTGCCAGTGTCAAAGTACATGTAGTAATGCAGTAGTGTCACCTCATACCAAACTTCTGTCTTTGTCTCTATGTTTCAATCCGTCACGGTTCGGATGTGTCTTGGACGACTGCAGAGATTATCTCTTAAGAGGTGATTAATTCGATTGGTCATTTTGCCTTCACACGGCAATGCGGCACTTTATTGTAAATTCCAGATTCAACGGTGCAAGTGTCGGACTTTGCGTGTGCTTTTGTGGGTATGTGTCTGTGTGCATGTTTGTGTGGCCATGCTGCGTGCTTACTTGTGTGAATGTCCGTTTCGTTTCTCTTCTAAAATCGAAAATCAATTGCAAATAAGCTCTGTTGCTAAAGGGTTTTTTATTGCCACATCCTTTCTATTTCACGAAAATTAATATTGTCCCTGTGTGAGGTCGAGCAAGTTGTGGTTAAAGGCGTGTGGGCTGAGTATGTCTGAGAAACAACACACAGATCAATTGTCAGATCACCAGACTTTTTGTTGCCCTGAGGGAGCAAATGTTCTAAATGGTGTTCCTGGATTGCACAAGGGCACACATGTTTGACATGTCCATCTCAAATATAATGATCAGTCTAAGGTTTGTCCCGTCTGTTACTTGCAGAGATGATTACATTTCGTTTCATGTGCGAAAATTGTTTAGGCAATGAAGCATTTGGCTTCAATTGGAACACAGTGGCTGTACCATAACTGCAACTCATTGCTGTAAGTAAGACGAGTGACAAACACCTGTGCGGAATCCGATAGTGCAATGCTTTTGTCCCTTTCCCATATACCTGTGACACAGAGACATGACTGCTTTCGCCTGCAGAACTTTAATTCTCTTTGCATGTTATTACTATCGAGCACGTTTCTCCTGTTTCCCCAACGACTGCAGGTTTCACTAATTATTACTTAGAGCACGTCGCCTTCACACGGAAGCTACCAATGAGGGCGTTGCACCACACTATCGTTAATTGCGACTTGTACAGTAGGTGTGTGTGTGTGTGTGTTATGTGTGTGTGTGTGTAGGGGGGGGGGCTGTTTGGGGGGGGGGGGATGGGGTGAGTGTGTATTTTTGTATGTGTGAATGTGTCCATGTTGCTATCGTGCTCTCTGCCTGTGTGTGTGAATGTGTGGATTCCCGTTAGTGTTTTTCGTCTACATTCGGAACACACTTGCAGATTTGCTTTGTTGTTAAAATGGCAGTACTGTGGCTAGCCTTTTCTTTGGAAATTAGAAAGCAGAAAAGTTATTGACTAGATTGTAGTGATCTTCCCTCCAGCATATGTAGGTACAATATGGGACGTACGCCGGGGTTGGGGATAAATCAGACACAACGGGAGATAATTTCGTGTAAGAGAATCTAAGCTGCGGGGACTCACATGTGTCCTACATTCTGAAAAGCAACCCAGGTAAGAGAGAAAAGTCGGCCATATAATATCAGCTGTAACTTAGAAGGGATACTTCAAAGGTGAGCAAGTTGCCATGTGAAATCAGCTGTACTGCTGTGAGGTTTTACAGGTGTGTAGAGGTCTAATACCAGTCAGCAGACCTCTGATACTTGTGAACCATATAGACAGCTGGAGGCGAGCAAGAGCCGGTTTGTGTAGCGTGAAGCTCCGGAGCAGGATGATTCCTGTTCTCAGAGTTAGCGGACGGAACTGACCACTGTGAACTGGCTTTTTGTGACCTTGTTTAAATAGCACTTCAAGCTGTCATCTTTAGACACAGTGAATCGGAAAGACAATGATGTGTAATAACAGCTGACACTGTTTGAGTACTTTGTTGTTATGTTGTATGGCTTTTGGTTTGTACTATAATAAGTATAGTGTTGTCGTATTGTGGTGTAATAGTACATGTACACGGTTTTGATAGTCTTTAATTTACTTTTATAATAATAATAATAATAGTTACAGTTCGCATGTCACTCATGGAAGGATCCATGGGCTTAACGCATCTGTCAACGAAATCCAGGCAGAAGAGCCGACAAAAGGCATCTAAATATTGTTAGAACGTATCGCAGTAAGAACAACTACGCAAGCGCAGCACATTTTTCCACAAGCATCAGCCATTTTTTCTTGTCTAGAGCCAGTTCAAAACAGTCAGAAATATCAATATTGGCGTGCTTTAGATCATTTTTAATATTGTCAATCCATCTGAGATGGGGTCGGCCACGTGGGCGCTTGATGTGCCGGGTATTAAATGCCATCTCCAGTGCTTGGGAGGACGCTGTGTTACGTCCTTCGCGAACAACATGGCCCAGCCAGAGCAGCCGACGTCTGCGACAGGTAGTGCTGACTGTGCCTTGTCGCCTCCAGGCGTTCACCTTGGCATTTGACATGTGGTGAGGGTACACCACACCAAGCAGGTACCGCAGTTTTCTGCGGTGCCATGCGTCCAGCCGATTACTGAGTTGCTGTGTCAGGGCCCACAGTCCGCAGTTATACAACAGGATAGGCAAAATGAGGGCAGAAAAGATACAAAGTCTGGAGCTCAGTTTATGACGCTTCCACGAAATGGAGCCGAACGCTCTATTCGCAGCACCTATTCTTGCCTGAATATCCTCTGCGGACCCTAACAAAGAGCCAAGCAGCTTGACAGATCCTAGATGCTTGACAGGCATTTGGAAGAAAGAAACCACAGAAGAGGATTGCTAGAAGTACGAGCCCTGCTGTTATTGAGCTATCAACTCAACAAAAAGAAATCCACAGCCGGATACATATGGAAAAAGATCCAAACAACCGGAAAGAACTAACTAAGATCCTTCACCGTATCCGAGCATTACTCAGAAACGAAGGTGACTTATATTGGCAACACAAAGCGGAGGCAGTGGACGCATTACGCCCGGATGCAAGATCGTACTTCAATGCCATCAAACAGCTAAAAGCACTTCGAAATCCTGACAAACCTTCCCCAGTACGACTCGCAAATGATAGTGGTGAAAATGTCACAAATGTAAATTGGAATTTGGAGGAATTCAGCAAGTATATCGCATCAGTGTTTTATCGGAGTGACCAGCCAACGCTTTTCCCGGCACAACCTAACAGTAAGGCAGAAGACGAGCCATTTACCTCTGAAGAGATTAGGAAGGCCATCATGCACCAGAAAATCGGAGGCGATGTTGGTTGTGATAGGATCAGTGCGGCACTGCTACGTACGGCTTCGACTGTCATTACTCCATGGCTGACTACCCTATTCAACTCCATTAAGGAACTCCACTATTGCCCACCTTACCTTAGATGTGGCCTTCTGGTGCCAGTATACAAACGAGAAAAACCTATGATGTTACTGTAATATATTGTGTTTTCTGAATATTTAACATTAGGTTATCTTATTTGAATTTTTCACTTGATTTCTCCACAATCTCCTCGACTTTTCGCCTCTCCGCGTCATGGATTGTTGTGTCGTCTGCATATTGGGTGGTTGGTGCTGGTAAAGATAAGTGCGATAGTATAGGATCAAGGTGGGGCATGGCTCCCTCGGCATACACATTGTACATGATGGGAGAGAGCGGATCCTCCTGCACTACTCCGATATTTGTAGCAAACGCTTTGCCTAAATGAGAACTGAGTTTCACTCTCACCGTCGTGTCCGAGATCAGAGTTGCAACGACATCGGTGGCAGCTCCAGAGTCTGAAAATCGCGCCAACGCATTCTCACCGACAGTGGTATCAAAATGCTCCGCTGAAGTCTAATAGTGCGGCAGAGTATTTCCAGTCGCCAAGTAGTGCACGTTCGCACATGACACGAGTATAGAAAACTCCGTCACCCGTGGAGCGTCCGGGTGTAAAGCCTGCCTGACTTTCACGTACATATGAGGTGGTAGATTGTTGTGAACGCATGGTGATGATGCGGGTCAGCACCTTGCGAACAACTGATAGCAGCATGACCGGTCTGTAACTTTTCCGTGCACCCATAGATTCACTTGTATAGATTCACTTGTATGGGTATCTTTTTTGTAGCGTTGCTGTTCCTTGGTGCCGTTCTTTGATTTATATTTTTGTCGTATTATAATATACTGGCTACCTTGAATACATATATATTATCGTCCCATTTCAGATGACACATGTCTGTATTTCTATGCTATTTCCTATAATTTGGTTTCTTCTTAATTTTTTCTTTGAGCACGAGTGATACATTAAAACCACGCGAGTATGTCAATACACCATTACAGAAAAGCGTGCTTGCATGTGCACTGTACTTAAGGACATAGTTTCATTAGGAAACATACAGCAAACGCTATGCCTTCTTGCATAATTATAAATGTTGATGTGTACGAATCCAGTTCAGGTTCAAAAAGTGGGAAATTGATTACTGATTAGCAGAGTATACCATAATGAATCATTTATGGCATTCCGTCAAGTGATAGGAAACTGTTGTCATTTTAAAGTCCACCAGAATAGGTATTGCAGTGCGTGAGAAATTCACACGCGCAAATGGCCCTTTGTTGATGGTCACAATCTAATTTTACGAGAAAATAACAACCTGTAATATCTATCATTCATTTTTATGCATTCATTTTCTGTATATTTGCTTCCACTCAGCGGAAAAATATGATTGGAGCGTGAGAAAAAAAAGTTTCCGTTCTTCCAGATTGCTGGCCCCCTGGCCGTGTGCCCTACGTACTACAAGTCTTGAGTCAACTTCAGCACGTTTCCTTTGCGATTCCTTAGAATATCGCACGTTTCTGAATGTCGTTGTTCAGAATGGAAATTTGGAATGAAGCTGTTCGGACGCTATTGAAAGGAGCGCCTCATTTGTTCACGTGTCAATCAATACTCACCGACTCCATTCTTAATTAATTCGTTTATGTGTGATGTCTTACGTTGCTGTGCGTGAGTGTGCTTCTATCCATCTTCGACATTGTGTAGATGAATGTGTTCCAAAGACAAAGTGTGAAGCAAGATACACACAACCTGCAAATCACGTTCTTGCATAGATTTAAATACACTCATGTAGTCTTCCTGTTCCAGTGCATGTACTTTTATGGTTATTACAGACTCTTGTACAAACACGCTCAAGCACGCACATCCAACGCTGCCGATGCATGGCAAACTTTCCAGAGTCCAGATGGCCCAGAGTGCATCTAAACCACACGTAGTGTGCTAGGAAGATGTAGTGGCCAACACACAGGACCATTGGCCGTTTTTAGTAGGCTCCGTCAACGGCGCTCGATACATTGGTATAAAGAACGATCATCCATCCCCGGAGGGCGGATTATGCCTTTTCGTTCTAGCCCAAATTACATTATACTTTATCTTCTGTTGTATACGGAAACCGGGATGAAACATGCTGCTCGGACGAGATGAAAAAAACGAGAAGGACATTGGATCGACTCGACTTGAAACGAAGCTTGTTCGTCCACCCATTATCACCAGACTGGTACCGCTGATGTTGGTGATGCTTAGTGTGAACGTCAAGCATGCTGATTCTGGAGTCGTTCCTGCTGTTGAGTGGGACACACCGGTGTACGGTGCGGCACGGACCAATTTGCAAGCGAGTACGATAAGAAAGATGTGCAACTGGAATGATAATATTATATCTCAAAGCGCGCAATGCCTCGAAATCGAAGCAATGCAGTCAGAAGTAAAGGCCTGCGGGTCCGTCTGGGCAAAGAGTACATTGCCAGTTAAATTTTACTGCATACTTTGTGGGCTATGGATGTGGAATGTTGCAAGGCGCAAGGAGCAGAACATCCAGGCAAGCAATTTTAGCTTTGCAGCATGTCACGAGCGTGTTAACTATCACACTGAGCGTATCATTTCGCTGTGCTCATTGAAGTTCAAAGTGTCCCATATCTACTGCACGAATGGAGCCGGTTGCGCTATTTCAGGGAATCGGAATTTGAAGTGTCGTTACTATATTGAACGAAAAGTAGTACTTTTCCTACTTGCGCATCCACCAGCTGCTGACGGCACTGATCGCTACCCATTCAATGCGTATCCACTGAACGCGACGAGTGCTGGACGACTCTTGGGATGTTGGGAACAGGAGTTGAAAGACGAAAGACATACTCTATACACGCCTGGAAAGTGGGACATCGATTCTACATGCGTCGACACTCTGAAAGATTTAGGTTCGAGAGTCGCTAAATCTGTCGTTTTGGATGTGATGCAACTATGGCAATTTCAATTGGAAAGGTCAGATCAACAAAGTGTGGTATGGAAGCGATTTAATTTTCTAGCGGGTACTTTTCTACATCAGTTGACCAGTCGTGGTGGAGATGCTCTCCTGCAGCATTATGTGTATCCAGTCTTTGAACGTTTCAAGCAGACTGCTCTCCTGAGGTCACAAGCATCGTCTTGAAATGTCATCGTCTCTTGCAGTGGACTACGTGGAAAACGCAAACTAGTTTACAGTACTGTTTTGCGCCTGCTGAGACTAGTTATTTTGCACGAAATTACAACCGTGAAATACAAACTGCCGCGTGTAGCGTTTGTGATTCTCTCCACTCTGAATACTTTTCTGCCGTGCGCCGTGCATAGGCTTTTGTGACCTCGTACAATGGCACTTTAATCTTTCTTCTTTAGACCCTGGGTATATGAAAGAGGAAGATTTGTCTTAACGATGACACTGTGTAGCACATCGTTTTCAGGTTGTACGCCTATTGTTTGGTACTATAACAAGTGTAGTGTTGTCGTAGTGTGGTATAGTAAATGCACACTGTTTTGATAGTTTAATTTACTTCCATGGGTATCTGTTTTGTACCGTTGCTCTCCCTGGCTCTTGTTCTTAATTTTTCTCTTTTTTTTAATTCTAGTTTACAAATAGTCTACTTTGAACACGTAATATTGTCCCATTTTATATCACCCATGACAGTATTTCTATGCTATTAAAAAAAATGTGTCCTATTATTTGTTTAAATGAGTCACTGACTATAGCGCATCTAAGGGCATATTTATGAATAGGTTCCAGGACCTGATAGAGCACCCACACCAGGATCAGTCTGATGCTCTCGAAGCCCTTCACTTCCATGAAAACATATCTGCACACAAGGAGTGAAATCATAACGGCTTTCACTACTAAATTACTTAGCACGCAGGCTCATGAGGTGCGTAGGTGCAGATGCAGTGTTACCTGACCTAACAAGAGCATATTTTAGATTTTTTTTGAAAGCTGCTGCATGTACTAAACAAATGTTTCAAGTTGCTCAGTGTCCAAGCCAGCGAAGCAGGTATTGTCTTGGGCTGGCACTCGTTGCTCTTCCAGTGTTGAATCGAGACGCCTTTGCTCTGTATCGACACTGTCGATATCTGACAAACTTCCTTTTTTCCTTTTTTATTTTTTACTGAACACCACAGAACCATCCGATGCTGCACAGCGGGGGCGGTGGCATATTGGATGGAAGTGGGGTCGGAGCAAAAGTAACTCCTCCGACCAAAGGTCTCAGAATCATCAGCACTCCTGTGCGCCGATACAACATTTTTACTTTTCTTTTCCAGATTCCCGGCGTTTTGTTCATTTTTTGTATTGAGATTTTGTGTCACGAATCACGCGCCAAGTTCGTGAGGCAATGAACGCAGCGGATTTCGTTTATACTCCCTGTTTCTGAAATCTCCTATCTTCTCGGCGTACACTCTCTGGTCTTCCCTGCCAACTAGCCTTAAATCATGCACAGACATAAAGGAGTTCAAGCTTCAGCTTCTTTGTCCTAACTAATCTCACCATTTTCCTCATGCCTCCGCTTGCCGCACTCTTTTTGTTTCTATCCTTATTATACAGTTCGCCGATGTTGGCTACCACCCGACTTCACTTCTCTGAGTCGTCAGATGCAAAAAGGTACCTTATGACGTTTTGCAGTTGAGCCGGAAAATCACGTTCGAAAAAGTATTTTCTGTGAATAGGTCATCGATAGTCCGGATAGTTTCCAGGGTAACTCTATGATGAATTGAGGTTTTTGGACCTGTTTTTTTGCATGACACTCTCCTGACCAGGTAGTATCTGAAACAATCGTCAACTCAATTTTGCCAAAAATGTCATAAGGCACCTTTTTGCATCTGACGGCTATAATATTGGAAGTCTTCTGACGAGCCAGGAGATGTTGAATTCTTAATGCCCCTCGTCAAGTGACGTCGTCAAGTGTCAACGGGCAATGGAATCCATTTCATCGCCTTCAAAATGGCAGGACCGCCCTTTCCAGCCCACGCAGTTAAATCTGTCATTGGTAGACAACAAGGTGACAATCACGTGACATACGGGAGCGGATAACCACTTGCTCCCGAAACGAATGGCTTTCATTGGTTTCGTTGTTAGTAACAAGTTGCAAAGATTCCTACATGCACTGTAAATATATTCGCATAAACGAAAGCAAAAATAGTGACACTGACATGCGTTGCAGTTTTTGTTAACTCGTTTAGTAGAAGTCAGCGTGCGAACAGCAGTGCACTCACGGCGTCTCGCTGTTCCGCAACAGTGGCGACATTTCTGCGCTTGGATGGCGAACTGGCTTAACGGGCATGAATAAAACCTCCTTCCTGCCAGACTTTTTAGCATTTCCATCCTAAGAAGCATATTGAATTGGCATACAGTGGCTATTCTAAGTTGGTTTGTCGCAAAATGCTTGTAGCAAGCTTTTAGCGAGTTCTGTCCGTAATATTTTTCAAAAATTGGGTGTGGGACACAACATAAGACTTAGTATATGCTGCAAATGTAATTCAAAACAAAGTTGTATTCAAGGAAGCAACGACTGAAGGAAATCGTGAGACGGAACCTTGTCTGCTACACCTAACAATTAAAATGACAACTGATAACATCCACGGAATTGTTAGGTGCATTTTGAGACCATTATCTGGAATGCCACTGCATTGTATAAGATTTTCAGCGCTTTCTGGGCTTGATCATTAGGACCAGCGAATAACTAGCACAGAGATTCGGCTGGTGGGCATGACTGTAGGGAAGAGTGTGATAATTGGCAGCAGCTACAAAACTGCCCTTCTTGCGGACCAACTACATACTGAAGGTTATCTTATAAGACCGAGAGAGAGTGAGAGAGAGAGAGAGAGAAAGAGAGTGAGAGAGAGAGAGAGTGAGAGAGAGAGGGAGAGGGAGAGAGAGAGAGAGAGAAAGAGAGAAAGAGAGAAAGAGAGAAAGAGAGAAAGAGAGAAAGAGAGAAAGAGAGAAAGAGAAAGAGACAGAGACAGAGAGAGATAAAGAGAGAAAGTGCTGACAATATCAACATGCATTTTATAGCCAAGTTCAGAATAATATGCCGGTTTTGCTTGTGTACTTAGAAACTGAGCTATGAGTCTGTTACATGTACACTACGGCTTCGTGGTATAAACTAGAAAACGGCATTCGTGATCAAGTGGTATTAGGTAGTGACTCCCAATATTTTACAAACTGACTATGAAATAATGAGCTCACGATAACGTTTTCAGCATAAACGGTATTACAGAGTTCATTAAAGAAAAAGGTCCGGGTAGGTCGCGTTGCGTGTTTTTATATCGAGCACCATAAACGGTGGTAAAAGTGTAAACACGGCTTCACGATTCCCTGCATTTAATTTCCAACTACCAAGGCATGGCGCCAATATTGTGTTTGATCCCCTCGCCAACATGTTTCTGTGATGGAGGAATGTCTTGAAGGGCGAGTAGACATAACCTTGTAGAGGAGCTGATGTCTTCATCACATCCGCCAATCTCGTGAAGTCAGCAGCTAGAGGACCGCGTTGCCCGCCAGCGACTTGGTCCACAACACAAAACACGACTCTTCGGGTATGTCGGAGAAGTTCTGGAAATAATACTTTGGTATAAATGCTCTTCCCAATGGTTTGCAGCATATCGCAACATTATTATTGGCCTTACACATGCTTCTCGTTGCCATTTTGTACGATATCGTACGCGTTCTGTGACCATCGACTTCGGAAAATAGAATTGCATCATATTGTACCCTGCCTACACAGCTAGCCAGTAGTGGAACACTATTGTTTGTTGGCATGCTCCCGTGGACACTGCTCCTTTGAATGTGGGACCGTGTGTGCGTTTGTGTTTTTGTACATGCGCACGCGTTAGCCTGTGTGTGCTAGGGAGAAAAGTGAAAAGAACTGATGGGTTCGTGCATGCATGCTGCGTGTGTGTGTTTAGTGTCTGTTCTCGTGTTCATGTGAATTTCCGTCTGTGTGCTTCTCCAACAATCGGAACACCGGTTCTAATTGGCCATGCTGTCACAAAGAAAGGCAACAACTTTGCCATAAATCTGTTCCTCCTGATTCAGTTTCTCTGTTTTATGCACCGATATGCTATTGACTAAGGCTTCCATTACCACTATTCTTTACCTTAAAAGTACATGTATGCTGTACACTAGGGGACTATCCCGACACAGGAAATCCGAGATAAATTCCTATTAGCGGAACGTGACAGAACAAGGACCCTAGAGAGAAACTATTAGGAGATAGATACAGGTGGAAGGGGAATCCCCATATGGATGGGTTGCCAATACCATTGTGAATGGCGTTCAGCTATAACCTGCGTGGATAATTTGCGTGGATAATTTGGTAGCCTCCTTACCCCTTTGCATTTCTGTTGGAGCGGGGAGTTGAGACAGTACTCTGCCGTCCAAAAAACGTTTCCTCGCCTCGAACTGCCTTTCATTTCCAGCCAGGAGGGCATCATCAGGGTGTTGATGAATTGACGTAGGACCACGGCATAGGACCGCCTCGCTTACATGAGGAAATGAGGCCGAACCCGATAGCTATGAAATATAAGTTGTCAAAAGCTTGATTAAACCAGGCCCGAAACACCTTGCCAGAGTGTAATAACTGACAAGCTCTGCATGACACAAACTGCAAAGGCACTACCCCACATGAGAGTGCTCAACTGCCCCAAGAGCAGAAAGGAAAGACTCGTAAGTATTTTTGACGGAAATAGAGGAAGCAAAGTGAATTGGAAAATTGGTAGTGAAACTAGCATCATAGTAAATCCCACCAGAATACGTATCTCAGGGTTTCTGAAAATCGCAGACGCAAACGGCCCTTTGTTGATGATGACCAGCTGACGTTATGAGAAAAGTTCAAACTGTAAATCGCTGTTATGTAAGCATTCATTTGCTGTATATTCGCTACCACTCTGCTGAAAAATATAATAAGAGCGCGATAAAAAAGGATTTCCATAAATCCAAATTATTGACCCCCTGCCAATGTGCACGCTGTACTACAAGACTTGAATCAACATCAGCACGTTTCCTTTGTAATTCCTTAGGATACCCCGAGTTTCTGAATGTCATTTTCCAGAATGGAACCTTGGAAGGAAGAATCGCGGATGCGATTGAAAGGAGTGCCTCATCTTCTCACGTATCTTACATCTGCTAACCGGCTCCATTCTTAATGAATTCGTTTATTTTTGGTGCCTTACGTTGCTGTGCGTGAGTGTTCATTTTTCCGTCTTCGTTTTTGTGTACATGAATGTGTTCCAAAGACAAAGTGTGAAGTAAGATACACATTCCCTGCAAATCACGTTCGAGCATAGATTAAAATACAGTCATGTAGTGACTTCCTGTTACAGTGCATATACTGTCATGGTATTTACACACTCTTGTGCAAACACGTTCAAGCAAGCACATCCAACGGAGCCGCAGCATGGCAAACTCTTCTGCGACCGATGTGTGCTCCCCACCAGAGAACATATTGCCCAGAGTGCATCTTTACCACACTTAGTGTGCGTGGAAGATGTAGTGGTCAACACAGAGGACCATTGCCCGTTTTTCGTAGGCTCCGTAAACGGGCCCGATATACAGGTGGAATCAAGATAATTCGATCATCAAAATGTGAGGAAAAATTTCTAATTATCTGCACGTTCTAATTATCCAAACTTGAACCCACAACACAAACATGTATGTCAAAATGCTCAAATGGTCACACATATTTCCCGGATACTGAGCTGACCAGAACAGCCTGCTCATGCAAACAGAACTGACAAGTACAATGTACAGTGAACTTCGAATTACACTTTGCTAACTTCGAATCGGCCAACGACGAGGGCACTGAATGCTTCAGGGGTCGACCTCGGACGACTTTGGTAACGGTCTTGCAGACGGAACTGTTATCATGGCATGGACTTACCCTCCACCAGCCGCTAGATGTTGACACAGTCCGCACAATGGCAGCGGACCGACAGGCATGGCGTGGAGCCCGCCCCACCTAACAGGACTGACCAGACATGTTGTATGCATATTCTATTTTATTTTATACTTTGGATGAAGTTTTCCATTAGTCATATTGGTGTTGTTGCTAACGGCTTTTGTTGACGTCACTTCTGTCATTTTATTGTATCGTATTACTCTTCAGACATCAATCCTGAATGACATAAGCGAAAGTGGCACCCCCGCCACCTACGCGGACATGCTTTTAATAATAATAATAATAACTTCGAATTATATTGGTATTGGTATAAAAAACGATCATCCATCCCCTGGGGTTGGATTACTACTTTTCGCTCTCGCCCATAATACATTAATAGAGCATGTCTGAGAAAACCAGAAAAGCTGGGCTGGGCCATCTCTCCGAGTTCGCTCAAATTTTGCAAGTAGGTCTCGTTTGGGGTCCACAGCAACCATGCAAAAAGAACTCGTTCCATAACTGACGGACACCTTGGAACTGGGGACCACCTCGAAATGGGCCCAAAATACGACTGAATATTGGGTCCAAAAACGAACGCTGGTACAGCGTACACGATTGAGCTGAGAACAAACGACCACCATGCCAACATTACCTCACCTGAGTAGTCTTCACATCCACCGCACATAGAGCCATGTCTACAATCAGGAGAGCAATGGCCATCATCTCCAAATATCACTAAGTTGCATTGCTAATATAGTCAAATTTCAAGGGCCATAGCGGGAACCATTTACGGCGTCTATTTTTCTGAACCTTGCACTGCAGGACAGTGGACTATCTCCACTATCATCCAGGACATGTCTCGTGAAAAGTATTACACGTTTCTGGAAATAATCAAATTTGTATATTTTTACTTCATCACATTGCAACACTGCCTATTTTCTACCCCACGATGGAAAGCGCCGCCTCGAGCTCCAAAACCAGGCACTGCTCCAGACGCCAGCACGCAAAACACCTCCGCGTGGTCACCTCTACCGAGTCTGACAAGATATTTGAACTGACAACCCTTGTCACTCCTAACAACAACCATTTCCTTCCCTAAACGATTCGAATTACACTGGCACAAAAGATTCGCAGGAGTGTGGGCGGATGATGGCCGTTAAACACAACACAGGCCCTTTGTTAAATAATCCGACTGCTACCGCCTCGAGAAAGAAATACTTATACATCGTAGTATTCTAGAAAAGAAAAGGACATGTGGATACGAGTTAAGAGTAACTCCATCACTGTAACTGGATTCTATATACAACCAGAAAGTGCCATAACTAGGCACAAAGCTGACAGAGTACTGAGACATTAAAAGTCCTGACACCTAGCTTCAGCATATCTTCGTAGCGCTAACCAACAGCCTTCCAACTTGGTGGGTTCAAAGTTATGAAAAGACCAAAGAGGGGAAGGCAAGCGCAACTAAAACGAGCAATAGCTACAGTCCCAACGGAACACATAATGTCGATTGCTACTGGACGATGACGAGACCAGTACGATATTTGACAAAGTGGTCTAACTACAATTCGAAGCAGCAAAGCAGCACACAACCCAACTTGGGTGGGTCAGAAATATCAAAGATAAGTAAAGAAAGGGGAAGCTTTGCGAAAACGAATTGTAAAAGCCGAAAGCCAAACTCCTAGAGTACTCCTCATGGATGACATTGTGATGGACTAGTTTACTACAAAAAAAGTTGTTTCACACGACGTACGTTTCGCCGTATGGTTCGTGACGGCTCATAAGGTGTGCAATTTTAAACTTGTTGAGCCATAAATAAATGTAGAAAAGAAAAGGATATACGGATACGAGTTAAGAGTAACTCTCCATCACTGTAACTGAACACTATTATCCAGTCAGAAAGTGCAATAACTAGGCACAAAACTGACAAAGTACTGAGACATTCGACATCCTGACACTTAGCTTCAACATATCTCCGTACCGTTAACCGACAGCCTTCCAACTTGGTAGTTTCAAGGTTATGAAAAGACCAACGAGGGGAAGGCAACTTTCTGACTGTATATAGAATCCAGTTAAAATGATGGAGAGTTACTCTTAACTCGTATCCGTATGTCCTTTTCTTTTCTACATCTATTTATGGCTCAACATCCGAGTTTCAAATTATAGTATTCTAGTAGTCTTTTATTTATAGTGGAGAAACCAAAGCAGGCAGATGCCTAAAAACACTATGTAGGGTGGAGGTGGGGAGAGACATGTTTAAGGCTAATTAGTGGCTGCGAAATCGAGCAGTTCCAGCACAGCTACAGAACATGGGCGTAAAGCTACAAGCAGGCAAGAATGTGTTGCAAAGCGCTTGACTTGAAGGCGGCCACTTCGATGACGCCTCCGATATCTGTATGGACAGAATTCTAGAGAACTGCGCCAGCATGTGTCAACAATTTGGCGGAATGCACAGAAGCAGCTGCAGGGTCGATGAGCAGGTAATTGTTGCCTCCTCGAGTTCTTCGTGACGGAAGAGGTGGAAAACAAGTTTCAAACAATTTACTTCCTGAAGAATTTAGACAACGCCATATAAAGCAGAGTAAGTTAAGTTGAATGGTAGCGCGTAACGGAGAGACATGAACACGCTCAAGCAGCGTAACACTGAGGGTCCACGGCGGCACTTTACATAGAGCACGCAGTGCGCGCTTGAAGAGCCTTTCCAGACGGAGCTCCTGGTGAACAGATAGACATGGGGCATAATATTTGGATGCATACAAAAACTGAGGCAGCACGAAGCATTTGAAGGAACAGATACGACATGAGATGGGTAAAGATGCAGCATGGCGCGCTAGGGCAGCTATTTTAGCCAAAACCGTGATAGCAACACGTTGAACCACTGTCTGCCAGCACATTGACGTGTCAAAATGTAAGCCCAGATACTTGGCCGATGGTACCACCGGCAGATCTTGACTATTGCATGTCACGCATAGGGAAAACTTCAGGTGGTGTTGTTGGTGACACATTGTCCTCCAATAATGGACATGATTAGTAGATACACAGTGAACAGCCGAAACATTGTCTTGTCGGTTGTTCGTACAGATGGGTACACTTCTCCTCAATTAAATTCTGGTGTAGAACGTGTTCAAACAAATGAGCATTGGCCTTTAAATGGAACAATGTGCCTGTCCAATCTCTGCGTCACATTGGGGAACGTAAGAAGAGTGAGCAACATTGTAGGATTCCGAGAGTCCACTGCTTGTGCCCCGTAGATCTAAGAGTGTTAATGCAGTAATGCATCTTCACATGCAAAACTTCTGTCTTCTTCGCTGTGTTCCCATGCGTCACGTTTCGGATGTGTCTTGGACGACGGAAGGGATAACCTTTCAAGAGCTAATTAATTCAATTCATCTTCATCTTCCTCTTTCTTGCAAACGCTTGTTTTATCGTTGCTATATATTGCCCATACTTGACTACTGTGATACTGCTTGGTGTGGCATAACTACTACTGTATTGAACAAGCTAGAAACCCATAACCGCATGCTCCTTAAAATCTTATTTAGCAAAGATCGTCGCTTTCCCTCCGCTAGTCTTTACGAAATTGCCAAGATCAGTCCCCTTTCCACTCGACATAAGTACCACCTCTGTGTTCTCATACATAAAATATTACTAAATAAAATACCCTTGCATATGCAGGCTTATAATTGGTTCTCCGAAACACGGAATACCCGGAACTCACTCAGTCTCCCACGCGCTGCCTCCACCCTATTCACTAGATCCCCGATCTTTGCTGGCTATGTGTTTTGGGCAACATTACCAACGCAGGCCAAGACCAGCACGTCGATGGATAATTTTGTTGCTAAAATCTCTGCTCAATTATAGGTTTCATGTATATCCTGCTGGTTTCTCTCCTCCTTTGCCTTCTTTGCCTCTTATTTGTATTCTTTTATCTGTTTTACTGCTGTGGTTGGCTTTCACCCTTGTCTCAGTTTTATTGGCCGTCATCATGATGTGCCATGAGATAATGATATAAATACAAAATACAAATACAATTGGTCGTTTCCCCTTCACACGAATGCTTGTGGCAATGCGCCACATTATTGTAAGTTCCAGATTTTACGGTAGAGCTGTGGACGTTTGCGTATGCCTTTGTGCGTGTATGTTTCTGTGTGCATGTTTGTGTGGCAATGCTGTGGGCAGGCTTTTCGCATGAGTGCGTCCTTGTGTTTCTCTTCTACAATGGGAACTCAATTGCAACTTAGCTCTGTTGCTAAATGGATTTGTATTGCCGCATCCTATTTATTTCTTGAAATATAGTCCCTGTGGGTGATCGAGCAAGTTGGGTTTAGAGGAGTGCAGGCTGAGAATGTTTGAGAAACAACACACAGATATCTTGTCAGATCACCTGACTACTGATCCAAATTCTGTTGCTGGATTGGACAACTCCACACATGTTGGACATGTCCTGCGCAAATACAATGATCAGTCTAAGCATTGTCCCGGCAGTTACTTGCAGAGATGATTACATCTCGTTTCGGTTGCGGAAATGATTAACACAACGAATCATTTGGCTTCAATTGGAACACAGTGGCTGTACAATAACTGAAACTCATCGCTGTAGGCAAGACGAGTGAAAAACACCTGTGCGGAATCCGACAGTCCAAAGCTGTTGCCCCTTGCCCGTGTTCCTGTGAAACAGTGGCATGACTGCCTTCGCTTGAAAAACGTTTCTCTTTGTATTTTGTAACGATCGAGCACGTTTCTCCTGGTTCTCCGACAACTGCAGGTTTCACTTTTTACTTAGAGCACGTCGCCCTCACACGGAAGCTGCCAACGACGGCAATGCGCCACACTATCTTTGAATTTGGCTTGTACAGTAGGTGGGTGTATGTGTGAATGTGGCCATGTTTCTATCGTGCTCTCTGCCTGTGAATTTCCGTTATTGTTCCTCGTTAACAATCGGAAGATACATGCAGATTAGCTTTATTGTTAAAAGGCAGTACAACGTCCTGGCCTTTTCACTGAAAAATGAGAGCAGATAAAGGGTATTGACTATATGTTAGTAATTTTCTTCCTTCCTTTGTCAGTACACTGGCCGATGTACATCAGCGGATTATTCCTATACAACGGGAGATCAGCGTTACATTCTTGTGAGAGAATCTAATATGCGGAGACTCAGATGTGCAGATTGAGGTACTCAGCATAACCACTGTTCGTGCGCGACAAACAAAACCAAAAATTAGTTGGAAGTGTGACTTAAAAAAGCTAAATGAGAAGAAACTGAACAATGACGCTAGGAAGTAAGTGCGGCATTCATTTCAAAAGGTAAATGTGACAGCACGGTAGGACGGAAAGGTTGGCCATATAAAATCAGCTTTAACTTAGAAGGGATACTTCAAAGGTGAGCAAGTCGCCATGTGAACTCAGCTGTGTGGCTGTACGATTTGGCAGGTGTGTAGAGGTCTAATACCAGTCAACAGACCTCAGATACTTGTGAACCATAGACAGCTGGAGGCGAGCAAGAGCCGGTTTGTGTTGCGAGAAGCTCTGGAGCAGGGTGATTCCTGTCCTCAATGACAGCGGACGGAAATGATTGCTGTGAACTATTGCGCCATTAACGATTGTGGTTCAGGGGGAAACCTGCCATCCGTGGCCAATCCCTCTATGCTGACGAGTGTGTCTATTTAGCTCCGGTGCAGCGCGAGATATAACAACTGATAACAGGATGGTTCATGCCGGTAAGGAGTACACATTTATCACGCCTAACGAAATGTACAGGTGTCGTAACGGGTACATTCGGGAATTATCCGTTTCTAGTAGGGTCAGTCATCTATTCAACGAGAAGATACTTGTATATGTTACAATTGTCTATTCTTTTCGGCAGTATTACTCCTTGTGTGTTAGTTCGCATAGTAATTTGTCGATTGTTTTACGCGGTCCTTGGAATCAAACATGCTGCCTCAAGAAATTCCCAACAAACAGAAAGACATTGGTTCGACGGGACTTGAGTGGAAGTTCGTTCCAACACCCTTCATCTCCATAATGCTACCACTGATGTTGTTGATGCTTAGTGTGAACGCCAAGGGTACTGTTCCCGAAGACGTGCCTGCTGTTGAGTGGGATACATCAGTGTGCCAAGCGGTAAGAAGCCGTCTCCAAGCAGGTACACTGAACACATTCTGCTATCAGGCAGATATCCGGCAAAGCATGTCTACCTAACAATGGAAGCTTTGCAGTCAGAATTGCGCGCCTGCAAGTCGGTCTGTGTTGACAGCCCACTGCTTGTGAAATTATACTGCACCATTAACGGTATTATAATGTGGCATTTGGATAAGCACTTGTGGCACTATTTACGGTCAACCAATTTTAGCTTCGCAACTTGTCATGAGCGTGTAAACCATCACGCGGAACGTATCATTTCGCTGTGTTCAATGAAGTCGAAACTGACCCATCATTACTGCGCGAATGGAACCTGTTGCGCGATTGCAGGGCATCGGAATGAGAAGTGTCGCAACCATATTTACCGTAAACTGTTCCTTTTCGTACTTGCGCATCCACTACCCCCTGATGGTTCTGATCGCTATCCATTCAAAGCGTATCCACTGAACGCAGCAAGTGCTGGACGACTCTGGGGATGTTGGGAACAGGAGTTGAAAGACGAAAGCCGTGCCCTATACACGCGTGGAAGGTGGGACGTCGATTCTACATGCATCGACACTCTGAAACATTTAGGCTCGAGAGTCGCTAAATCTGTCTTTGTGGATGTGCTGCAACAATGGCCAATTCGTATAAAAATAAAAAGGCCACACAGTGGGTACAAGAAACGATTAACGCGTCTGGCGGCTACCTTTCTACAGGAATTGACCAGGAATTGCCGCCCTGGAACGTGCTCAGACACGGACATCACCATCTTTGACGCCATATCTGCGGGCCTCGAGTCGACAGCGCGCCGAAATTCGCCTGTGATTCTAGCTGGTGACTTTAATGTGCGCAACCAAGACTGGCTCCACAGCAGTCGAACGACACGTGCAGGCGAATATGCAGAGGACATGTGCCACATGTATGGTCTTGAGCAGCTCTTCCATGAGCCAACCCGTGGTCGCAACACCTTGGACCTCGTGATGTCAGATTTACCAGGCAGAATCCTCACGCCTCTGCATCCACCCCTTGGCAAATCCGACCATGCAGTGATAGTTGCACATTTTGATGTGGCACCAACCCCAGACCGTCCGACCAAGCGCACAGTATGGCGGTACCAGCAAGCCGACTGGCCCCGCCTACGCGCCTTCCTGCGCGACTCCGACTGGTCCTTCCTTGCTACTGATGACGTTGACACCTCATGTTACAAACTCACCAGGAAAGTCACAGAGGCAATGAAACGATTCATACCATCCAAAGTATTGAAGCAGCGAGCCAGCAACCCAATCTGGTGGTCTCCTGAATGCCAAGCATGTGTTGACAGAAACCAACAGGCGTGGAGGCGCCATCGGGCGTCCCCAGATGATGCTGCACTTCTTTCAATCTTCAAGGAGGCAGCAACTGCCGCAGTCGCCAATCTGCATTGAGTAAAGATGGCCCACATTGCAACAGTAAGGCGCAAGATCAGCGCTGGAGGTCTCTCCAGCCGAGAGTGGTGGACTACGATCAAACGTGCTGGTGGCCATAGCAGCCGTTCCTCGGAGATCCCTACCTTGACCCAGGCCAACAGTGTCGAAGTCAGGCAGAGCGCAGCGAAAGCTGAGGCTTTTGGAAAGTTCTTCTCGTCAAAGTGCAGTTTGGGTACGGATGACTTGCAGGCAGACGCGCTCCCACCAGTTCGTCGCCGCTCAGATGCGCAGCTCCACACAGTGCACTTCCGACCTTGTGCGGTCGAGCGCGAGCTCAGGAAGGTCTCCGCTGCAAAAGCCACAGGACCAGATGGCCTGCCTGGCCGAGTCTTGCAGGAGTGCAGCAAGGAACTTTCTGTCCCTGTGTCGAAACTGTTCGCCAAGTCATCTCGGGCAGGACGCCAGCCTACCCTATGGAAGACTGCCATGGTTGTACCCGTCCACAAGAAGAAATCGAAATCTGATGTGAGCAACTACAGACCTATCTCACTCCTCCCCATCTTGTCCAAGGTGATGGAGGCTATCGTCAACCGAGCCCTCAGGAAATTCCTTGAGTCAAACAATATCCTCTCCCAGAGCCAGTATGGGTTCCGCAGCAGACTTGGCACCCAGGATATCCTCACCCTATTGAATTCGCAGTGGGGCAGGGTGGCCGCAAGCGGTGGTGCAGTAAGGGTGATCGCAGTGGATGTGGCTGGTGCGTTTGACTGTGTCTCGCACACCGGAGTGCTCCACAAGGCAGAGTGCTATGGCGTAGCTGGTCACCTGCTTGGCTGGCTCCGCGACTACTTGAGCAACCGGAACCTAACCGCAGCTGTTGGTGGGGAGCTATCTCAGCCCTATCCGGTGAGAGCTGGCGTCCCCCAGGGCAGCATCCTGGGACCGACACTGTTCATCCTGTACACAAATGACGCCGAGGACCATCTCCCTCCTGGAATGGACCTCGCAGCATTTGCCGATGACACTACGCTCTTCAACTTCATCACCTCAAGAGTGTCCATACCTGGCAGCTCTGCTATCACGCAACAGGGTGTGGATGCACTGTCTCGCTGGGGCGTGGAGTGGAAGATCAAGTTTGAGCCCTCCAAGACCGCAGCCATGACAATCGCACATCATCGCCAGCCTTGGCAGCTCCCGGGAACCACTTTCGACGCTACGCCAGTCAGCGAGGCAGGCCACCTGAAGCTCCTGGGCGTCACCTTTGACTCCCAGCTGACATATGCGCAGCACATCCGCACGATCCGCTCCAGAGAACAGCAACGCCTAGGCTTCCTGCGGAAGGCCTCTGCTATCCTAGAGCCCCCTGGCCGACTCCGAGCCTACAATGGGTTTGTCCGACCTGTGCTGGAGTACTGTCCCCTGGTCTGGCTTGGTGAGTCACCCTCACACTTGGCCAAGCTAGACCAGATCCAGCGACGAGCCATCCACATCATCGGATCGGGCTCCTGGCTCCCTAGTCTATCTCTGCGGCGGACAGTGGCCTCGCTTGCATACTTGTACAAGCTATTCTGCCTAGATGCGGACAGCCCGCTAAAGAAGATCCTCCCCCCTGGTGCCCAACGTCGACCTCAGGACATACAGCCCACCCGCGTGTCTGCTCAGCCTACGCACCCACACCAGATATCGACTAACCTGCCAGCACTCACCCGAAACAGCTGTCTCCGCGCATTTCCTGCCAGCGCTGTGCAGACATGGAATGCTCTGCCCCAAAGCATACTGATGAGACCCCCACACCTGGAGGGCCTGCAAGCCTTTAAGTGCCGTGTCCATCGTCACCTCCAGCTGCGGCACTGGAGCTGGGCGACTGAGAGCCTCTAGCAGACCTCCAACACCCACCTCAGCCGTAGTGCACATACCGCGTCTGAGACAGTGTCTTTATTGAAGTTTTTTCGCTAGCTTATATACTCTCCCTCGCTCTATGTTGCGGCACAGTAGCTCCCTTGTTCATGTAATAGCTGGCCTACTGTAACAATTATGACTTTACTGACCAAATAGCTGAGGCTGCAGTCACCTCACCAATCATCTCATATTTTCAATGTTCCTTTTATTTTACTTTAACAATTTCGCAACCTCACTCTCCCTCCCTCTCTCTATCTCTCTCCCTCCCTCTCTCTCTCTCTATCTCTCTCTCTCTCTCTCTCTCTCTCTCTCTCTCTCTCTCTCTCTCTCTCTCTCTCTCTCTCTCTCTACCGCTCTCTCCCGCTCTCTCTCTCTCTCTCGCTCTCTCTCTCTCGCTCTCCCTCCCCACCCACTCTTGGTGCGTCTACGTGGCTATGAAGTCGAGACCCTAGGTCGGCGGAGCTCCCTAAACCTCACCACCACTGCCACGATTCAGGTAGTGCGTGCTTTCCCTAGCTGCATCTCATGTTTGGCATTAAGAGGTCTTTGTAAAAATAAAAATAAAAAAAACAAAAAAAAACAGGTGCAAGGCAGAGCCGATCAGCCGCATCATCACCAGAGCTCGGTGGAGTCTATTTGGCCATATCCTTCGACTTCCCAGTGATGCCCCCTCCGTCCTAAGCATGGTCAGCTACTTTCTATGTGATGACCACAAGTGGAGAGGCCGCCCTCGCATCACCCTGCCGGTGAAGCTCGACGACGACCTCCACCGAGCTGCGTGCGGGCGATTCCAGAGCCTGGAACATCTGGAGCGCCTATCAGACGTAGCTGCAGTTCGAAGCGAATGGAGGCAGCTACTGGATATGATCTGCAAGTAGAGATTGCGGCGATGAATCCGCGCCGTCACCTTTTTCCCAGATCACGGAAATATCGCTCAATACACTTTAAACATTCTGTACACAAAGGATTTACAGCTACGTTTGTGCTTGTTGTCTTTATGTTTCCTATATCAACTGCTTCTCTTACCATGTCCAGCATAAGCGAACGTGTGGACTGTGTTTGTGCATGGGCGGCTTGCACTTGCACTGTTTACGCTGCCGCGGGAATGCATATAATGATATTAATAATAAACCCCGCCAACAGTGCTCGAAATGCTCCAAGAGTTGCACAAGGTAGCGGCAAGGGTTCGAGCTAAGGTAAGAGTGCTCAACCCAACGAAATTGCTGACGCTAGAGAGCAACTGTTTCGCTCTGTTAGAGCTCACCAGCACAGCTCAGAGGACCGAAGCGCAGCTCTTCGCAATCAAATACATTTCCGTAAAGCAAAGCATTTTTATAAAGAGCTGCAAACCCCGCCAAGAGTGATCGAAATGTTCCATGAGCAGTGAGCGTTGCACAAAGCGAGCGGCAAGGAGTCGCGCTAAGGTAAGTGTGCTCAACCTAACGACATTGCTAACGCTAGGGAGCATGATACTCAAATTCGGAAAGTGAGGAGTTGATTACTGACTGGCAGAGGATATTTTGAAGAATCATTTATGACATTCCGTCAAGGAATGTTTAGCCCGCCAGATCACGTAGTGCAGTTGCTCTGTCTGATAAAGTCAGATGCAAACGGCCCTTTGTTCATGATGTCGAAATGACTTTAGGAGAAAGAACAACCTGTAATGTCTAGCATTCATTTGTTGTATACATGTATTCGCTTCCCCTCAGTGGAAAAATATGATAAGAGTTATGACAAAACAGGTTTCCATCAGTCAAAATTGCTGACCCCGTGCGCATTTACACGGAGCACTACAAATCTTGAATCAACATCAGCACGTTTCCTTCTCAATTCCTTAGGATATCGCACGTTTCTCAATGTTATTGTTTACAATGTAAATATGGAGGGAAGAATTGCGAACGCAATGGAAAGGAGTGCCTCATTTTCTTACATGTCTTCCAATTACTAACAGAGTAGGTGTGTCGTCTTATATTGCTGTGCGTAAGTGTGTTTCGTTCTGTCTGCGTCTTTGTGTACGTGTTCCGGAAACAATGATTAAATTCCAGTACATTAACATGCACCCTGCATGTCACGTTCGAGCATAGAATATAATACAGACATGTGGACTTCCTGTTCCAGAGCCTGTATGTGCCTGGTAATTACAAACTTTGTACAGGCACGTTTAAGCAAGCACATTCCGTTGTCGCTGCATGGCAAACTATTTTGGGACCGAACTGTGCGCCCCACCAGTGAACAGATGCGCATCTGCTATTCAGACGTTAAACACCTTAACAAAAGGGTGTTCGTGAAAGAGTGCGTGGCCGACTCCTGCGAACGTAGCCTATTCCAGCACGAATCTGGGCGAGTTGGTTTGACATGACTTACCAGTTCTTTCTTTGGATCTCACACCAGTTTTTGACAAGAGTTGTGGAGATTTTTTCAAAAAGAGTTTGAGTTGAGAGAAGGGATGAAGTGCAAAGCCTAACTGTTGATTTATTGGATTAGTGTACGTGCAAAGAATGTGTCCATCTTTTACGGCGACAAGATCATGGATGAGGAGGACAGTGATGTTCCTATTTCTCTTAGAAATAGATGTTGAGAAAAGTACGGGTTGCGTATGATTTGGTGCCGCTCCCTCGGCTTGTTTAAAGACGAGCCTAGCGGAATGCGACGAAAGGTTTCGATTTCCTCTACAACACGCTCTAGACCAGATCCGAACTCCTGTTGGTATCCATGTTAGTGCACCGTTTAAATGCAAGGGAAATGCAAGCAAAAATCGACTATGCACACTTTTGACGTGAATTTCATTCTTTCTTTTACTACGGGTGAACTAGTTGCTAAAACTGAAAGGCAATGGATTTCTACTTGCCCGCGAAACGAATGGCTTTCACTCGTTTCGCTCTCATTCACGAGTTGCTAAAACTCCCACCTGTGATACATACTCCCATAAGCGAAATGTGAAAATACTGTCACTCACTTGCACTGGAACTTTCGTTTCATTGATCAAAGAAAAGCAGGACTCTTCGGGTATGGGGATAAGATCTGGAATTAGTACTTTAGTACATATTCTGTTCCTGATGGTTTCCAGCATATCGACCCATTTGTCATCGATACCCAATATGTCCGGCCTTTCTAAGAGTTGGCGTGCACTCTCCACCTCTGGTTCCCAGCAGCCGAAGTTTGTTCGTCCGATTTCCATTGAGGTTTGATTTGGTTTTGGCGGATGTGTCAGCAAGAAAGGGCAGATGTGTCAGTAACTAGTAACTGTGGGCTATTAGAGTATCCGCAAATGAGCTGAGAGGATACTTGCCTCAGGTTCCACTTTTCTATAATGTTACGGTAATGCTGGAGAGTGTAATTTGGACTTAAAGTTGATTGAACGATTCCAGAGTGTTGTTAAATGGCAGTACAATGTTTTGCCCTATTTTGGGAAAGTTGAAAGCAGAAAAAAGTATTGACTACTTTGAAGTAGATTTTAGTGATCTCCTTTCCTTCCTTTGTAACTAAAATGTCGCGCGTACATCTGGGGATTATTCCGACAAAACTCGAGATCCGCGATAAATCTTTGTAAATCAGATGCGTCCTACAATCTGAAAGGCAACCCAGTGTCAAATACGATTTTACCATCAACTACGTGACAGGAAAGGATTATATATACAAAGTCATTAACATTCAGGCATCGACTTACTCTAACGGTAATTACCGCGTCCAGTTCATAACATTGCACGTCTGATGTTAGCATGGCATTCTAATCACTGTAGGGCTCGACACCTGAACTACTTCATTTTGCAGGGCTGAAAAGATAACTACCACCGCTGTCATAGTATTGAAGTGGTTCCTAGAGCATTCCGGAGCGTTTGAAGTCACTTGCATGGTTAGTTCGTGATAGCCGTCTCTTGCGTATGTTCTCACACTTGAGAATAGATCACCCTCGTTCGTGCTGTTTTTGAGTTATATGGTAAAACCTACTTTATGTGGCGATGAATAAAAAGCATTTCAAAACCATATTTGGTTAATTCAAGGTAGACCAATGCGCATGTAGACGGCCACGACCCATCATAGTCGGATCTTCCCAAGTTGTACAATGTACTGTTGAGATACCGAATTCAAATAAATCAATACCATACCATAGTGCAAAAGCCAGGAAGCGACAGCAAGGAGTCCCATAACGATGGCAGCCGACGCAGTGGAGGACGGGCGGAAGCGGGTGAGCAGTTTCAGGGTCTCAGTATAACCACCGCTCGAGCGCGCCAAAAAAAGCAAAAACATTAGTCAGTGGTTAGAGCATCGCTGGCTACAAGCGGGGGTCCCTGGTTCGAGTCCTGGTGGTGACAGTCAATATTTTTCTTCAGACTTTTCCCGTTTGTCTCTTTCCATCAAACTAGTGAAGATTAGTCAGAAAGGAGACAGATAAAAGCAAAATGAAAATAAAATGAACATGGACGCTTGGGAGTATGTACCACATTCATGTGGAAAGGTATAGGTGACAGCGCGGTAGGACGGAAAAGTTGGCTATATAAAATCAGCTGTAACTTAGAAGGGATACGTCAACGGTTGACAATGGGCCAAGTGAAATCAGCTATGGTTGCTGTTCGATTTTTCAGGGGTGCAGAGGTCAAATGCCAGTCAGCAGACCTCAGATACCTTTGAACCATAGACAGCTGGAGGCGAGCATGAGCCGGGTTGTGTTGCAAGACGTTCCTGGAGCTGGATAATTCCTGTCCTCAGTGACAGCGGACGGAAATGATCGCTGTGAACTCTTGCGTGACTTACGATTTTGGTTCAATGGAAATCTGCCACCCGAGACCAATCCGTCTCTGCTGACGAGTGTGCCCTTTTAGCTCTTGTGCAGCGACAGGCATATTAACAACTGAATAACAGGGTGGTCTATGCCGGTAAGGAGTACACATTAATCACGCCTAACGCAGGGTGAGGGTGTCGTGACCAGTAAATTTCTCGTAGACCCAGTCAACTGTTCAACGAAAAGATATACGATCGTCTATTCTTTTCGTCCGTATCACTCCTCTGTGTGTAAGTTCACAAAATATTATTGTTTGTTTATGTCGTTATTTGAATCAAACATGCTGCCTGAACGAGTTCCTAACAAGCAGAAGGACAATGGATCATGGAGCCTTGACTCGAAGTTCGTCCTTCCAACCGTTGTCACCATACGACTACCACTGATATTGGTGATGCTTAGTGTGAACGCCAAGCATACTGTTTCTGGAGATGTGTCGGTTGTTCAGTGGGACACATCAGTGTGCCGAGCCGCAAGAAGCAGTCCCGAAGCAGGTACACTGAACACATTCTGCAACTTGCATGATATCCGACATAGCTGGTACTGCGTAAAGGTGGAAGCTATGCAGTCAGAAATGCGCGCCTGCAAGACAGTGTGGGTTGACAGCCCAATGCTTGTAAAATTTTACTGCACCGCTATGGGTATGACTTTGTGGAATTGGGATACTCGATTTAGGCGCTATATACGGTCAACCAATTTTAGCTTCGCAACTTGTCATGAGCGTTTAAAGCATCACGCCGAACGTATCATTTCGCTGTGCTCAATGAGGTTCAAACTGTCCCATCTCTACTGCGCCAATGGAACCTGTTGCGCACTTCCAGGGTATAGGAATCAGAAGTGTCATCGCCATCTTCTCCGGAAACTGTTCCTTTTCCTACTTGCGCATCCACTATCCCCTGACGGCGCTAATCGCGACCCATTCAAAGCGTATCCACTGGACGCAGCGACTGCTGGACGACTCTGGGGATGTTGGGAAGAAGAGTTGAAAGACGAAAGCCATTCTCTATACACACCTGGAAAGTGGGACATCGATTCTATATGCGTCGACACTCTGAAAGATTTCGGTTCGAGAGTCGCTCAATCTGTCTTTGTGGATGTGCTGCCTCGTTGGCCGTTTAATTTAAAACCGAAGAGGCCACACGTTGGGTACAATAAACGGATAACGCGTTTGGTGGCTACCTTTCTACAGGAGTTGACCAGTCGTGGTGGAGATGGTCTCCTACAGCATTTTGTGTATCCAGTCTTTGAACGTTTCAAGCACACTGCTCTCCTGAGGTCAGATGCAACTTCTGGAAATGTCATCATTTCTTGTAGTGGGCTACGTGGAAAACGCACGCAAGTCTACAGCACTGTTTTGCGGCTGCTGAGACTAGTGATTGTACACGAAATTACCACCGTGAAATACAAACTGCCGCGTTTCGCGTTTGTGATTCTCTCCACTCTGAACACTTTTCTGCCGTGCGCCGTGCATAGGCTTTTTGTGACCTCGTGTAATAGCACTTCAAGCTTTCCTCTGTAGACACTGGGCATATGAAAGTGGAGTATGTTTCCTAACCCTGAAACCTGTTTAACACTTTGTTTTTAGGTTCCAGGACTTTTGGTTGTTTTCTATTTTGGTGTAATACATGTACATGGTTTGGATAGTTTAAATTACCTTCATGGGTATCTGTTTAGAACCGTTGCTGTTCTTGGCTTCTGTTCTTCCGTTTTTCTCTTGTGCTATAGTACATGTGCACTGTTGTGATAGTTTAATTTGCTCTCAGGGCTGCTTAGTTCCGTCGCCGTTTTTGGCTTCTGTTCTTCAGTTTCTCTCTGTTTGGTATTGTAGTTTTCAAACCAGGCTACGCTGAATACGTAATACTGTCCCAATGCATATCATGTACCAAAAAAGCCCGTATATAGGCCCCGGGCGTATAGGATAGCAGCCTCGATTTCCTGGGCGTATACAAGGGCACGGGCGTTGTTTGGGAACCGGCTGTATACATGGAATAGGGATAGCCGTAA
Source organism: Sycon ciliatum (assembly GCF_964019385.1). Taxonomy (NCBI): domain Eukaryota; kingdom Metazoa; phylum Porifera; class Calcarea; order Leucosolenida; family Sycettidae; genus Sycon; species Sycon ciliatum. Next base: position 22,162,566 of record NC_088649.1, read on the forward strand.
GTATTGGGTATCAGTACCTGTACATGTACTGCTGTTTCCGGCATACCTGGGCGTATACATGGGCATGGGCGCTATTTTGAAACAAAAGTGTTGACTTTCCCTGACTGGGCGGGTACACTGAGGGTGGGCGTAATTTTGAGTGGTTTTATACACGGGCTTTTAGGGTTTGTCTGGTTTTCTTTCTATTTTCAAAAAGAGTTTTTCTCCTTTTTTTGTCATTGAGCACGAGAAATACATTAGAATCACGTGAGAATGTCAATACACCATTACAGTAAAGCGTTTTTATGGGCATTGCACTTTAGGTTATAGTCGCACATGCAGGAACCGCTGAGCCTTCTTGCATACACATATACATGTACATGTGTACGACACCAGTTATGACGCAACAAGCGGGGAATTGGTTACTGACTAGCTGAGGATATAAAAAGAAATCATTTATGGCATTCTGTTAAGTTATATGAAACTGGCATCATAGAAAACCCCACCAGAATACGTATCGCAGACGCAAACGGCCCTTTTTTATGGTTAGGAGCTGACTTTATGCGAAAAAATCAACCTGTAATCGCTGTAATATCGCTTCCACTCAGCTGAAAATATGATAAGAGCGCGATAAAACACGATTTCGATAAATCCAAATTGCTGACCCCCTGCCCATGTGCACGGCGTACTACAAGACTTGAATCAACATCAGTACGTTTCCTTTGTAATTCCTTAGTATGGCACAGGTTTCAGAATGTCATTTCCCAGAATGGAACTTTGAAAGAAAGAATCGCGGACGCGATTGAAAGGGGAGCCTCATCTTCTCACGTGTCTTTCATCTGCTAACCGACACCCTTCTTAAGAGAGCATGTCTGAGAAAACCAGAACATATGACTGTGCAGGTCGATCTCTCAGATTTCGCTCAAATTTTGCAGGTAGGTTTGCTTTGGGATGTAGACCGACATTCCAAAGCCCGCACAAAATCTTTGGAAGGGAACCATGAAATTGGTATACCCCTCAATATTGGCCCAATATTGGCACGATTTATGGGTCAACAAACGAGCCACTGCACAGCGTGCAAGAACAAGCTACGAACAAAACTCCATCAAGCCATCATTACCCCACCTTACAAGAGTTATTGGGGCAGCACTACTTAGCCACGCCAGGATCCCAGAAGACGAGGGCAATCATCCCTTGACGCCACAAATGATCGTCGTGAAAAAAGCCAAATTACAAGCGCTGATAAAACAGCGAGCTACGTCCTCAATTAGCAAACACTATACACCGGCAGATAGTAAAACACCTCTTCTAGCACTGAGAACATGTCCCCCATCATCCTTTTGGGGTTTTCTTGAAATAAACAATTTTGAATTTTTCCACTCGACCATTCTGAAATACGTCCAAACTCATACCTGCGCAGGAAAGCTCGCCCCTCCGCGACGTCCAGTCAGCAATTTCTACTCCAACACCACTCCCAACGCTGCAGAACAAAGTGTATTGTTGACTCTGACAAGGAAAAGCAGCGGTAATCACTTGTCACTCCAAACGACAAGCTTCTCCTTGCGCCACCAACATTTTTCGTTTCAACAGTTGATGCAAAAGTAACTGAAATTTTGGGTGTAGTTTTTGGATTTTACTACAAGAGGAATGGTGAAATCACGTGGATCGTGACGTAGAATAATGCTTTCTGGTACACGACACAATGCACACGATCACGATCGTTCTTGAGGCGCTATTCGAAATGGACCATGAGTGAGGAGGTAAGATGCATTATATTTCTTGCATGCTCTGCTCAGAACATGCAGAAACTATCGTTATAACGCTAGCAGTATTGCATTGGCAAGAATTCTTGGAGATATTTCTTCTTGCAGTAAGAACAGGGATGCATTTTTTCACACCAACCTCGCTCATCCCGAACATGGTTCAACAGGAACTACGGCTGGTTTACATGCTGATGATCCACGTAGATCTGCAACAGCAAAGAATGAGCGTGGTCCATGCCATCAAGGTCGCTTGAAGTTGACCAGCGCGCGGCCAACACTGGTTGCATGAAGTATGTGGCGCGCCCACATGGCAGATTTCTTACGTCATGAACAACGTGATTTGACCCTACTCGCCCTATAGAGTATAGTCTGTGTGCTGCATGTTGATGGAAAGTCCCAGCTGGAAGGCCTACAACACGACATGCGTGCTCTTGAGCTGGACATCAAGATGCACTCCATCCGATCTAGATCAACGGGTGATCCATGTAAGTGCAGGAGCGCTTGATCAAGGTGGCTCGGAACAACTCCTGAACCGTGATCTACGAGACCTGGCATTCTTGTGTCACGAGGCACGTGATTTCATCATTCCTCTTGCAGTAAAATCCAAAAACTACACGCAAAAATTCAGTCACTTTTGCATCAACTGTTGCAACGAAAAATGTTGGTGGCGCAAGGAGAAGCTTGTCGTTTGGAGTGACAAGTGATCACCGCTGCTTTTCCTTTTCAGAGTCAACAATACACTTTGTTCTGCAGCGTTGGGAGTGGTGTTGGAATAGAAATTGCTGAGGAGACGTCGCGAAGGGGCAAGCTTTCCTGCGCAGGTATGAGTTTGGACGTATTTCAGAATGGTCGAGAGGAAAAATTCAAAATTGTTTAGTTCAAGAAACCCCCAAGATGATGGGGGAGATGTCCTCAGTGCTAGAAGAGGTGTTCTACTATCTGCCGGTGTATAGTGTTTGCTATTTGAGGACGTAGCTCGCTGTTTTATCAGCGCTTGTAATTTGGCTATTTTCAAGACGATCATTTGTAGCGTCAAGGGATGATTTCCCTCGTCTTCTGGGATGCTGCCGTGGCTAAGTGGTGCTGCCCCAAGAACTCTTCTAAGGTGAGGTAATGTTGGCTTGATGGAGTTTTGTTCGTAGCTTGTTCTTGTACGCTGTGCCGTGGCTCGTTTGTAGACCCATAAATTGTGCCAATATTGGGCCAATATTGAGGGGTATGCCAATTTCATGGTTCCCTTCAAAAGATTTTGTGCGGGCTTTGGAATGTCGATCTACACCCCAAAGCAAACTTACCTGCAATATTTGAGCGAAATCTGAGAGATCGACTTGCACATATTATGTTCTGGTTTTCTCACACATGCTCTATTAAGTGATGTGAAACTGGCATCATCGCAAAGCCCACCAGAGTACGTATTGCAGTGCATCTGACAATCGCAGATGCAAATGGTTCTTTGTTGATTTTGACGAACTGACTTGATGAGGATCACAAGCTGTATTGAAGCTGAACGTATTTCTTTTAACATAAATATATGAACTGCACTAGCAACTAGCCAGGCGAAAAAGACAACGGAACTGACATAACACCGAGACAAGACCTAATTGCATAGAGAGTAGTGCAGGAATTTTCTGGCGTTGACCACCTACATCTGGATGATTGTATACCGTTGTGTACTTGTTCAAGTTACCTGTAAATACTGGCGCCTACTGACCGGATTCACACAACTGATGCTACCGGGTGTTTCACTGTCTTTTATGTTTCCATGATTGTGCTCTCAACCCATTTTGCACTGACGACGGGAATATACAAATCAGTTCGCTTCTTATTATAATAATAATATAGGTATTTCTGCGTTGAGGTGTACCAGTATGCTGATTTCACAGCTTCGCCAATGCTGACTGGCACAGTCATGGACAATAAATGGACAATAAGTACTGCAGAATTCCCTGGCAAAGGGGGTACAGTTACTCGGAGAGACATGGACCTTTGGACTCCGAGAAAGAGAGAAAAACAAATAGAAGTGTAGGGAAACAGTCAGAACCACAGGCGAAAAAAACAGACCGACAGAGAGACAGAGAGACAGAGACAGAGATCGAGATTTTCAATCTCGAACTCGAATAATAATATGAATTGAAAGCACATGAATATCTCAAGGTATATGCCATTACACTACGAATGAGTAATGACACGGTGATGACACGCCGTAGAGACAGATTGACCAATCTCACCAAACCCGCTCGAACCAAAGAGGGAAATGGTGAGATGATTAAGGACAACATGGGGATGGAAAAACGAGGCGAGATCGCGTTGCGTGCGGTGATATAATACAACATAGGCTGTGATCCCCCAAACTTGAAGTACACGTGCATGGGCGGGGGGGGGGGGGGGGGCGGATGTTTCCGTGCATATGTTATAACACTGCGAATGAAAATAATGGCTGTAGTTTAGCTGATGAAAGGCAATAAAGACAGATTGACAAGTTTTACACTACCTGCTCGATCAAATAGGGTAATAATTATGTGCTCAAAAGGGAGACGGGAAACGAGGAAAGGTCGTGTCGCGCCTGGTGATATACAACGACTTTTTTTACAAGATAACCACAAACCATCATGGTGCAAACGCCGGCAAAAACGCACAGAGATGCAAATAGCGATGGCAGCCGAAGCAGTGGAGGCGGGGCAATAGCAGCTAAACCGACCAGGGGTCTCGGCCTGAGCACTGCTCATGCGCGCCATACTTGAGCAGTGATTCCATTTTCTGAAAGAAAAATACGGAGGTTTAATTGCATATTAGACTAGAAATGTGGCAATGAGCTCTGATAGGGTAATGAAACGTGCTAATGACTGGTTGTCCAGTCTCAAAGCAGCCGCTCGATGATAGAGGGTGATAGTGAGGTGACTAGGGACAAAAAGGCGAAGGGAAAACGGGGAAAGGTGGCGTTGCGCGTGGTGATATGCAACATTAAGGGCAATGGCAGCAGTCTCAGAACTGTCTCGCGTACCATCGACTTCGCTCCATGAAACCCACGACAAGAAACTAAAACTTTGTTTGAAATAGTCAGCTGGTTTCTTTGACGAACGAATGCCTTGAAGACTTCAAACGTTGAGTAGACGTAACGTTGAAGAACAATTGGCTGGGACATCAGGGACGCGATTTTTGACTGTAGAAAGGAAATTAAATTACCATGTGACACGATGACTCTACTCACGCTGCCGAACATGAACCTGCTTGTCTCTTTGATAATTTGTCGACTGATTACGGTGAACAGCATTAACGCGATGTCCTTCAGCGTATCAACGCACTTGTCATCCATATCCCATTTACCCGGCTTTGCTAGGAGTTGACGTGCTCCTTCCAGCTCTGGTTCCCAGCATCCCAAGCTAGTATCACCGACTTGAATAGATGTTTGACTTTGGGTCGGCGGATGGGTGAGGAAGAACAAGAGCATCTTACACATAAAAAATAACTTGCAGTCTGATGGGCCACTGGAGTTTCCGCAGTAAAGATTAGAGGACACTTCTTTCAGGTTACACTTTTCTATAATGTTGCGCGAACGGTGAACGGTGGCATTTAGACTTTGACTTGATTTCACCAGACGATGAACGTTGTCGCGCGCCGCTTGGCTTAGGTATTTATGTTCCAAATTTTTAAATTGGAAGATGCTCGTCACAAGGAGAGCACACCAGAGATTCTCCTTCCAGGTCCTCCTCGGATCATATATTTTCGGACAGGCGGCCAGCTCCCTGCGCATTACTATGACCAGGAGAATTAGAATGTCTTCTCCTACGTCCTTGAACGAACAAGGTTTGTTTGGCAGAGCGGAGGCCGGGGATCTCTTGGGAACGCTACACAGGCGCTTGGTCCACTCATTCGATGGTTGAAGTGCTGGGTAATCTATTTTGGTTCCACTGCCGCTTACGCTACCGGACCATACACGTTCAGCTATACTCGATACGAGCAGAAAAGAAAACACAGTGCCCAGCATTATCAATGTCTTGCCCATTGTGAAAGACGACAATTTGTTGATGGTGTCGAACTGACTTCATAAGCACAGCGCTCGGACTATATATCTGGAACTCAGTGGCTGCATATTCGCTTTCACTCATCGGAGCAAATAGGCTAAGCTCGCTAGAAGACAGGCCTCCGAAATTCCAAATCGTTGGACCATGTTGGCATACACGAACTTCTACAAGACTTGATTCAACTTAAGCACGTAACTGTCGCAATTCATTTTGATATTGCACGTATCTCAACTTGATCGCTTGCAATGGAAATTAGGGTTGATAATTTTCGGACGTGATTAAAATGAGGGCCTCATTATGAACAGCTGTCTTTTAATTTATACTAGGCGACTCATTTCTTAATTTGTTGAATTGCTGCGTCTTACGTTGCCGTGCATGTTTGTCTGTGTGTAACTGTTTGAACATGTTCCGGAAACCCAGAGTGAAATAATATACATACACCAACTGGAGATCACGTTCTAAAGTAGATCAAAATAGGGTCAAGTTGACTTGGTGATTCCTGTACAACTAGTTAAAATTTTAATGTTGAATACAGACTCTTGTCCAAGAAGGCTCGAGCACGCACATCCACCTTTGACGCCGCATCGCAAATGCTTTAGGGACCGACATGTGTACCCTACCAAAGAACAGAAGCGTAAATGCGATACTCAGCAAAATTACTACAGAGTTTTAGCACCCCGTAACCGAGTACGCGGCGGGCTCCTCTGCCGGAGTTTGAGCCACGATCGCAGCTCACTCTGAACGAGTCAGGAGCAGTTGATTGGATGTGGGCATACCCATCCTATCTTTTTATTTCAATTCGCTTTATTTGACGAACATCGTCTAGATTTATTCAAAAAGAGTTTGATTTTAGAAGAGGAATGAAGTCCAAAGTATTTCTCTGGTCATCTTTTGTTGGAGTATGTCCAAGGCTCATGTCCATCTTATTGCATACAGGGACTAGCTCAAGGGTAAGGAGGACATGTTCTTACTTTTGTTGCCTTTAGGAAAGTGCTAGCAAACATGGACTATGGACACTATTGACGTGCATTTAATTCTTTCGTTTACTAGGGGTGAACTAGTTGCTAAAACTGAAACGCAATTGTTCACTACGCCCCCGCGACACGAATGGCTGTCATTCGTTTTGTTCTGAATCAGGAGTTGGTAAAACTTCTATCTGGAATACCTATTTGCTGAAATGAAATGCAAAGATAACGTCGCTCACATGCGCTGCAAATTTAATTAACCTGCTGAGTAGAAGTTTGTATGCGCACGACAGTGCATCAACAGGCGTCGCACTGTTCCGCTATAGTGGCCACATGTCTGCGCTTCGATGGCTAACTGACAAGTGAGCATGCATACAACCTCCTTCCTGCCAGACGTGCTAGTTTTCCTATCCCAAGAAGCGGGTGCACTGGATTGAATTGGCACAATGTAGTCATTCGAATTTGATTTGTAGCTAATCAGCTACATGCTAGAAATGAAGTTTACACTTTGCTGACAATTATTGGCTTTGGTCTCGAATGCGAAATAAATATTTTCTTGTTTCGCACTCTACCCGCCGAGCTGTCTACATGATTTCACGATAGGGAATCCCTGAGAATAAGCGCTTCCGATTACACATTTGGGCCTAGGTTGTATAATTCCCGAATGATGATAAGGAAAGGAATACTGTCATGTAAACGAAAGAATACGTGTAAAATTCGTATAAGGGTATCCCGTGGGATCCTGTGAACCGTCGCTGGGCACGTGGACGTAGCGTGGCATTTACGTCGAGAGCGTCAATTCATGGAATTATCAATTCCACCCTCGTCAGAATTGACGGAATTTGAATTGAGAACGGATTTTCTTTACGAGAACGATGCATCCACTATAAGAAAGTCTAGAATTGATCGAAATGTTCATAATCAGAAGCACCAAATGAGGGATAGTCCCAAGTTAGATGACTGGACCTGGAGTTGATGACAATGTCACCCCAGTAAGATCTGAAGAGAAAATTGCCTGTCACAATCAATTTTCACTTCAGACTTTCCCTGTATTCAAGTCCCTCATACTTATGAAGAAAGATTCAAAGTCCTCAGGTTTCTAGATTGTACTCACTTCGCTTTTGTTCTGACGACTATTAAACTGTTCAACGCATGAAAACATGCCATGCCCAGGACCACGAGCTGTATGTAAGTGGAACGTGTTTCTTTTAAAACAATTATATGAACAGCACTCTCAACTAGCCAGGGGGGAAAGACAACGGAACTGACATAAGACCGAGACAAGAGCGAAAGGTATAGAGAGTAGTGCAGGGATGTTCTGGCACTGACCACCTACATATAGATGATTGTATACCGTTTTGTACTTGTTCAAGTTACTGGCGCCTACTGAAATGATTCAACTGATGTTAGCGGAAGTTTCACTGTCTTTTATGTTTCCATGTGCTCTCTTTCAACCCCAGTTGCACTGACTACCGGTATATACAAATCAGTTCGTTGCTTATTATTATAACAATAAAGGTATTTCTGCGTTGAAGTGTATCAGTATGCTGATTTCACAGCTACGCTGATGCTGACTGGCACAGTCATGGACAATATATAGACAATACGCACCGCAAACGTGATCATGTGCGAGATAAGATGGTAACGCATAGCTGCACAGAGTGCACCTACACCACGCTTAGCGAACGTGGAAGACGTATTGGCCCAAACATAGGACCATCGACCGTTTCTCATAGGCTGAGTCAACTGAGCAAAATATATTGGTATAAAGGAGGATCATCCATCCTCTGAGGGGAGGATTATTCCTTTCCGCTCCCATTAAGAATGCATTCAACTTTGTTTTCTGTTTTCTACGAAGAGAGGAAAGAAACATGCTGTCCTAACGAATTCCAAAAAAACAGAAAGAGAATAGGTCGAAGCGAATTGAGTCGAACTTTGTTCCTCCACCCGTTGTCACCATCATGCTACCGCTGATGTTGGCGATGCTTAGTGTGAATGTCGAGACTGTTGATTCTGGAGTTATGCCTGCTGTTGAGTGGGACGGATCGGTGTGCTTGGCGATACGGAACAATCTGCAAGCGGGAACGATGAGAAAGATCTGCAACTGGAAAGATATCCGGCAGAGCATGTTCTTCCTTACAATAGAATCTATACTGTCAGAAATACATGCCTGCAAATCATTCTGGGCGGACAGCCCAACGCTTGTGAAATTTTACTGCACTGCTGTGGGGATGTTTGCGTGGAATGTGGACAGGCATAGGGGGCCCTATTATGGGCAACCATATTTTACCTTCGCAACTTGTCGTGAGCGTGTAAGCTATCACGCAGAACGTCTCATTTCGCTGTGCTCGTTGAAGTGTCCCATCTCTACTGCACAAATGGAGCTGGTTGCGCTATTTCACGGAATAGGAATGTGAAGTGTCGTCACCATCTTGAACTAAAAGTGGTGCTTTTTCTACTTGCGCATCCGCCATCTGCTGACGGCACTGATCGCTACCCCTTCAAAGCGTATCCACTGGACGCAACGAGTGCAGAACGACTCTGGCGATATTGAGAGTAGGAGTTGAGAGGAGAAAGCCATACCATATATGTTGGACTCAGTAGAGCGTCCAGCCCCTATATGATGTCCAACCCCTATATAGAGTCCATTGGTCCAAAATCCACTGTACAGAGTCCAAACTTGAAATCAACTGTGAGCTCAAAGTTTCGATGGACATCACTCCCTGTATAGAGTCCAGCCAATTGGCTTCACCCCTATATAGAGTCCATTGGTCCAAAATCAACTGTACGGAGTCCAAACTTAGAAATCAACTATAAAGAGTCTTTATGTGGACTACACCCCCTGTATAAAGTCCAGCCAATTAGGCATCCCCTATCGAGTTCGAAAATAGACATAGGATCTGCTGTAAGCAGTGAATATTAACCAGAATGCGGTCTCTCCCTTTAATCCTTTACATCATTCACTTCTCAAGATAAAAAAATATGTATTGAGGCACCACTGCAGCCACTTCATTACATGAAAAACCCTACAAACACCATCCTCAAATCAAGTGGTCTCTTCGCAGACGCTGCAAATTACAATATCTCAATCATGTGGTGTTGCCAAATTATTGTGCACGCACACACACATGCACACACCCACACAACGCCAAGAAAATACCTAGAAAAAAACCAAGAATCGAAAGAGAATAATGGAGAGCCCAGGATTAATTATTTGTTTTCAAATTATTGTGCGCGCGCACACACACACACACACAAACACACACACACAAACTTATACAACGCCAAGAAAACACCAAGAAAAGAGTAGAGACACAATACACACGCAACTCCAACAGCCATGCAAACGTCCACCCATTTACATGTAAAGTCAAGAGGGATAACAAATAATTATACGAAACGAATGCGTACGGGGACAGGTACACGCACGTTTACATACACGTAGTAGTTTAACCCTTTGGAGTCCGTAACTTTTTTGCTTTCGCAGAATTTGTGACAGTCACGAAAATGCGCACTCTATTTCCAACATAACTTTGGTTCTACTTCACCGATTTTGAAGATCTTGGGCTTGTTGGAAAGCTCTTGATGAGAGAGATACAATGAGCCCAAACTCGCAAAGAGCACTATTCATTGTCCGCCACAACGCGCCCCAAACGCGAGTCCAGCACCAGATCAGAGACGAAATCGGTCTCCTGTAGCCATTTCACTGAATCTAGTTCGGAACTGTTCAATTTTTTTCGAGTAGAAGCTTACCTTGCCGTGACTTCGCGCCGCGCCGGTCCTGGCATATGCCGCCTGTCATGAAGCTGGGAAAATCCCTTTTTTCACGCACTGCTGACTCGCAGCATGCAGCGCAGAAAATTCGAAATGTTTGATCGCTCGCCACTCACTCAAACTTCATCGGAGAGACTTCGGACCTGTTCGAGGCGATAGCTGAGAGGTTTCTCTACCATCTAGACCCTTTTGAATTTGGTCAAGATTTGGCCAAGAACCGAAAGTTTGACTGCGCCCACATGCATACAAAATGCCCATGGTTCGAAATCGAACCATGGACTCCAAAGGGTTAAGAGAGTAACATAGTGCAGTGGTGAGCATAATACTAGCACATGCTGAGAGTGCAATAGCAAGCTTCACCATTGCTCATGGCCATGCAAATGTTCAGCAGCACTCAGTTCCGCAAGCTTCTGAAGATCAGCACACCTGCAACAAATAGATAGCACAAGGATACGCTTATTACCGTAATGATGCATGGGAGCACACAACTACCAAGTTCTCAACGAATGTGATGCTCAATGAAAATCAATCCACTCAAAGACCTGTGAACAGGTGATGGTGGGGACAATAATCTATTAGTAATATGAGGAATAAGATCGTTTGTGCACACTCAAGACGCACAGACACACCAACATACATGTAGTGTACACAGTGTTTCACTTCACTGCAACTAAATTGAAATGAGATGATTTGAACAATCTGTACAGCGTTGCTGTCAGTCAGTCTTCCCCAAGATGGAAATGCAATGATTTGTTGTCACGAGGCAGTTTCACTGACACAATGTCATGTTCGTGACATCAAAATGGTTACTTCAGGGAATACGAGTATTAGCAAGAGTGCATAAACAAGAGTATGCAACTGTGGTTATGGGTCAGTGCGTGGCGCGCTGCCTTCATTATGTAACTTGCCTTCATCACGCTCTGAAAGCATGCATTCAAACTCACAATTTCTCGTACGAGCCCATCTGTTTTTGCTCGATTCGTTCAAGTACCTACGCGATCTCTAAATTCTGGCGCGTGAACTCCAGTTCCGTACGAAAGTTCATTTCAAACCAGAGGAAGAGTGCGGTGTTTGATTTTCCGCAGTGCGCGGACAGCAGCTGAATGATGTAATGAAGGCAGCGCGCCGCGCATCTGGTCCAAAGAAAAGAGATCACAGTTGCATACTCTTGTTTATGCACTCTTGGTATTAGCTTGAGAAGCTTTTTCAAGCAACATCAAACAAACGCGATACGCTCCTTGAAAATGGAAAACAAATTCAAGCATAACGACAGAACAGCCCAGCAGACCAATCGAAACGAGTAAAAGCTTCCTTACCTCAGTCATCGTCCTGCCATGTAGTTGGACAGCCTTTTGACACGGTGGTACAGGCAGCTCTTGTCCAGTCAAACAGGGGTATCCTTGTGGCATCGAACGGAAGAGAGTGTCAGTGTAACTGACTCGTCAGATTGCAACTGTGCTGAACTTTTCTCTTTCTCCGCTTTCTGCTTTCATCCTTCGCTCTGATGAAACCGTTCAAACGTCTTACTGGCAGCAATGGCCAGCCAAACAGGGGATCCTTGTGGCGTCGAACGAAAGAGAGCGTCAGTGTACCTGACTCGTCAGATTTGAACTGTGCTGAACTTTTCTCGTTCTGCAATTTCTGCTTTCATCCCGCGCACTGATGAAACGTCTTCAGAGAACCACAAGACGCTTTCCAGATTTGATTTTGAACGTCTCCTTATCCTCCTTGGTTAGCTCGAGACAGATTACTGTCAGCAACTGCACAGCAGAATTGGCAGCCATGGCTGAAGTGAAGAAAGGAATGCGCTGCCACGAGGCAAGCAAAACTGAAAATGTGTACTCTTTCGGGCACAACACACAGGACGGCGTGACTGGATAAACTGGACTCCTGGACCGTGAATAGGGGACTTGTAGAAAAAGTGTACTCCTTATAGGGGATTGCGCGGCAGGATGAAGCTGATCAAAACTGAGTGGACTCCTGGACTCTGTATAGTGGATTTTGGACCAATGGACTCTATATAGGGTGCTGGACATCATATAGTGCATGGACTCTATACTGAGTCCTACATATACACGCCTGGAAAGTGGAAAATCGATTACTCTGGAAGATTTAGGTTCGAGGGTCGCTACATCTGTGGTTTTGGATATGCTGCAACACTGGCTTTTTCGTCTTCAAAGGCTACGTCAGCGAAGTTGGGCAAGGAAGCGATTTAAAATTCTAGCGACTACTTTCTTAAATGAGTTGACCAGCCGTGGTGGAGATGCTCTCTGCAGCATTATGTGTATCCGATCTTCGAACGTTTTAAGCGGACTGCTCTCCTGAGGTCATAAGCAGCTTTTCTTTTTTTCTTTTTTTAATAAGGCCACCGCTTCCAATCATGACATGCAAAGCAGCAGTGCAGCGCCGCAGGCATGAATCGTGGACGTGGTGACGGAGTCTGATGTGCTCCGCTCACCTAGGGTCTTGGCTTCACTGCACAGCAAACGCGTCGAAAGAAAATGGGGGGCTTATAATTATCGGGAGATGGGGAGGGGGGGGAGAAAAGAAGAGAAGATGGAGAGAAAGAGAGAGAGAGAGAGAGAGCGAGAGAGAGAGAGAGACAGAGAGACAGAGAGAGACAGAGAGAGACAGAGAGAGAGAAAGAGAGAGAGAGAGCTGGAATATAGAAGAGCACAGTGCTCTTGGTGATGGGGACTGTGAAGGATAGCAGTTCCTGGGACACCTGCATGAGAATCTGAATGTTGGTGATGATGGCAGCAGGGTTATAAGGTAAGCCGAAATGTCTCTTGCAGTGGACTAAGTGGAAAACGCACACAGATCTGCAGCACCGTTTTGCGCCTGCTGAGACTAGTTATTGTGCCCGAAATTACCACCGTGAAATACAAACTGCCGCGTTTAGCGTTTGTGATTCTCTCCACTCTGAACACTTTCCTGCCGTGCGCCGTGCACAGGCTTTTGTGATCTCGTGTACTAGCAATTTAAGCATTCATCTTTAGACATTGAGTTTATAAAAGAGGAAGATTTCTCCTAACTCTGACACTGTTTAGCACTTTGTTCTTAGGTTGTAGACCAATTGGTTGGTACTATAAGCATTAGAGTGTTTCTACTGTGGTATAGTACATGTGCCCTGTTTTGATAGTTTAATTTACCTTCAGGGGTAACTGTTTTGTGCCGTCGCTGTTCTTGGCTTCTGTTCTTCCGTATTTCTCTGTGTCGGATTATAGTTTGCAAATCGGCTACTTTAAATACGCAATATCGTCCCATTTCATATCACCCATGTCTGTATTATCTAATCTATGCTATTTTCAAAAAGTGTGTTTCCCATATATTTTCCTTAGAGCACGAGCGATACATTAAAGCCATGCGAGAATGTCAAATCACGATTAAGCATAGATTATAAAACACGAATGTGCACTTCCGGTGCCAGTGCATGTTCTTGCATGGAAATTACAGGCAGGTGATCACGTCCCCAGTGCTTATTGTTCAATTCAATCCAATTCAATTCGATATTGCACGTTTCTCCACTTGATCGCTTACAATGGAAATTTGGATTGAAAAGTCTCGGACGTGATTAAAATGAGGGCGTCATTTTGAACAGCTCTCTTCTAATTTATACTAGGCGACTCATTTCTTAATGTTTTGAAATTGCGGCGTCTTACGGCGCTGTGCATGTGTGTTTATTTTTCTGTGTGTAACTGTTTGAACGTGCTCAGGAAACACAGAGTGAAATAATACACACACACACACAAACTGGATATATAGTTCCGGAATGGAATACAATAGGGTCATGTAGACTTGGGCAATCCTGTGCGTGTGTGTTCCATTCTGACTATTTGTAACAGTTTGAACGTGTTCCGGAAACGCAGGGTGAATAGTATACACACACAAACCGAAGATTCCTTCCCGGAATAGATTACAGTAGGGTCATGCAGACTTGGGTATTCCTGTGCAACTAGTTAAAAATCTAATTGTGAACACAGACACTTGTCCAAGAACGCCCAAGCACGCACATCCACCTTTGACGCCGCATCACAAACGCTTTTGGGACCAACCTGTGTGCCCAACCAAAGAACATATGCGTAAATGCAATACCCGGCAAAGTCACTAGAGAGTTTTAGCACCCCGTAAACGAATACGTGCCGGGCTCCTCTGCCGGGTTTCGAGCCGCGATCGGAGCTCAATCTGCACGAGTCAGGGGCAGTTGATTCGATGTGGGCGTACCCATCTTTAAAATTGATTTATATTCGCTTTAATTGTCGAAAGTCGTCCAGATTTATTCAAAAAGAGGTTGATTTGAGAAGGGGAATGAAGTGCAAAGTATTTCTGTGGTCGTCTTTAGTTGGAGCATGTCCAAGGTAACAAGGTTCGTGTCCATCGTATGGCATACGAGGACTAGCTCAAGGATAAGAAGGAAATGTTCTTACTTTTGTTGCCACAAAGAAAGTGCTAGTGAACATGTACTATGTACAGTATTGACGTGCATTTAATTCTTTCGTTTACTAGGGGTGCACTATTTTCTAAAACTGAAACGCAATTGTTCACTACGCTCCTGCGACACGAATGGCTGTCATTCGTTTCGTTCTGAATAACGATTTGCTAACACTTCTACCTGGAATACTTATTCGCAGAAACGAAATGCGAGGATTTAGTCTCTCACCTCCGTTGCAAATTTAGTTGACTTACTAAGTAGAAGTTTGTATGCGCACGACAGTGCACCGACGGCGTCACACCGTTCTTCGATATTGGCGACATGTCTGCGCTTGATGGCAAGTGCGTACTTATTTTCGAACTCAGCAGCCACATGAGTACTAACTTTCGGTTGTAGTACTATCTTTTGGTGAGTACATTTTTATCGGGGGTAATTCACACGCAGTGGGAAGCCTGCGCAACTCGAGTGTCCGTGCATATGATGTATGTACTGTGCGGTGTCTGTACATGTAGGACGGGTATGAATTTACTATCTTTAGGGGGGAACTGTGTGTCGGGGTGATAACCTCGGCAGTGGAAAGTGTATTTTTTATAGGGGGGTACAAAGTCATTGGGGAGACTTACTTACGGGGAAATACGGTAATTGACTAGTGAACATGCATACAACCTCCTTCCCGCCAGACGTGCTAGTTTCCCTATTCCACGAAGCGTGTGCACTGGATTGAATTGGCACACTGTAGTCATTCTATTTTGATTTGTTGCAAATCAGCTACATGCTAGAAGTGAACTTTATACTTTGCCGATAATCTGTTTTGGTCTAGAATGAAAAATTAAGATTTTTTTGTTTCGCACTCCATGGGCAGAGGTATGATCATGGTTTAGCTGTAGGGCATCGCTGAGAAATGGTCGCTTTCTATTGAACATTTGGGCCTAGGTTCCATGATTCTCGAATGAACTTAATGAACGGATTAAGAACATGTAAACGAAAGACTCGACGTAAAAACCGTAAAAGGGGATCTCGTGGGATCCTGTACCCCCTCGCTGGCACCCGGACCTAGCATGGCGTTTACCGCGAGAACACCAGTTCTTCAATAAGCAATTCCGCCATCTTGAGAATTGACGGAATTGGAATTGAGATCGGAATTTCTGGACGCTAAGGATGCATCCACTCTAACAATTTCGCGAATTGACCGAAATGTATGTTGGTAACCGAAGGCTCCAAATGAGGGATGGTCCCGAGTTGGATGACTGGACCTGGACTTGATGACAATGTCACCCCCAGTAAGATCTAAAGAGAAAATGAACTGTAACAATCAATTTTCACTTCAGACTTTTTCTGTATCCAATTCCTTCATATTATTGAATTAAGAATCAAAGCCCTCAGGTGTTTAAATTGTACTCACTTCGCTTTTGTTATGACGACTACTAAACTGTTCAGGGACTAACAACATGGCATGCCTAGCACCACGAACTGCATTGAAGCTGAACGTGTTTTTGTATACAATTATATGAAATGCACTCCCAACAAGCCAGGAGGGAAAAGACAAGAGAACTGACATATGACCGAGGCGAGACCAAACTGCAATGAGAGACGTGCAGGGATGTTCTTGCACTGACTACCTGGATCTGGATGATTGTATACCGTTGTGTACTTGTTCAAGTCACCTGTTTGTACTGGCGCCTACAGAAATGATTCAACTGATGTTAGCGGACGTTTCACTGTCTGTTATGTTTCTACGTGCTCTCTTTCAACCCTAATTGCACTGACTACGGGAATGACTTCGTTCCGTATTATAATATTTGTATATCTGCGTTGATATTTACAAGTACGCTAATTTTACAGCTTCGCTGATGCTGACTGCCACCGTCGTGGACAATAAATAGACAATAAGAACTGCAAACGTGATCATCTGAAAGATAGTATGGTAACGCATAGCGGCACAGAGTGCACCTAAACCGTGCTTAGCGAACGTGAAAGACGCAGCGGCCCAAACATACGTCCACCGACCTTTTCTAAGAAACTGAGTCAACTGCGCACAATAAACTGGTATAAAGGACGATCATCCTTCCTCTGGGGAGAGGATTATTCCTTTTCGTTCCCGATCAAAATGAAGTAAACTTTGTTTTCTGTTTTCTACGTAAACTGGAATGAAATATGCTGCCCGAACGAATTCCAAAGGAACAGAAAGACAATGGATCGAGGCAACTTGAGTCGAACCTTGTTCTTCCAACCGTTGTCACCATAATGCTACCACTGATGTTGGTGATGCTTAGTGTGAATGTCGATACTGCTGATTATGGAGTTATGCCTGCTGCTGAGTGGGACGCATCGGTGTGCTGGGCGAAACGTACCAATGCGCAAGCGGGTACGATGAGAAAGTTCTGCAGCTGGAATGATATACGGCAGAGCATGTTCTGCATTACAATGGAAGCTATACAGTCTGAAAAAAACGCCTGCAAGTCAGTCTGGGCAGAGAGCCCATTACTCGTGAAATTTTACTGCATCGCGGTGGGGGTGTTTACGTTGAATTTCGAGAAGCATAGGGGGCACTATTTACGGTCAACAAATCTTAGCTTCGCAACTTGTCATGAGCGTGCAAGCTATCACGCAGAACGTCTCATTTCGTTGTGCTCGTTGAAGGCGAAAGTGTCCCATGTTTACTGTTCGAATGGAGCCGGTTGCAGTATTTCACGTCATGTTAAATGTCGTCACCATCTTGAACGAAAAGTGGTCCTTTTTCTACTTGCGCATCCGCCATCTGCTGACGGCAATGATCGCTACCCCTTCAAAGCGTATCCACTGGACGCGACGAGTGCAGGACGACTCTGGGGATGTTGGGAACAGGAGTTGAGAGGAGAAAGCCATACAATATACAAGCCTGGTACGTGGGACATCGATTCGACATGCGTTGACACTCTGAAAGATTTAGGTTCGAGGGTCGCTACATATGTGGTTTTGGATATGCTGCAACACTGCCTTTTTCGTCTTCAAAGGGTACGTCAGCGACTTTGGGTAAGGAAGCGATTGAATATTCTAGCGGCTACTTTTCTACATCAGTTGACCAGCCTTGGTGGAGATGCTCTCCTGCAGCATTATGTGTATCCAGTCTTTGAACGTTTCAAGCGGACTGCTCTCCTGAGGTCACAAGCAGCTTCTAGAAATGTCATCGTCTCTTGCAGTGGACTACGTGGAAAACGCACACATGTGTACAGCACTGTTTTGCGCCTGCTGAGGCTGGTTATTGTGCACGAAATTACTACCGTGAAATACAAACTGCCGCGTTTAGCTTTTGTGATTCTCTCCACTCTGAACACTTTTCTGCCGTGCGCCGTGCATAGGCTTTTGTGATCTCGTGTAATACCAATTTAAGCATTCATCTTTAGATTTATCCTAATGCTGACACAGTTTAGCATTTTGTTCTTAGGTTGTAGGCCCATTGGTAGGTTCTATAAGGATCCTAGTGTGTTCTTTTGTGGTATAGTACATGTGCCCTGTTTTGATAGTCTAATTTACCTTGAGGGGTTGCTTTTTTTGTGCCGTTGCTGTTCTTGGCTTCTGTTCGTCCGTTTTACTCTGTTTTAGTTTATAGTTTGCAAATAGGCTACTTTAAATACGGTATATCGTCACATTTCATATCACCCATGTCTGTATATCTTATCTTTGCTATTATCAAACCTTTTGTTTCCCCTTATATTTCTCCTTTGAGCCCAAGCGATACATTAAAGTCATGCGAGAATGTCAATACACCAGTACAGCAAAGCCTGTTTTTAGGGGCATTGCACTTTAGTGTATAGTCGCACATGCAGAAACCGCTAATCCTTATGGCGTGTTCATGTAGATGTACATGTGTACGAACCCAGTTATGATGTAACAAGTGGGGAACTGATTACTGACTAGCAGAGGATATCACATTGAATCATGTATGGCTTTCCGTCCAGCAATGTGAAAGTGGCATCGTATTTATAGCCGACCAGGATTCGTTTTGCAGTGGGTGTACCTGATGGTAGCAGACGAAAACGGCCCTTTGAACTGACTTGAACAGAAAAGAACCGCCTGTACTATCTAGCATTCATTTGCTCTTATTTCGCTTCCCCTGAGTTGACAATATAGGATATTAGTGTGACAAAAGAGGCTTCACTCTGACGAAATTGCTGACACTCTGCCCGTGTTCACGAGGAACTGCAAGACTTGATTCAACTGCGCCACGTTTCCTTCTCAATTCCTTAGGATACCGCACGTTTCTCAATGTGATTTTTACTGAATCCCTGAATTAATAAATACGTTTAATTGTGTCATAATACGTTGCTGTGCGTTGATGTGATTCATTCAGCCTGCTTCTTTGTGTATTTGTTCTCTTACCTAAGATAATTATGATACACACACCCCGCAAATCACGATTAAGCATAGATTATAAAACACGCATGTACACTTCCTGTTCCAGTGCATGTTTTTGCATGGTCATTGCAGAATCTTGTACAAACACGTCAGGGACACGCACATTGAACATTGCCGCCGCATAGCAAACTCTTTTGCGACCGACCTGTGCTCCCTACCAGAGAGCAGATGCGCATCTGTAATTCAGATGTTCAACAATGTCGCTAGAGGGTTACTCGTATGCGAGTACGAATACGTGGTCATCTTCGGCACTTAGATCAACTTCCTGTACGAGCCTGGGTCAGCTCATTCGATATGGCTCACAAGTCCTTTCTTTTTGATTTCGCATTAATACTTGACGGCAGTCGAGGAGACGTATTCAGAAAGATCATGATCTGATAATGGGGGGGGGGGGGTGATGTCCAAAACCTTCCTGTTGATTTTTCTCTCCTTGGGCAAATGGCGTAAAGATCATGAATGAAGAGGACAGTTATGTTCTTACTTCACTTAGTAATAGATGATGAGGAATGTACGGGATGTGCATGATTTCGTGACATTCTCTGGGCTTATTTTAGACAGGCCTGGCCTAGCTGAATGTTGTTGTTGTTGTTGTGTTTATTTTAATTCGCAAACCAAACGGGCAGATCTGCCCAATGAAAAGGTGGCGAATGCAGATAGAAAGCAGTAATAAATGAAATTGGGGACTGATGTAATTAGGATAGAGGTGGAGAAAAACTAAGCCAGCTGATCATCAAACAGGACGTTTGGTACTCTAGGTACTAAGGCCAGTAAGTGTGTGCGGGATCATGCTGGCGCGGAACTGGCGGAGCGTGGAGATGGCACGTACATCGCTGGGTAATGTGTTCCACAGCTGGGGAATGCACCGAACTGGTTCGATACAACACGCTCTAGACAAGATCCGAACTCCTGTTAGGATGCATCACCGTATCAATGCGGAGAAAGTACTAGCGAGAATTGTCTATGCACACTATTGACGTGCATTGAATTCTTTCTCTTACTAGGGTTGAACTAGTTGCTAAAACTGAAATGCAATGAACTTATACTTGCCGGCGAAACAAATAGGTGTCACTCATTTCGTTTTCATTCACAAGTTGCTAACACTGCTAGCTGTAATACCAATTCGCAAAAATGGACATGGTGTACGGGTATGTGGATTATGGACAATTACCGTATACGTCTCTTACCAGCCACCACCGGCGGATAAGTTTTAGTATGGAACGTGCGGTTAAGGATAACGGTGGGTGAAAACGAAGTGCAGTACACTGTATAGTAATTTTAGAATAATTATTATGTTTTTAGTGTGCCTCGTGAAGACCTAGATAGGTGTGTATGCTCAGGCACGACATAATTCTGATTGTGTTAGCCGAACGCTTGAACTCGCTCTGCAGCTACGGATCCAAAGCCCTGCCGGAGCATTAAGACCACATGCAAAAGGACCTTAGTCGGACTCTCCAAGTGAATATATGTTGGACTCAGTAGAGCGTCCAGCCCCTATATGATGTCCAACCCCTATATAGAGTCCATTGGTCCAAAATCCACTGTACAGAGTCCAAACTTGGAATCAACTGTGAGCTCAAAGTTTCGATGGACATCACTCCCTGTATAGAGTCCAGCCAATTGGCTTCACCCCTATATAGAGTCCATTGGTCCAAAACCAACTGTACGGAGTCCAAATTTTGAAATCAACTATAAAGAGTCTTTATGTGGACGACACCCCCTGTATAAAGTCCAGCCAATTACGCATCCCCTGTCGAGTTCGAAAATAGACATAGGATCTGCTGTAAGCAGTGAATATTAACCAGAAAACGGCCTCTCCCTTTAATCCTATACATCATTCACTTCTCAAGATAAAAAAAATATGTATTGAGGCGCCACTGCAGCCACTTCATTACATGAAAAACCCTACAAACACCATCCTCAAATCAAGTGGTCTCTTCGCAGACGCTGCAAATTACAATATCTCAATCATGTAGTGTTGCCAAATTATTGTGCACGCACACACACATGCACACACCCACACAACGCCAAGAAAATACCTAGAAAAAACCAAGAATCGAAAGAGAATAATGGAGAGCCCAGGATTAATTATTTGTTTTCAAATTATTGTGCGCGCGCGCACACACACACACACACAAACTTATACAACGCCAAGAAAACACCAAGAAAAGAGTAGAGACACAATACACACGCAACTCCAACAGCCATGCAAACGTCCACCCATTTACATGTCAAGTCAAGATGGATAACAAATAATTATACGAAATGAATGCACAAGGGGACGGGTACACGCACGTTTACATACACGTAGTAGTGTAAGAGAAAAACATAGTGCAGTGGTCAGCATAATACTAGCACATGCTGAGAGTGCAATAGCAAGCTTCACCATTGCTCATGGCCATGCAAATTTTCAGCAGCACTCAGTTCCGCAAGCTTCTGAAGATCAGCACACCTGCAACAAATAGATAGCACAAAGATATGCTTATTACCGTAATGATGCATTGGAGCACACAACTACCAAGTTCTCAACGAATGTGATGCTCAATGAAAATCAACCCACTCAAAGGCCTGTGAACAGGTGACGGTGGGGACAATAATCTATTAGTAATATGAGGAATAAGATCGTTTGTGCACACTCAAGACGCACGGACACACCAACATACATGTAGTGTACACAGTGTTTCACTTCACTGCGACTAAATTCAAATGAGATGATTTGAACAATCTGTACAGCGTTGCTGTCAGTCACGGTCTTCCCCAAGATGGAAATGCAATGATTTGTTGTCACGAGACAGTTTCACTGACACAATGTCATGTTCGTGACATCAAAACGGTTACTTCAGGGAATGCGAGTATTAGCTTGAGAAGCTTTTTCTTGTCATTGGCATACAAGCAATCCTCCTAGTCCTACTACTACTACTACTAGTACACTGGCTCTGCGTTTGTGGATCCCATTGTATTTGACATCATACTACAGGAAGAGTGTCGTGGAGTTCACATAATTATCACAGGGATAAAAATACATTTCTCATGAAATAAAATAATAATTGATGATAGCTAGACGATCATAATACGATTGATGCAAAGTCCTTGCAGTCCTTGAGGACTATTACGAAGTGGTTGATTACTTTTAGGGCATTCATTCAAGCAACATCAAACAAACGCGATACGCTCCTTGAAAATGGAAAAAAATTCAAGCATAACGACAGAACAGCAGACCAATCGAAACGAGTAAAAGCTTCCTTACCTCAGTCATCGTCCTGCCATGTAGTTGGACAGCCTTTTGACACGGTGGTACAGTCAGCTCTTGTCCAGTCAAACAGGGGTATCCTTGTGGCGTCGAACGAAAGAGAGTGTCAGTGTATCTGACTCGTCAGATTGCAACTGTGCTGAACTTTTCTCTTTCTCCGCTTTCTGCTTTCATCCCTCGCTCTGATGAAACCGTTCAAACGTCTTACTGGCAGCAATGGCCAGCCAAACAGGGGATCCTTGTGGCGTCGAACGAAAGAGAGCGTCAGTGTACCTGACTCGTCAGATTTGAACTGTGCTGAACTTTTCTCGTTCTGCAATTTCTGCTTTCATCCCGCGCACTGATGAAACGTCTTCAGAGAACCACAAGACGCTTTCCAGATTTGATTTTGAACGTCTCCTTATTCTCCTTGGTTACCTCGAGACAGATTACTGTCAGCAACTGCACAGCAGAATTGGCAGCCATGGCTGAAGTGGAGAAGGGAATGCGCTGCCACGAGGCAAGCAAAACTGAAAATGTGTTTGTTCTCTTTCGGGCACAACACACAGGACGGCGTGACTGGATAAACTGGACTCCTGGACTGTGAATAGGGGACTTGTAGAAAAAGTGTACTCCTTATAGGGGATTGCGCGGCAGGATGAAGCTGATCAAAACTGAGTGGACTCCTGGACTCTGTATAGTGGATTTTGGACCAATGGACTCTATATAGGGTGCTGGACATCATATAGTGCATGGACTCTATACTGAGTCCTACATATATCATCTGGCCATAATAACAGACACCTGCAGTTTAGCCTCCACGCGCATTTTTCAACCAGTGTAAGACATCACGATTACAGTAGCAGCAACACCTTGGAAACTTCGACATTCGCACCCTTGGTGGCCAGATTTACGGAGTGACTACCCTCATTAATCATCTATTTCTTGTGCCTCCATCTCTTCTTTTCCCATATTTATCTACCTCCCTCTCTAGCTGCATTATTTGTGATGCTTGGAGAAAGACTCTATTGGGAAGCGCATCGCCAACAACATGAGCACATCGCCCTTACTCCCCTTTGTTGAAACATTCGTTCAGTTCCTTGAACAACATTTGAGGGCATAGGAATAATTTAATGCACTCGGTTTCTACGCAGAGGTAGCATCCAGATCCTGCATGCTAAGTACGCAAAGAGATATACATCATGGTGTTTATTGAAAATAACATTCTCCTTCAGTTAGCCCTTTCCCAAAGATGCTCGCCACTTTTTCGCAATTTTTTGTTGTTTAGGAAGAAATCGCAACCTTCGCAACTTTCTTCATTTTCGCGCTACTATTTAGCAACTTTTCAACTTCGCATTTGGCGCCATGGCATGGGGTCAAACGGTCAAGTCAACGACTCACCGACTACATGTCGGACAAATGCAAACTCGTACTCGCTCATTTATCACCTGCCTTCTGACTGATTTCAGAGAAACAGTAGATCAACAGTAGTTGTGATAATGTGCACTGAGGTAATAGTTCCCTTTTCCTTGCACTGGAATGATGTACATGTAGGATACATGCAACAGGCTACTGGCACTGTGTAAAGTGGTGGTTCACCGCAGGAGGGGGTGTAGATGTACGAATTTGCTGTCGATGCACCGTAAGTTCTGCTATTTCTACTCCCTTTTGTGTAGTTTTTGCACTAGAACTCTCCAATTCTAGGTTTCGATATTAGCAACTTTGGAGCTTTTTCTGAAAATGTGGATGCGATTTCAGCAACTAGCACTTGTTTTTGCACGGTTGCGAAAAGCATAAGTTGCGAAAAATTATGGCATCTTTGGGAAAGGGCTACCCTCAGTCCATAGATTATACCGCTTTTGTTGAATAGAGAAAAAGAAGAAAACACTCATGTTACAATAACATGGCAATATAATCGTGAGTGATATGTATCAGGATACTAAACAACAATAGGAGAACACGAATGTGTGACTATGATCAGTATAATAATATTAATCAAGAACTCTGCAATTATAACAACGAAGTACTAAATTCTAATTATTTTGTTTGTAATTTTTATTGTCTTGAAAAAGGATTCCCCAATGGATTTCACCTAACGAGGGGTTTCCAAACTTTCCATGATACCAAATCTGTAAAAGAAGTGTTGAGCAATAGGTGAGCAAAGAAAGACAAAAATACATAGTCTAGGGCAGAGCTCTGCGATTGAGCATATGATTGTAAGCGTACAGAACTGGGATAATACATGTAAATGATAAAAAATGTGCCAGAGATAAGCTTCTAACGAATACGATGTGACGGTACATATTCAACGGAATTCCACCGCAATGAAACCAATGCTCGTAGAATTGTTTGTGCAGTTCTTGCTTAAATTCGCTTAAACTGGTTAAGGAGGTGATCTTAGGGTGCAGACAGTTCCAGAGGGGGCTGTATTTATGGAAAAGAGATTTGAACAGCGCTGTCCATGGTTTGTCAATATAAGCTGATTTGGACGTCGTGCACTGGTTGAGATACATGTATGTAATCCAAAGATAGATAAGTAGTTGGGATAGACGAGACAGTTTCACCGGTATGGAAGGAGAGACTCTTATTGGCGAAGGTGCCATCGTGAGAAGATACGAATTCAAAAGATAAATCTTTCCGTCACATGTAAAGCATCTAAAGGTGCAAACTTGAAGTTCTATTTCTCGATGCGCCAAATAGCCTATGTACAGCACATGACAGGAATGAGTTGAGGATGGAGAGAATCACAAACGCGAAACGTGGCAGTTTGTACTTAACGGTGGTGATTTCATGCAGAATCACTAGTCTCAGCAGGCGCAACGCAGTACTGTAGGCTTGGGAACCTTTTCCACGAAGTCCACTGCAGGAAACCATTACAATTCCAGAAGTTGCATGCGACCTCAGAAGAGCGGTCTGCTTGAAACGTTCAAAGACTGGGTACACATAATGCTGCAGGAGAGCATCTCCACACCGACTGGTCAACTGATGCAGAAAAGTAGCCGCCAGACTTTTTAATCGCTTCCAGATCCCACTTTGTTGACCTGCCCTTTCAAAACGAAAGCGCCATTGTTGCAGCACATCCATAAAAGCAGATACAGCGACTCTTGAACCTAAATCTCTCAGGGTGTCAACGCATGTAAAATCGATGTCCCACTTTCCAGGCGTGTACAATGTACGGCTTTCCTGTATCAACTCCTGCTCCCAACATCCCCAGAGTCGTCCAGCACTCGTCGCGTCCAGTGGATACGCATTGAACGGGTAGCGATCCTTGCCGTCAGTGGAAGGTGCATGCGCAAGTAGAAAAAGGACCACTTTTCGTCTAATATGGTGATTACATATCGCATTCTGATTCCGTGACAGAGCGCAACGAGCTCCATTCGCGCAGTAAAGATGGGACACTTTGGACTTCAACGAGCACAGCGAAATGATACGTTCAGCGTGTTGGTTTACATGCTCATGACAAGTTGCGAAGCTAAATTTGCTTGACTGCATATAATGCCTCCTATTACGGTCCAAATTCATTGTAACCAGCCCAAAAACGGTGCAATAAATTTTCACGAGGAATGGACTGTGTGCCCAGACTGACTTGCACGCGTGCATTTCTGACTGCATAGCCTCCATCATGAGGCAGTACGTGCCTTGCCGGATATCATTCCAGTTGCAGATCTTTCTCGTCGTGCCCGCTTGCGCATTGGTCCGTGCCGCCCTGCACACTGATGTGTCCCACTCGACAGCAGACACGTCCCCAGAATTGCATAAATGAGGTTCAGACTAAGCATCACGAATATCAGCGGCAACATTATGGTCACGAAGGGTGGAAGACCAAGCTTAGAGTCCAGTCGCGTTAATCCATTGTTTTTCTGTTTGCTTGGAATTTGTTCAAGCTGCATGTTTCATTCCGATTTCCTTAGAAAACAAAGTTAAAATTATTATGAAACGAACGAAAGGTATAATCCTCGGTCAGAGGAGGGATGATCGTCCTTTATACCAATATATTGCTCGCAATTGACTCAGCTTATTAGAAACGTCGAGGGTCCATGTTTGGGCAGCTTCGTCTTCCACGTTCGCTGTGCGTGGTTTAGGTGCACTCTGTAACCATCTTATCTTGCAGGTGATCACGCTTCCAGTCCTTATTGTCTTTTTCGTTCGCTAAGCTAGGTTTACGTGCACTCTGTGCCGCTATGCGTTACCATGTTACCTTGCAGGTGGTCACGTCTCCAGTTCTTATTGTTCAATTCAATTCAATTCAATTCAATTCGATATTGCACGTTTCTCAACTTGATCGATTACAATGGAAATTTGGATTGAAAAATCCAGGACGTGATTAAAATGAGGGCGTCATTTTGAACAGCTGTCTTTTAATTTATACTAGGTGACTCATTTCTTAATTTGTTAAAATTGCGGCGTCTTACGGTGCTGTGCATGTGTGTCTATTTTTCTCTGTGTAACTATTTGAAGTTGCTCCGGAAACAAAGAGTGAAATAATATACATACACAAACTGGAGATCAAGTTCCGGAATGGAATACAATAGGGTCATGTCGACTTGGGCAATCCTGTGGGTGTGTGTTTCATTCTGACTATTTGTAACAGTTTGAACGTGTTCCGGAAACGCAGGGTGAAATAGTATACACAAACAAACCGAAGATCCCGTTCCGGACTAGATTACAGTAGGGTCATGTAGACTTGGGTATTCCTGTGCAACTAGTTAAACATTTAATGCTGAACACAGACTCTTGTCCAAGAACGCTCAAGCACGCACATCAACTTTTGCCGGCCCATCGCAAACGCTTTTGGGACCAACTTGTGAGCCCTACCAAAGAACAGATGCGTAAATGCGATACCCGGCAAAGTTACTTGAGAGTTTTAGCACACTGTAAACGAAAACGTGCCGGGCTCCTCTGCCGGGTTTCGAGCCGCGATCGGAGCTCATTTTGCACGAGTCAGGTGCAGTTGATTCGATGTTGGCGTGCCCATCTTTAAAATTGACTTAAATTCGCTTTACCGTATTTGACGAAAGTCGTCCAGATTTATTCAAAAAGAGGTTGATTTGAGAAG
This sequence comes from Sycon ciliatum, assembly GCF_964019385.1. Taxonomy (NCBI): domain Eukaryota; kingdom Metazoa; phylum Porifera; class Calcarea; order Leucosolenida; family Sycettidae; genus Sycon; species Sycon ciliatum. The sequence goes on from NC_088649.1 coordinate 22,190,178, forward strand.
GGGAATGAAGTCCAAAGTATTTCTGTGGTCGTCTTTAGTTGGAGTATGTCCAAGGTTCGTGTCCATCGTATGGCATACGGGGACTAGCTCAAGGATAAGGAGGAAATGCTCTTACTTTTGTTGCCACAAGGAAAGTGCTGGCGAACATGGACTATTCTTATTCTTCTTCTTATTATTATAGACAACACCTCATGGCATGAGAAGAAAATCAGCCAGTACGGGGGATGTGGGTGTTAACCAACCATGGTGAATAAAAGAAGAAAAGTAGTGGTCAAGACGGAGAAGCATGGGAGGGACAGGTGATGGTGAATCTAGTGAGCAGATTTAAATGTGTCTAGGGTACTGGCATTGCACGTAGCAGCGGGCTGCGCAAACCAAGCAGAGTAAGAAACAAAGAGTGGAGAGCGTACAAGGGAGGACGTTTTAGCCAAGGGGAGGGCAACAGAGCATCTTTTCTGGGAGCCATCTGTGATTCGGACTATGTACAGTATTGACGTGCATTTAATTCTTTCGTTTACTAGGGTTGCACTAGTTGCTAAGACTGAAACGCAATTGTTCACTACGCCACCGCGTTACGAATGGCCGTCATTCGTTTTGTTCTGAATCACGAGTTGCTTAAACTTCTACCTGGATTACCTGTTCGCAGAAACGAAAGGCAAAGATAGTGTCGCTCACATGCGTTGCAAATTGAGTTCACCTGCTTAGTAGAAGTTTGTATGCGCACGACAGTTCACAGACGGCGTAGCACTGTTCTTCGATAGTGGCGACATGTCTGCGCTTGATGGCAAGTACGTACCTATTTTCGAACTTAGCAGCCACATGAGGACTAACTTTCGGTTGTGGTACTATCTTTCGGTGAGTACATTTTTATTGGGGGTAATTGACACGCAGTGAGAAGCCTGCGCAACTCTATTGTCCGTGCATATTATGTATGTACTGTACGGTGTCTGTACATGTAGGATGGGTACGAACTTACTATCTATCGGGGGAACTGTCTTTCGTGGTGATAACCTCGGCAGTGGAAAGTGTATTTTTTATAGGGGGTACTTAGTCATTGGGGAGATATTACTTACTTGGAAACACGGTATTTGACTAGTGAGCATGCACACAAATTCCTTCCTGCCAGATGTTTTTTTTTTTTTTTTTTTTTTTACTGAATACCACAGTACCATCAGATGCTGCACAGCGGGGGCGGTGGCATATTGGATGGAAGTGGGGGCGGGGCAAAAGTAACTCCTCCGACCAAAGGTCTCGGAATCATTGTTACTCCTGTGCGCCGATACATAGGAGAAAAGAAACATGTGCATCCAAGAGGGGAGCACTGGCTTTGCAAACGATAATGGGGAGAATTTGAGATTGGGATAGGACAAAACAATAGTAAAAGCAGTGCACCGTAGGGAGATGGAGTGAACTGATAATCGGGTTTTAAGGCTGAGCGAAGGGGATCAAAGAGGGGTAGAAGGGAGCTGGAGTGCGGTCTGTATAATTAGGCTGGTGTGTTGGCAGAGATCATAGCCTGTCTGTGGCCCACTCCCACTTGCTGCGCCGCAAGTGGTCGTTGACGTTTTTCTTGAACGTGTGCATGCCTCTGCGAGAAGGGGGAGACTGCAGAAGGGTAGGTGGGAGTTGATTCCACTTTTCGATGAGGGAGTGGGGAAATGAGCGGAGCGTGTTGTTTCGTGCCTGAGGGGGAAGGATACTGGTGAGTTGCGATGGATGTGTTGCAGATCTGGTTGTCGCTCGAGTAGGCATGCGGTGTTGCGGTGCGGCTGCTGATGGTGGCAGAATGGCTTTCACCATTTCCGGACCCTCCACAAAGTGCAGCTTGTACAGAAAGCAGAGCCCTGCTACGGTACGGCGAATGTCGAGGCTCGGGAGGTATGCTCCATCTCCAATTATGTGCAGGGCACGGCGCTGGATGGCAGTGAGGCGGGCCAAGGTGGTGGGGGCTGCGCTCATCCACACCAGCATGCCATACTCTAGCACCGGGCGGACAAAGCCACGGTACACGGTTGCCCGGTGCTTTGGGTCTAGCACAGCCGATGCCTTACGGAGGAAGCCGAGCCGCTGGGCTCCGCGTACTGCAAGCTGTCGGATATGGCTGCGGAATGCCAGCTGCCTATCGAAGGTGACGCCAAGAAGCTTGAGCTCCTCTACTTCTGGCACGACTGCTCCTTGGAAGCGTATTGCGTTCGGGGGGGTTGGCGAGCGGTGGTGGCTGATGGTCAATGCCTGCGACTTTGTGGGCTCGAACTTGATCCTCCACCTGCTTCCCCATGCTGCCAGTGAGTCTACTGCCTGCTGGAGGATTGCTGTCTCTTCTGGCAGTCTGAGTCGGGTGGTGATGCACTTGTAGAGAGTTGTGTCGTCGGCGTATACAGCCAGCTTCGCCCCATCAGGCAGGTGGTCTTCTGCGTCGTTGACGTACAGAAGGAAGAGGGTGGGGCCGAGGATGCTGCCCTGTGGCACGCCAGATTGGATTCGGTGGGTCGGTGAAGACTGGCCACCTATGACGACCCGGATGTGGCGGTCTGTCAGGTAACTCCGGAGCCAGGCAAGGAGGAGGCCACTTATGCCGCACCGCTCAGCCTTGTGGAGGACGCCGTTGTGCGAGACCTTGTCGAAGGCCCCGGCAATATCTACTGCGAGTACCCTGACGAGGCCTCCACTGGCAGCTGCAAGGCTCCACTCATGCTGAAGAGCAATCAGCAGATCAGAGGTTCCCAGTCCAGTGCGAAAGCCAAACTGCCTGTGAGAAAGGATGTCATTCTTCTTCAGGAAGTTGGACAGGCTGCGGTTCACGATGGACTCCATACACTTAGACATTATGGGCAGTAGTGATATCGGTCGGTAGTTTCTGGGGTTCGACTTGGGGCCTTTCTTGTGTACCGGTACGACGTTGGCAACTTTCCACATGGCAGGTTGATGACCACTGCAGAAGCACAGGGTAAACAGCTTGGATAGGGGCAGGGCCAGAGAGTCGGCACATTTTCTCAGCACTCTAGCAGGTACTGCATCAGGCCCTGTGGCTTTACTTGGGTTCAGGGCTCGGAGTGTCCGGCGTACGGTGGCTTGGCGGAAGTGGACTGTTGCAAGCGTATTTGCGGTGCGCTGGCGGACATGCGGGAACGGCCCCGACTGTTCTGCAAAGTCATCGTCTAGGCTGCACTTCTGGGCAAAGTACTTCCCGATGACGTTAGCCTTGTCGTGGCTTTTGGTGCATTCCATGCCATTGGGGTCAACCAGGACTGGGATGGAGCTGTCCCGGCCATGCCCTCCAACTCGTTTAATCACGCTCCACCACTCTCTGTCCTGCAGGCTGCCCGTCCGGAGCCGTTGCTTGACATGGTCGAGATGTCTGGCTTTGGCTCTTGCTAGACATCTTGTTGAGTCAAGGGATGCTAGCTTGTACGTACACTGGAGCGCTCCATTTCTGGGGTCATTGCGGAATTTCCGCCAGGCATTGCGCTTTCTGTCAACTGCTGCAGAGCATTCTGGCGTCCACCAGATTGGGTCCTGCGGTCTGGTCTTGAAGACCTTGGATGGTATAAAGCGTTGCATTCCCTCAGTGATTCGCATGGTCAGAAGCTCACATGATATGTTAGGGTCGTCGCCGATTATTGCGTCCCAGTCAGTAGTCCGGAGGAAGGCAGAGAGGCGGGGCCAGTCAGCCCGCTGGTATCGCCATACTGTACGAGTGGTGGGTTGGTCTACAGATGCAGTAAGCTGGAAGTCGGCTATGACAACAGCATGGTCTGATCTGCCAAGAGGTGGTTGGGTGGTGGTAGACACAGCTCCAGGCACATCTGACATGACGAGGTCAAGGATGTTTTCTCCACGAGTGGCTGAGGTGACGTGTTGTCGGAGACCATGTACACAGCACATGTCTTCTGCAGCTTCTCCAGCAGCCGAGGTGCGTGGACTTCCAAGCCATTCCCGGTTGTGGGCATTGAAGTCCCCTGCCACAATAATGTGTGAGCAGGACTGCCGGTGCTAGTTTTCCTATTCCACGAAGCTTGTGCACTGGATGGAATTGGCACACTGTAGTCATTCTAATTTGATTTGTTGCAAATCAGCTACATGCTAGAAGTGAGCTTTATACTTTGCTGAAAATCTGTTTTGGTCTCGAATGAAAAATTATGATTTTTCTTGTTTCGCATTCCATGGGCCTAGGTAAGATCATGGTTTAACGGTAGGGCATCGCTGAGAAATGTTTGCTTTCAATTGAACATTTGGGCCTAGGTTTCATGAATCTCGAATTAACTTAATGAACGGATTATGGACATGTAAACGAAAGACTCGACGTAAAAGCCGTAAAGGGGGATCTCGTGGGATCCTGTACCCCTTCGCTGGCACTCAAACCTAGCATGGCGTTTACGGCGAGAACGCGAGTTCTGCAATTAGCCATTTCGCCCTCTTGAGAATGGACGGAATTGGAATTGAGAACCAAATTTCTGGACGCGAAGGATGCACCCACTCTAACAATTTCTAGAATTGACCGAAATGTATGTTTGTAATCGAAAGCTCCATATGAGGGATGGCCCCGAGTTAGATGACTGGACCTGGACTTGATGACAATAAGATCTGAAGAGAAAATGGACTTAAAAAAATCAAAATATAAATTTTCATATAAAAATCAATTTTTCTGTATCCAATTCCATCATATTATTTTATGAATTAAGATTCAAAGTCCTCCGGTATTTAAATTGTACTCACTTCGCTTTTGTTCTGACGACTTCTAAACTGTTCAGCGAATAAAAACATGCCCTGCCTAGGACCACGAGCTGCATTGAAGCTCAACGTGTTTCACTTTTTTATATAATTATATGAACTGCACTCCCAACAAGCCAGGAGGGAAAAGACAAGGGAACTGACATAAGATCGAGGCAAGACCGAACTGCATAGAGAGAAGTGCAGGGATGTTCTTGCACTGACCACCTACATCTGGATGATTGTATACCGTTGTGTACTTGTTCAAGTTACCTGTAAGTCCTGGTGCCTACTGAACTGATTCAACTGATGTCAGCGGACGTTTCGATGTCTGTTATGTTTCTATGTGCTCTCTTTCAACCCTAACTGCACTGACTATGGGAATGAGTTTGTTGCGTATTATAATAATATTTGTATTTCTGCGTCGATATTTACAAGTACGCTAATTGTACGGCTTCGCTGATGCTGACTGCCACCGTCGTGGACAATAAATAGACAATAAGAACTGCAAAAGTGATCATCTGAAAGATAAGATGGTAACGCATATCGGCACAGAGTGCACCTAAACCACGCTTAACGAACGTGAAAGACGCAGCGGCCCAAACATACGTCCACCGACCTTTTCTAAGAAGCTGAGTCAACTGCGCACAATACACTGGTATAAAGGAAGATCATCTCCGTCTCTGAGGAGAGGATTATTCCTTTTCTTTCCCGTTCATAATACATTAAACGTTGTTTTCTGTTTTCTACGTAAACTGGAATGAGACATGCTGCCCGAACGAATTCCAAAGGAACAGAAAGACAATGGATCAACGCAACTTGACTCGAACCTTGTTATTCCACCCGTTGTCACCATAATGCTACCACTGATGTTGGTGATGCTTAGTGCGAATTTCGATACTGCTGATTATGGAGTTATGCCTGCTGTTGAGTGGGACGAATCGGTGTGCTGGGCGAAATGTACCAATGCGCAAGCGGGTACGATGAGAAAGATCTGCAACTGGAATGATATACGGCAGAGCGTGTTCTGCATTACAATGGAAGCAATACAGTCAGAAAAACACGCCTGCAAGTCAGTCTATGTGGACAGCCCATTGCTCGTGAAATTTTACTGCATCGCTGTGGGGATGTTTACGTTGAATTTCGAGAAGCATAGGGGGCACTATTTACGGTCAACAAATTTTAGCTTCGCAACTTGTCACGAGCGTGCAAGCTATCACGCAGAACGTCTCATTTCGCAGTTCTCGTTGAAGTCCAAAGTGTCCCATGTTTACTGTACGACTGGAGCCGGTTGCAGTATTTCACGTCATGATAAGTGTCGTCACCATCTTGAACGAAAAGTGGTCCTTTTTCTACTTGCGCATCCGCCATCTGCTGACGGCACTGATCGCTTCCCCTTCAAAGCGTATCCACTGGACGCAATGAGTGCAGAATGACTCTGGGGATGTTGGGAACAGGAGTTGAGAGGAGAAAGCCATACTATATACACGCCTGGAAAGTGGGACATCGACTCTACATGCGTCGACACTCTGAAAGATTTAGGTTCGAGGGTCGCTACATATGTGGGTTTGGATGTTCTGCAACACTCGCGTTTTCGTCTTCAAAGGGTACGTCAGCGAAGTTGGATAGGGAAGCGATTTAAAATTCTAGCGGCTACTTTCTTTCATGAGTTGACCAGCCGTGGTGGAGATGTTCTCCTCCAGCATTACGTGTATCCGGTCTTCGAACGTTTTAAGCGGACTGCCCTCCTGAGGTCACAAGCAGCTTCTAGAAATGTAATCGTCTCTTGCTGTGGACTACGGTGAAAACGCACACAGGTCTACAGCGCCGTTTTGCGCCTGCTGAGACTAGTTATTGTGCACGAAATTACCACCGTGAAATACAAACTGCCGCGTTTAGCGTTTGTGATTCTCTCCACTCTGAACACTTTCCTGCCGTGCGCAGTGCACAGGCTTTTGTGATCTCGTGTACTAGCAATTTAAGCATTCATCTTTAGACATTGAGTATATAAAAGAGAAAGACTTATCGGAACGCTGACGCTGTGTAGCACTTTGTTCTTAGGTTGTAGGCCCATTGGTTGGTACTATAAGCATTATAGTGTTTTCTAGTGTGGTCCAGTACACGTGCCCTGTTTTGATAGTTTAATTTTACTTCAGGGCTACCTGTTTTGTGGCGTTGCTTTTCTTGGCTTCTTTTCTTCCGTTTCGCTCTGTTTTAGTTTATAGTTTGCAAATAGGCTACTTTAAATACGTTATATCGTCACATTTCATATCACCCATGTCTGGATATCTAATCTATGCTATTTTCAAACCGAGTGTTTCCCCATATATATTTTTCTTTGAACCCGAGCGATACATTATAGCCATGCGAGAATGTCAATACACCATTAAAGCAAACCGTGTTTTTAGGGGCATTGCACTTTAGCTTATAGTCGCACATTCAGGAACCGCTAATCCTTCTTGCATATACATGTAGATGTACATGTGTACGAACCCAGTTATGATCCAACAAGTGGGGAACTGATTGCTGACTAGCAGAGGATATCATATCGAATCATTTATGGCATTCCGTCACTCAAGGTTAAAGTGGCATCATATTACTTACAGCCGGCCAGAATATGTCTTGCAGTGGATGCATCTGAGGGTAGGAGACGCAAAAAAAACCTTTGAACTGACTTGATCAGAATAGCACAGCCTGTACTATCTAGCATTCATTTGCTCATATTTCGCTTTCACTGAGCTGACAATAATAGGATAGGAGAAAAGAAAGGCTCCACTCCCGCGAAGTCACTGACCCTCTACCCGTGTACACGGCGTACTGCAATGCTTGATTCAACGTTGGCACGTTTCCTTCGCAATTCCTTAGAATAGCTCACGTTTCTCAATGTAATTTTTAATTAATTCCATAAAATAGGTTTAATTGTGGCATAATACGTTGCTGTGCGTTGATGTGATTAATTCTGCCTGCCCCTTTGTGTATGTTTTCTTAACTTAGACAATTACGGTACACAAAGCCCTGAAAATCACGATTAAGCATATATTATAATACACCCATGTACACTTCCTGGTCCAGTGCATGTTCTTGCATGGTAATTACAGACTCTTGGACAAACACGCTAAGACAAGCACATCCAACATTGTCGCCGCATAGGAAACTCATTTGCGACCGACCGTGCTCCCTACCAGAGAGCAGATGCGCATCTGTTATTCAGATGTTCAACAACGTCGCTAGAGGATGTTATCAACTCGTACGGGAGTACGAATTCGTGGTCGTTTTCTGCACTCGAAGCAACTTCCTGTACGAACCTGGATCAGTTCATTCGATATGGCTCACAAGTCCTTTCTTTTTGATCTTTCATTAATACTTGACGAGAGTCCTGGAAATTTATTCAAAAGGATTTTGATTTGAGAAGGGGGGTGAAGTCCAAAGCCTTACTGTTGATTTGATTTTTCTCCTTTGGCAAATGGCGACAAGATCATGGATGAGGAGTACAGTTATGTTCTTACTTCACTTCGAAATAGATGATGAGGAAAGAACGGGATGTGCATGATTTTGTGACTTTCCCTGGGCTTATTTTATACAGGCCTTGCCTAGGTGAATGCGACGAACTGGTTCGGTTTCCTCTGCAACACGCTCTAGACAAGATCCGAACTCCTGCTAGGAAACATCGTAGTGCACCATATTAATGCAGGGAAAGTTCTAGGGAGAATCGACTATGCGCACTATTAACGAGCATTTCATTCTTTCTTTTATTGCGTGTGAACTAGTCACTAAAAGTGAAAGGCAACGGATTTCTACTCGCCCAAGAAACAGATAGCTTTCAATCGTTTCGTTTTCATTCACGAGTTGCTGACACTGCTAGCTGTTATACCTATTCACATAAATGAACATGGTGTACCGGTGTGTGGATTACGGACCATTATCGTATACGTCTCTTACCATCCACCACCGGTTAAGGTCTAGTATCGAACTTACGGCAAAGGATAAGGGTGGGTGAAAAAGAAGTGCAGTACTTTGTACAATTGCTCAATAATTTTAGAATATTATGTTTTTAGTGTGCCTCATGAAGACCTAGATAGGTGTGTCATGCTCAGGCACGATATAATTCTGGTTGTGTTAGTCGAAGGCTTGAACTCGCTCTGCAGCCACTGATCCATATCCCTGGCGGAGCATTGTGGGCGCTTGCAAAAGGACCTCAGTCGGACTCCGGAAGTGAATATATCATCTGGCTATAATAACAGACACGGGCAGTGTAGCCCTAATACGCATTTTTCAACCAGACATTACGATTACAGTAGCAGCGAAACCTTGGAAAATTCGATATTCGCACCCTTGGTTCCTACCTGTACGGAGTGACTACCGTCATCAATCTACTATTTCTTGTGCCTCCATCTTTCCTTTCCATATTATCTTCCTCCCTCTCTAGCTGCATTATTTGTGGTGCTTGGAGGAAGGCTCTATTGGGAAGTGCCTCGCCAACAACATGGGCACATCGCCCTTACTCCCCTATTTTTCAACCATTGGTTCCGGTTCCTCAACAACATTTGAGGGCATAGAAATAATTTGAGGCACTCGGTTTCTACGCAGAGGTAGCATACAGATCCTGCATGCTAAGTATGCAAAGAGATATACATAGTTTTTATTGAAATTGACATTCTCTTTCAGTCCATAAGTTATACCGTTTTTGTTGAATAGAGAAAAAGGAGAAAACACTCATGATAAAATAACATAGCAATATAATCGTGAATGAGTAATCGTGAATGATATGTATAAGGATACTAAACGACAATAGGGCAACACCTATGTGTGACTATGATTAATATAATAATTGTTGCAAGCCACCAGTTCTCAACTGGGAAAGGCCTTCGCGCTTATAGCATTGTATTCTTCGTAATGTTGTATTTCGACTCCGCCGTACCGCTGATGTTGCTGCATGGCATACGCTATATGCGCTGTGTGCGTTTTTGCTGTATTCGCTGTTATGTCCAGTTTTATATGCGTATGTTTTGCATGTACGCTGTTTTTGCATGCATCGTTCAAGCCGCATGTTTTAACTGAGGATCTTGAGCTGATCAAGCAAGGTCAACCAGTGAAGCCTGGGTCGGAGGTGTATCAGCTTGCACCGCTTCTGGATGGGCATGGAGTGCTCAGAGCCGGGGGACGACTTTAGCACAGCGAGGTGGCGTATGGAGCCAAGCACCCAGTCCTGTTAGGCAAACATCATCTGACCGAGTTGCTGTTGAAGAAAATGCATGTTTAAATTCTGGATTATCGGTGGTCGACGAGCGCTACGCAACATTACTCAGCGATGTGTTACATGCCGCCGCTACAAGGCTAAGGCTGCCTCAGAAGTCTGCCCGCCGCTGCCGGAAGACCAAGTTGTTCACGAGAGGCCGTTCGCAAATACAGGCATTGACTATGCTGGTCCGTTGAAGTGCGCCGTGGTGAGTCATCTCCGAAGTTATGGATAGCATTGTTTGTGTGCGCCATCACCAGAGCAGTTCACTTGGAGGTGGTCGATAGTTTAAGTACTTAGTCATTCTTGAGAGCATTTCGGAAGTTTGTCGCGAGACGTACTTGCCGTCTCGGATCAGGTCTGACAACGCTGCAACGTTCAAGGCGGCATCTGACAAACTGAGTGTGCCATGGATGTTCAATCCTCCAGTTGCACCATGGCATGTAGGCTTCTATGAGCGAATGGTTGGTACAGTGAAGAGTGCCTTGCAAAGGGTAATGGGAACAGCGTTTCTGAAGGTCCAGGAGCTTGAGACCATCTTCTATGAGGTTGAAGCGGTGGTGAATAGTCGTCCGCTAACTTAGTCGTCCGCTAACTTATGTGTCTGATAGCCTGGATGAGCCACCAGTAACCCCTGCAATGATGATGGGTAACATCTGGATGTCGTCAGAGAAGCCAGCAGGTACCCTGGACGCTGCGCAGATGTCATCGAGATTGCGTTACCTCAGTCGGACACTGGAGCATGTCAAGAATCGTTGGGAGGTGGAGTACCTAGGTCAGCTGAACAAACACCAACAGACCATGTCGCGCCCTTTAGCTGTGGGTGATGTTGTCTTTGTTCTCGATGTTTCAAACTTTCATTGATGTGGCAAATCATTATGATTATTTTTTTGAATAATTTTTTGTCTAAGTTCAATTTTTTTCAGCTGGTTCAAATTATCACCGCCGGCATTTGGGGTTGCTGCGGCTTCACTTCGGACTGCTGTTTGGTGTCGAGATGTCTTTTCAGCGCCGCCGTCGATTAGCCTTTGTAAGAATAGACCGTTTTGCAAAGATTGCAAGTAGCCCAGGTCTTCGCTGCATCGCGGGAGAAAACTTCCAAACGACTGAGCGTAACTTTCACTCGAATGGAGAGGTGACCCGAGCATATCCTGCGACAGGTCAGCAGATGCGGAACAAGACATCAGTAGAGTCCACCAAAGCGGCAACAACTGAAACAACTCAAGTGTCGTGCAGGCATGCAGTCACCTGTAACGGGGAGTGATTTTAACTTTGCGCGGGATCGGGACTGGGCTCTCGATCGACCAGGGAGTCGTAAAATATTTTACGACTCCCCGGTCGACATGCACTGCCATGTGTACGGAGTACGGTGTACGGTGTTCGTTAGTGCAAACGAGCTGGCCGCACAAACGAGCCTAGTTTTTGGCGAGCGAGCTAACGAGTATCCGGTGAGATCGTTTCAACACTAATAAGAATTCAAAGGATAAATCTTTCCGTCACATGTACAGCATCTAAAGGTGCAAGCTTGAAGTTCTATTTCTCGATGCAAAAATCGCCTATCTACAGCGCATGACAGGAATGAGTTGAGGATGGAGAGAATCACAAACGCGAAACGTGGTAGTTTGTACTTAACGGTGGTGATTTCATGTAGTATCACTAGTCTCAGCAGGCGCAACGCAGTACTGTAGGCTTGGGAACCTTTCCCATGAAGTCCACTGCAGGAAACGATTACAATTCCAGAAGTTGCATGTGACCTCAGAAGAGCGGTCTGCTTGAAAAGTTCAAAGATTGGGTACACATAATGCTGCAGGAGAGCATCTCCACACCGAGTGGTCAACACATGTAGAAAAGTAGCCGCCAGACTTTTTAATCGCTTCAAGATCCCACTTTGTTGACTGTTATGTTATGACGTAATGCCGTACAACTTTAGCTCTACTGTGTATGCACGCACGCATATCTTTGAAGGTCTTCTCTGTCGTTTACAGATTGAATCTTATCAGTTTTTCTACTTCGTATATTCTAACCAATAAACTACTTGTCTCTTGTCTACCGAACCTAACATGGCGCAGTGAACTACTAGTAACCTGAGTACGGAATATTTGACAGCCTGTAGTTGTCCGTGAATTCTGTAGCCTTTTATTTTCAAAAGTTCGATCGTGTAGCAGAAGTGTCTTGTAGTTGTAGAATTTGTAGAATTGTCGTGATGGCGGAACCTGGAATTTCCCCAATCAGTGCTGAAATCGCTGCTCGCCTTGATGCAGCAGCAGATGAAAGCGGCTGAGGCACGCGAGACTCGCCTCACCACACTGGTCGAAAACGCAACGCGCGACAACCAGGCACCACCCAGCACTTCGACATCCTGCAGTCAGAAGCCGATTTCTGTCGAGCGACCGGTGTTGCTCAGCACTGCAACCATGGCCGATTTCACGGCATGGGAGAAGGCTTGGAGAGATTATGCTGTGTGCCAGCACCTCGCCAGCCAAAGTCGTGAGACTCGGGTGTCCGCTCTTCGCCAGGCGTTCGATGCCGACATTCGTCGTTTCATGCGCGAAGATGTGATTGTCATCTCCCACAGTGCCGATGCTCCGGAGATCATCATAGCAGTAAAAGCGTACATCCGACGCCAACGGAACCCCCTCCTAGATCGAATTGCGTTTTACGATAGAAAGCAGCAGCGCAATGAGTCATTTGACTCCTTCTTTACTGCAAAGAGGGAGCTGTTTGCACAGTGCGATTTCCCTGATATGGAGCTGTGCAGCACGTGTACACCTCAGCTATGCAGTACTTGTCCCCAGAGCCTCCGCAAGGTGACGGACGACATGATGCGAGACCGCATCGTAGTTGGCATAGCCAACGACGACACGCGCCATAAGCTCCTGGCAGCTCCGTCCCTCACCCTGGAAACCGCAGCCAAGATCTGCAGGACTGAAGAAGCCGCACAGCAGACCGGTGACGGCATGGTACCGGCATCCGTGAATGCCGCAACAAGGTCATCGTATCAACGCAGCAAATCCGCTTTGGTTAGTAAGCCGAAATCTGCTGCAGCTGACAAGCCGGCCAAGTGCTCGCAGTGCGGCATTGACTTGCCCTTTCAAAAAGAAAACGCCATTGTTGCAGCACATCCACAAAAACAGATACAGCGACCCTCGAACCTAAATCTCCCAGTGTGTCTACGCACGTAGAATCGATGTCCCACTTTCCAGGCTTGTACAATGTATGGCTTTCCTGTATCAACTCCTGCTCCCAACATCCCCAGAGTCGTCCAGCACTCGTCGCGTCCAGCGGATACGCATTGAACGGGTAGCGATCCTTGCCGTCAGTGGAAGGTGGATGCGCAAGTAGAAAAAGGACCACTTTTCGTTCAATATGGTGACGACACATCGCATTCCGATTCCGTGAAAGAGCGCAACCAGCTCCATTCGCGCAGTAGAGATGGGACACTTTGGACTGCAACGAGCACAGCGAAATGATACGTTCAGCGTGTTGGTTTAACCGCTCATGACAAGTTGCGAAGCTAAACTTGCTTGACTGCATATAATGCCTCCTATGCTTGTCCAAATTCAATGTAACCTGCCCCAAAACGGTGCAATAAATTTTCACGAGGAGTGGACTGTGTGCCCAGACTGACTTGCAGGCTTGCATTTCTGACTGCATAACCTCCATCCAGAGGCAGTAAGTGCCTTGGCGGATATCATTCCAGTTGCACATCTTTCTCGTTGTGCCCTCTTGCACATTGGTCCGCGCCGCCCTGCACACTGAAGTGTCCCACTCGACAGCAGACACGGCTCCAGAAATAGCAAACTTGACGTTCAGACTAAGCATCACGAATATCACCGGCAACATTATGGTCACAAAGGGTGGAAGAACAAGCTTCGACTCCAGTCGCGTTGACCCATGGTTTTTCTGTTTGCTTCGAATTTGTTCGACCTGCAGGTTTCATTCGAGTTTCTTTTGGAAAACAAAGAAAACGAAGTTTAAATTATTCCGACTGAGAATAAAAAGGTATAATCCTCCCTCGCAGGCGGAATGATCGTCCTTTATACAAATATATCGCGCGCAGTAGACTCAGCTTATTAGAAACGGTCTATGGTCCTATTTTTGGGCAGCTGCATCTTCCACGTTCGCTATGCGTGGTTTAGGCGCACTCTGTGCCACTATGCGTTACCATCTTTTCCTGTAGGTGATCACGTCTCAAGTCCTTTTTTTTTTTTTTTTTTTTTTTTTTTTTTTACTATGTTCACATTCCCAGCTCGAAAATAATAAAGAAAGACAATGATACTGAGACGAACGTGACAACTATTGAGCAGGGGCTGCACCGAGACGCAGCAGTGATGGTGGGGCATTGATGGCTCTGCCGACCTGAGGTCTCGGCATCACGGCCAAAAACACGCACCAAAAACAAAAGATAGAGCTGTACGAGTCAGCAAAATGAAAAGAAAGGAAGGGTTAACATCAGCGAGTGTGCGGGAGAAACTGTGAGACTATTAACAAATTACAAGGGCTGTTACTGAGAGGAGCATCATCATGGCTGATCATGGCGAGTCGGTTTTCTGAGCCAGTTGTGGTGCATAGATAGGGATAGAGGAGAACGACGAGAGCATCATCATAGCGAGTCGACCGCCCAGAGCCAGTTTGTGCTTCGCAGATGGCGATAAACATTAGTTTTGAATGCTTGCATTCCCTTGCTGTGGGGAGGCTGGGACAGAAGAGCGGCGGGGAGGGAGTTCCAGTCACTAATACTGCAGTGTGGGAACGAGCGCTTTAATGCCAGCGGGACAGATGCAAGCAGCTGGTGTTGGAGCTGGTGGTCATGGCCAATGACGCTACCATGCTCGCTGCGAGTTCTGGGGCTGGATGAGGGGAAATAGCGCGGTGGCAAAACAGAGAGCAGCTGCGGAGGGCCAGGCAGGTAATGCAGCTTGTATAGGCAGGCAAGCGAGGCAACAGTACGACGGATGGCCAGGCTAGGTAATAGTGCACCTGGACCGATGATTCGCAGAGCACAGCGTTGGATATGATCCAGGCGTTGCAGGTAGCTGGGCGGAGCACCTATCCAGATGAGGGGGGCATACTCCATAACTGGTCGAACAAATGCCTTGTATACTGTGGTGCGGCCGGCTGGAGAGAGAATGTGCGCTGCACGGCGCAGGAAGCCCAGGCGTTGTTTGGCTCGAGTGGCAACCTTCCGGAGATGAGTGCTGAATGACAGCTTCGAGTCAAAGGTCACTCCAAGTAAAGAGAGAGCCTTCTCCTCAAGGACAGGAATGCCGCCGAAGACAATGCGAGGCAAATTGATGGGGGTTCTGCGGAGAGTGGCGGTCATGGCTTGGGACTTCGACGGTTCGAAGGAGATGCGCCATCTGCGGCCCCACTGATGCAAGCGATCAACAGAAGTCTGGAGGCTCAATGCTGCGTCGGCTGGGGAGGTGTCGAGGGATATCAGGCTGTACAAGGTAGTATCGTCGGCGTACGCCTCTAGGTGGGCTCCGGGTGACAGGGTCTCTGAGGCGTCGTTCACGTAAATCAGGAAGAGTGTAGGGCCGAGTATGCTCCCTTGGGGAACTCCTGCTGATATGGTATACAGCGATGAGGTTTGGCCGCCCACCAAGCATTGAATGGACCGTCCACCTAGGTAGGAAGAGAGCCAGGTATGCAGGGGGCCGCCAATGCCAAGATGGCGGACTTTGTGGAGGAGGCCAGCATGGGACACACGGTCGAATGCTCCGGCAATATCCACGGCTAGAATACGTGCTGCACCGCCTCGGCCGACGGCTGTGATCCAGGCGTGGTGTAGAGCCTGTAGCGCATCTGAGGTCCCGAGGCGGCGACGAAACCCGAACTGGTGGGGTGTCAGGAGTTTGTAACGCTCAAGGTGATTCATGAGCTGACGATTGATAACGCTCTCCATGATCTTAGAGATTATGCTCAGCAGTGAAACTGGACGATAATTCCTTAGGGCGGATCGTGAAGATCGCTTGTGGATTGGAACCACGCTGGCAGTCTTCCACATTTGTGGCTGGACTCCGTGCTGGAAGCAAAGAGCAAAGAGCTGACACAGTGGCTTGGCAAGTTCTCTGGCGCATTCCTTCAAGACACGAGCGGAAATACCGTCGGGTCCAGTCGCCTTTGAGGCATCCAGGCGAGCTAAAAGCCGGTGGACTGCATCCGGGCGAAAGTGCACTGTCGTTAGTGCAGGTGCATCAGCGAATGCCGTGTCCGGTAAGTCCATCGTGGTAAGGTCGCGGCCTTGCACACTGCACTTGCGGGAAAAGAAACGTGCGAAAGCCTCCGATTTCTCATAGCTTGTGGCCCTCTCGCAACCTTCACTATCAACCAGCAGGGGAATGTCAGTGTTCCGACCCTCGCCACAAGCGCACTTTAGCTTCGTCCACCATTCCTTCTCCTTCAGGGACCCATTCGACAAGCTATGTCTGAGGCTGTTCTCTTTGGAAACTCTAGATCTAGCAAGGACTGCGATAGCATTGTTTACAGAACGGGTAAACTCATGTTTCAGTGCAAAATCGTGAGGGTGCTTCCTCCAAGTGCGCCAGCGTTTGTCCTTCTCCTTCATGGCGGCTGCACACTCAGGTGTCCACCATTTCGGATCCGTTGACTTCACTGTCAGTGTCTTGGACGGAACGAACTGGGAAACGGCTTTCATGATTGTGGCAGTAACGTGCTCACACGAAGTTTCTGGGTTGGCAGTAATGACGGTTGACCAATCAACCTGGCGGAAAAAGGATCGGAGGCGGTTCCAGTCTGCCTTTTCATAGCGCCAGTCAGTTCGTTGCACCGCCGCTTCATGGGTAGGAAGAACACCTGTGAAGTCCGAAAGAATTACAGCGTGGTCAGATCGACCAATAGGGGACATTATCTGCGTGGTCACTGGAGAGTTGAACGTGGACATCACCAGGTCGAGTGTGTTATCCCCGCGAGTAGGACTCTGAACGTGCTGCGTGAGAAAGTGGGCTGTGCATGTGTCTTCGAGGGCTTCCCCCGCAGGTGTGGTCTTCGAGCTATGGAGCCAATTGCGGTTATGCACGTTAAAATCACCGGCGAGTATGAGGTTGGCACCAAGTGCACGAGCAGAGGGAAGGATGTCATCGAGATGGTTAATGAGCGTAAGGTCACTGGGCCCCGTCGAACCTGGCCTGTAAGCAGCGCCCAAGACTATCTTTTGTCCAGGGGACAATTGAATGGATAGCCAAATGAGTTCGTGATGTGGAGAAAATAACTCATCAATTACCATGGCTGGGAGTGTAGATCTGATCCATACGGCCACTCCGCCACCGCGTGCTGTTCGATCCAGCCGGAAGGTGGTGTAGCCAGGGAATGTGGAGTCGGATGGTGGAACGGTTTCAGAGGAAAACTTTGTTTCCGTCACTACTGCTATGTCGGGATTATGTTGGTGCAGTGTGTGCTGGAACTCAGCTAGCTTGTTTCCTAAGCTAAATGCATTGGTGCAAAGGAGTCTGAGTGAACATTTAACGGTATTGTGATGAATGACAGAACTAGGCATGGGTGTAAAAATGAAAGGTAAATGTGTATTAAAGCGGTAAGTTTCTGAAGTGACTTACTGCAGGACTTGTTGGCCACTCTCAGGAGATTTTCGTTTCCGTTTTTTACGTTGCTTGGATCCAGTGGTGGTGGCACTCTGGTCCCGATCAGGTGTGACGCTATGGCGTGAACGCTTGGATCGGTTGACTTCCCACCCGCCAGAATCAGGATCATCGTCGCTGTGGCCTCCCAGCTGTGGGCCTAGGGCTGTACATGCATCGCTGTCTGCCTTCTTGGCCTCTCTGTCGGAGTCGCAGGGCAAGTTAGACAGCTGCTGGTTTTCTGGCTTGGATAAGCTTTCGTTGTCGACCAATGATTCAGTATCAGCAGAAAGAGGCAGCTCTTCAGACTCAGAGGAGCTGGAGTCGCTCTTGTCAGCTGCTGGGAGATCCTGCTTAGACTTGGATGTTGGGCATTGTGATTGGGCTTTACTTTGCTGCTCTGTCTGGGGTGGGTTTGCGACCACATCAGACAGGAGTCGACGTGTGCGTTCAGTGTCTGTACATGTAGGTGACGTTGAATGCCGTGACTGCTGTGTACTACCGGTACTGGCCGTGGTACTGCGGGCCTCAGGGCAGTCCTTGGCAAGGTGCTCTGGCTTGCTGCAAATCCGACACGTGGGCTTTTGGCCACTATAATGTACGCGGAAAGTGCCTTTCCCGTCTCTAGATTTCACGTACGAAGGTACGGCTTTATTCGACCCCAGTACAAAGGTTGCAAAACGGACTCCGGTTGCAATAACAACGTTGTCCCGTACCTTAAGTTTACCGTGGCGGATGGCGCCCTGCACGGTACCGTATGGAGCAAGTGCGGCTGTAATGGCGCCATCCGACACCCACACAGGAACATCGTGAATGTGCAACTGAACATGAGTGTTTTCTGTCAAGGATTTTGGAAGGATATGTTGTCCATTGATATGGAAACCATTCTTCACGACTAACTGGGCAAGCTGGATATCTGTGAACGTTAATCTGCATTGGCCTACCGAACTGACCTGGATAGATAGGATGAGCTCAGCTCCTATTCCGTGTTGCTCGAGGCAGCTCACGTACTCGGCGAGTTTCAAATCCTTTGGAGCTGGAAATATCACAGTTCGGGCCATCAGGTCCCTGGCGCTTACTTTCCGCCATGGGTCGACTTCAGCTGGTTCCCGAGATGTATCAGTGGTCTCCATGATCCCGGAACGGGCATATGAGGGGCTAAAACGCCCAACCACGAGATTTTTTTCAGAGCTAAAAAAAGCTTTACCACACGTCACTGAGACAAAAAAAAGTCATTGTCTTCCACGTTCGCTAAGCTTGGTTAAGGTGCACTCTGTGCCGCTATGCGTTGCCATGTTACCTTGCAGGTGATTACGTCTCCAGTGCTTATTGTTCAATTCAATTTGATATTGCACGTTTCTCAACTGGATTTCTTACAATGGAAATCTGGATTTTTAAAGTATCGGAAGTGATTTAATTGAGGGCATCATTTTCAACAGCTTTTAATTTATACTTGGCGACTCATTTCTTAATTTGTTAAAATTGCGGCGTCTTACGGTGCTGTGCATGTGTGTTTATTTTTCTGTATGTAACTGTTTGAACGTGCTCAGGAAACACAGAGTGAATTAATATACACACACAAACTGGAGATCAAGTTCCGGAATGGAATACAATAGGGTCATGTAGACTGGGGCAATCCTATGCGTGTGTGTTTTATTCTGACTATTTGTAACAGTTTGAACGTGTTCCGGAAACGCAGGGTGAAATAGTATACACACACAAACCGAAGATACCGTTCCGGAATAGATCATAGTAGGGCCATGTAGACTTGGTATTCCTGTGCAACTAGTTAAAAATTTAATGATGAAAATAGACTCTTGTCCAAGAATGCTCAAGCACGCACATCAACCTTTGACGCCTC
This sequence comes from Sycon ciliatum, assembly GCF_964019385.1. Classification (NCBI taxonomy): domain Eukaryota; kingdom Metazoa; phylum Porifera; class Calcarea; order Leucosolenida; family Sycettidae; genus Sycon; species Sycon ciliatum. The sequence continues at coordinate 22,209,583 of NC_088649.1, forward strand.
ATCGGAAACGCTTTTGGGACCAACCTGTGTGCCCCACCAAAGAACAGATGCGTAAATGCGATACCCGGCAAAGTCACTAGAGAGTTTTAGCACCCCGTAAACGAATACGGTGGCTTAGGAATTGTTGTCCCAACCAGTCTAAACCACCAGTACACAACTTTGAAGACCATCACAGCGCCTCTGGTGGAACGCATCTGTTCTCAGGTTCCCCTTGGCGAACCGTTGGACTGTATTCGTTCCGCGAAGCGCAAGTTGTCGGCCGCGAACAGACATTGTATGAAGAGCAAAGTGCTTGATTTCCTTGCAGCGGCACCGGCAGAACCCTCCTATTCTGGCCAATTGGCCTCCCAGCTGGGAGCGTCCAGTTGGCTGACTTGCCGGCCGATGAAGCGCCACGGATTCGCTCTGACCAAGGGTGAGTTCCGGGACGGCATCGCCCTTCGGTATGGCTGGCCATTGACTTGTCTTCCCAGTAGCTGTGGCTGTGGGGCCAGTTTCGATCTCTGCTACGCATTATCTTGCCCAAAGGGTGGATTTCCAACATTGCGCCACAATGAGGTACGTGAAGTCACCGCCAGCATGCTCCGGAGAGTGGCCAATAAGGTTGCAGTGGAGCCTCATCTTCAGCCTGTCACTGGTGAGCGGTTTCGCCATCGGACGGCAATATCAACTGACCAGGCCCGGCTTGACATTGTGGCAGGCGGGGTGTGGGGCGGACGGTTTAAATGCTGCTATTTTGATGTAAGGCGAATACAAACATGCCAAGCCTAGGACTACGAGCTGCATTGAAGCTGAATGTGTTTTTTTATCTAATTATATGAACTGCACTCCCAACACACAAGGAGGAAAAAGACAAGGGAACTGACCTAAGACCGAACTGCATAGAGAGAAGTGCAGGGATGTTCTTGCACTGACTACCTGCATCTGGATGATTGTATACCGTTGTGTACTTGTTCAAGTGACCTGTAAATGCTGGTGCCTACTGAACTGATTCGACTGATGTTAGCGGACGTTTCACTGTCTGTTATGTTTCTATGTGCTCTCTTTCAACCCTAACTGCACTGCCTACGGGAATGAGTTCTTTGCGTATTATGTATCTAATATTGACTGAGTACGAGGTCAATACAGGAAATAAAAGCCGAGTAAAAGACCAAGGCGAAGCCGAGGTCTTTTACGAGGTTTTTATTTCCTATACTGACCAAGTACGAAGTCAATATTAGATTTATCACGAAAAACAGTCCGTATTTCAAATTCCAAAACGATAACCTCGTGAATCCCGGTTTTATGATTGCACAACCGTTGCACCGCCACCTACTCATGCAGTGACAATGCTGCACTAGGCACCGGTCCGTTCAACTGCGCGACCCCTAAGCAGTCAAATTAAGCAGTCAATATAGCCCTAAGTAGTGAAATATGCAGGAATATTTGACTGCTTAGGTATGGCAAAAATCTATGTGAGTCAATACTAAGGGAGTGATAAAATAATTTTATTTATTTCTGCGTTGATATTTACAAGTACGCTAATTTTACACCTTCGCTGATGCTGACTGCCACCGTCGTGGACAATAAATAGACAATAAGAACTGCAAACGTGATCATCTGAAAGATGAGATGGCAACGCATATCGGCACAGAGTGCACCTAAACCACGCTTAGCGAACGTGGAAGACGTAATGGCCCAAACATACGTCCACCGACCTTTTCTAAGAAGCTGAGTCAACTGCGCTCAATAAACTGGTATAAAGGACGATCATCCCTCCTCTGGGGAGAGGATTATTCTTTTTCGTTCCCGTTTATAATAATAATAATAATAATACCACAGCACGCGTACAAAGGCCAAAGAACAATGCATGAGAATACACTGAAATTAAGCCAAGTCCGCTTCTGTCTCCAGTCAACAAAAAACTCATCCATAAACAATGTCTGTCCATTTCGACTTGTCTGCAGCAAATGCTCGTGCACCTTCTAGGTCGCTGGCATTCTTCAAAGGAATGTCGTGCCCTGCCAGGTCCTTCATGATGGTAGTAGGGAGAGTAGCCGCGGGACGGCCCCTTCGTCCACGTGACCCCGCTTGAAAATAGCAGGACATCGCAAGGCAAGGGGGTGACTGCTCACTCATCCTCAGCACATGGCCAGTGAGGCTACGGCGTCGCTTGGCAACAAGCTCCGACAGTGGCTGCGAGTCACATCTAGAATACAGATTATCATTCGTAATTCTGTCTGGACATCGCACTCCCACCAGGTTTCTGAGCTGTCGGCGGTGAAAACAGTCCAGTCGCTGAAAGACTGCCTGGGTTACTCCCCAAGTCTCACAGTTGTAAAGGAGGACAGGCAGCACAAGCGAGCTGTACAGCTTGAGCCTGGACCTTTCTGACACATGCTTGCGCCCCAGCCAGAGGCTGAACATACAACCGTATGCCTGGGATGCCAGCGAAATCCGCCTGTCGATATCCTCAGCGCCCCCCATAAGAGAGCCAAGCTGCCTGATGCTCCGCCAGGATGAATCGCCTGACGTAAAGTGCACCCATTCCGTTTTTTGCTCATTCATAATACAGTAAATTTGGGTTTCTGTTTTTCACGTAAACTGGAATGATACATGCTGCCCGAACGAATTCGAAAAGAACTGAAAGACAATGGATCAACGCAACTTGAGTCGAACCTTTTTCTTCCACCCATTGTCACCATAATGCTACCGCTGATGTTGGTGATGCTTAGTGTGAATGTCGAGACTGCTGATTCTGGAGTTATGCCTGCTGTTGAGTGGGACGTATCGGTGTGCTGGGCGAAACGGACCTCTGCGCAAGCGAGTACGATGAGAAAGATCTGCAACTGGAATGATATCCGGCAGAGCATGTTCTGCATTACAATGGAAGCTATGCAGTCAGAAATGCAAGCCTGCAAGTCAGTCTGGGCGGACAGCCCATTGTTAGTGAAATTTTACTGCTTCGCTGTGGGGATGTTTACGTTGAATTACGAGAAGCACAAGGGACACTATTTACGGTCAACAAATTTTACCTTCGCAACTTGCCATGAGCGTGCAAGCTATCACGCTGAACGTCTCATTTTGCAGTGCTCGTTGAAGTCCAAAGTGTCCCATGTTTACTGTTCGAATGGAGCCGGTTGCAGTATTTCACGTCATGGTATATGTCGTCAGCATCTTGAACGAAAAGTTGGCCTTTTTCTACTTGCGCATCCGCCATCTGCTGACGGCACTGATCGCTACCCGTTCAAAGCGTATCCACTGGATGCTACGAGTGCAGAACGACTCTGGGGATGTTGGGAACAGGAGTTGAGAGGAGAAAGCCATACCATATACACGCCTGGAAAGTGGGACATTGATTCTACATGCGTCGACACTCTGAAAGATTTAGGTTCGAGGGTCGCTACATCTGTGGTTTTGGATGTGCTGCAATGGTCCCTTTTTCGTCTTGAAGGGGCCAGTCAGCGAGGGGAGGTCAGGAAGCGATTTAAAATTCTAGCGGCCATTTTTCTACAGGAGTTGACCAGTCGTGGTGGAGATGCTCTCCTGCAGCATTATGTGTATCCAGTCTTTGAACGTTTCAAGCGGACTGCTCTCCTGAGGTCACAAGCAGCTTCTAGAAATGTCATCGTCTCTTGCAGTGGACTACGTGGAAAACGCACACATGTGTACAGCACTGTTTTGCGCCTGCTGAGGCTGGTTATTGTGCACGAAATTACCACCGTGAAATACAAACTGCCGCGTTTAGCTTTTGTGATTCTCTCCACTCTGAACACTTTCCTGCCGTGCGCCGTGCATAGGCTTCTGTGATCTCGTGTAATACCAATTTAAGCATTCATCTTTAGATTTATCTTAATGGTGACACAGTTTAGCATTTTGTTCTTAGGTGGCAGGCCTATTGGTAGGTACTATAAGCATCCTAGTGTTTCTATTGTTGTCCAGTACATGTGCCCTGTTAGGATAGTCTAATTTACCTTCAGGGGTAGCTATTTTTGTGCCGTTGCTATTCTTGGCTTCTGTTCTTCCGTTTTACTCTGTTTCAGATTATAGTTTGCAAATTGGCTACCTTAAATACGTGATATCGTCCCATTTCATATCACTAACGTCTGTATATCTTATCTTTGCTATTTCCAAACCTTTTGTTTCCCCTTATATTTCTCCTTTGAGCCCAAGCGATACATTAAAGCCATGCGAGAATGTCAATACACCAGTACAGCAAAGCCTGTTTTTAGGGGCATTGCACTTTAGTGTATAGTCGCACATGCAGAAACCTCTAAGCCTTATGGCGTATTCATGTAGATGTATTTGCGTACAACACCAGTTATGATGCAACAAGTGGATATCACATTCCATCATGTATGGCTTTCTGTCCAGCAATGTGAAAGTGGCATCGCATTTAGAGCCGACCAGGATACGTTTTGCAGTGGGTGCACCTGACGGTAGCAGACGAAAACGACCCTTTGAATTGACTTGATCAGAAAAGAACAGCCTGTACTATCTAGCATTCATTTGCTCTTATTTCGCTTCCCCTGAGCTGACAATATAGGAGAGGAGTGTGACAAAAAAGGCTTCACTCTGGCGAAATTGTTGACACTCTGCCCGTGTTCACGGGGTACTGCAAGACTTGATTTAACTGCGGCACGTTTCCTTCTCAATGCCTTAGGATACCGCACGTTTCTCAATGTGATTTTTACTGATTTCCTTAATTAATAATTACGTTTTATTATGGCATAATACGTTGCTGTGCGTTGATGTGTTTCATTTAGCCTGCTTCTTTGTGTATTTGTTCTCTAAACTAAGATAATTATGATACACACACCCCGCAAATCATGATTAAGCATAGATTATAAAACACGCATGTACACTTCCTGCTCCAGTGGATGTTCTTGCATGGTAATTACAGACTCTTATACAAACACGTTAGGGACACGCACATCCAACATTGTCGCCGCATAACAAACTCATTTGCGACCGACCTGTGCTCCCTATCAGAGAGCAGATGCGCATCTGTTTTTCAGATGTTCACCAACATCACTAGAGGGTGTTATCAACTCGTATGCGAGTATGAATACGTGGTCGTCTTCTGCACTCGGAGCAACTTCCTGTACGAGCCTGGGTCTGTTCATTCGACATGGCTAAAAAGTCCTTTCTTTTTTGAATTCGCTTTAATACTTGACGAGAGTCGTGGAGATTTATTTAAAAAGATTTTGATTTGAGAAGGTAGATAAAATCCTAAGCCTTCCTGGTGATTTTGTTCTCCTTTGGCAAATGGCGACAATATCATGGATGAGGAGGACAATTTTGTTCCTACTTCACTTAGAAATAGATGAGGAGGAAAGAACGGGATGTGCATGATTTGGTGATGTTCCTTGGGCTTATTTTAGACAAGCCTATCCTAGCTACGTTAGCTGAATGCGCCGAACTAGTTCGGCTTTCTCTACAACACGCTCTAGACAATATCCGCATTACTATGACAAGGAGAATAAGAATGTCGTCTCCTACGTCCTTGACCGAGCACTGTTTGTTTGGCAGTTTTGTGCGGGCTGCGGAGTGCTTGGGAACGCTACACAGACGCTTGGTCCACTCATCCGTTTGTTGAAGTGCTGGGGAATCCATTCTGGTTCCGCTGTCGCTAACGTTACCCGACCATACACATCCAGATGCAGGGAAAACTTAATCTTTGAGAGTGTCGACGCATGTAGAATCGATGTCCCACCTTTCAGGCGTGTATAGGGTATGACTCTGGTCTTTCAACTCCTGTTCCCAACATCCCCAGAGTGGCGGCAGCAGCAGCAGTGACGGTGGCTGTGGCGACGGCAACGACAATGCCCACAGCAGCAGAGACGATGGCAGTGGCGACGACAGCAGCAGAAACGACTGTGGCAGGAGCGGCAGCAGCAGCCGCCGCAATAGCAGCAGCGACAGTTCTCCCAAACCCGGCGCTGAGTTAACTCGGACCCCTGGGCAGAAGTCACGACCCCACCAGCGTGGTTCTCCCGCTGAAGACCAAGCTGCAAAGCGCGTGGCTCCAGTCAGCGAACAGTGATGTCTGCTGCCAGCCATATACCCCTGCTAAACCCCAATGCTACTCCCTTCCAGCCTCGAAGGTCCCGGGGCTCCCAAAGAACAACCAACTGCAACAACCTCAAACTGTTCGTCACGAGCCTCAACATCGGGTTTTTGAATATCTGCAGCCTGCGCTACAAGCTGCATGCACTGGACAGCCTTGCCCACCAGCACAACTGGGACGTCGTTGGCGTTGCTGAGACCTGGCTGGATAGTACCATCTCGGATGGCGAAATTTGTATTCCCGGCTACAGTGTTGTTCGCTGTGACCGGCCCGATCGCCAGGGTGGGGGCACATGCCTCTATTACAAAACATCACTCCCAGTTACCTATCGTTCTGATCTGCACAATAGCCACCTGGAGGCTACCTGGATAGCTATTGGCGGAGGGCAACACCAGCACCTCGTTGGCTGCCTCTATCGCCCACCAAATGCAACTGCTGATTTCTGGGGCCACCTGGACACAGTCCTCCACAATGCTGCCACGATCACGCCATCAATGACACTGGTGGGTGACTTTAATATCAATCTGGCTCAATGCATGACCAGTCGTCCTCACCAGCGCTTCTGGGACCTTATCGGATCGTATGGGCTCCGCAACTATGTTCAGTCTGCCACACGAGTCACACCCCGATGTCCGGATGGAACGCTGCTTGATTTAGTGCTCTCCACCGTGGGTACTATAAGTCACTGTGAAGTTGTACCCTGCACGATCAGCGATCACTTCCTTGTGCATGCAAGTCTGTCTCTACCCTCCTCGCAACACCCACTGCAGCGGAAATCAGTGCGCCTCACCCGCAAGATCCGTGCCATTAACCTTGCAACATCTCGTGAAGATATTGCCTCGTGCAGCCTCCACTCCTTTCCCCCTGCTGCAACTGTAGACGAGATGTGGAATGGCTGGCATGCCAAGTTTATGTCGGTTCTCGAAAGTCACGCTCCCCTGCGTGAAGTCAGAATCTCCACCAGGAGGACTCCCCCGCCATGGTCCGACCGTGATCTATTCCAACTGAACATGCACAAGAATAGACTTCACCGAAAGTGGCTACAAGATAAGACTAACGTGCATCTACATGAGGAGTACAAGCGAGCCCGTGCAGAAGCCTCAAATGCTTACCGGCGAAAACGCAATCAGCATTTCCAACAGCAGTGTCGTGATCACTCCTCCAACCTGCGGAAGATGTGGTCCGTGATCAACTCTGTCACTAGCCGTTCTCGTCAACATCATCAGCCAACGTGCGACATCACAGAAGTCTCGGATGCCTTCCACAGCATTGTACATGATCCGTCCCGTCCGGCGCAGCTCCAGATTCCCATTGGTCCACAGCCGCAAGGCTCAATGCTGACCTTCCAGTCAACCACCCCAGATGAGGTCAAGCACCTCCTGGAACGGATAAATCCCTGCAAAGCCACAGGCAGTGATGGGATTCCTGGGTGTCTGCTACGTGCTTGCGCTGACTTGTTGGCTCCATCGCTTTCAGTGCTCTTCAGCTCATCGCTGAGGCATGGTGAAGTCCCTCTGGCTTTCAAATATGCTGTAATAAGCCCTCTCTTCAAAGCTGGCGATCCATCGGTAGCTGCAAATTATCGTCCTGTGTCACTCCTGCCGATCGTATCCAAACTACTCGAGAAGATCGTCCAGAAGCAACTTGTTGCACATCTGGAGCGATCATGTGCCATACCACCGTCTCAGTTTTCCTTCCGCCGTGAGCACTCCGCAGAGGACGCCCTAGTTGTAGCAACAGATGCAATCTTAAAGGCCCGGGACGACAAGTTGACCACAGGCGTCTGCCTAATCGACATGTCAAAAGCCTTTGACAAAGTCAATCACAGCCAACTGGTCCGGGACCTATTCGATCTCGGCCTGGACAATGCCTCCCTTCGCTGGTTCTGCAGCTACTTAAGCGATCGAACCCAGCAAGTGCGCATTGGCCCCACCTACAGTGTTGCTGCTAAGTGCTCATCTGGTGTACCACAGGGCTCGGTCCTAGGACCGATCCTGTTTAGCATGTACACCCGTGATGTCCCTGCCATAGCCCATCCTGCTCCATCTCTGCAATTTGCCGATGACATTGCAGTGCACTGCCACAGAAAATCAGTGCTAGCCACATCAGCCTGCCTGTCAGGGGCCGTCACCAACGTCGCTGACTGGCTCAAGCATCGACATCTGCTACTAAATGACAAGAAGAGCCAGGTCCTGTCAATTGTACCACAACGCAATGCGGGTCAGCATGTCGCTGTCCGCTGCAACCAGACAGAGCTTCCCCTGAGCCCAACAGCAAGGTACCTCGGCGTGACCCTTGACGCCGCTGTGAAGTGGGACCCCCATGTTGACCCGATGGCGAAGAAAGTTGTGCAGAAGATTGGAGCATTGTGGCGGTCCCGCAGATGTCTGAGCCTCAGTAGTCGCATCCAGTATGTGAGGTCAGTCATCATGCCTGACCTCCTATGTGGGTCTAACGCCTTCTCTTCCTCCCTCAAGGTTTCGCAGCTTGATCGCCTTCAGGTCCTGCAGAACCGAGCGGCGAGAGCGGTATACGGTTTGCCGCCTCACATCTCGGCTCAGCCTCTGCTCGAACGGATGTCCCTGTACAGAGTTCGGGAGTGCTACGCCCAGAAGCGGCTCGTCCTGGTGTGGCGCTGTGTCAATGGGAAAGCCAGCAGTGTCCTCCAGGACCTATTCTCACCATCAGCTGGCAGCACCACCCGGCACCAGGTTTCCAGGGGCCTCACTGTCCCCTCGGCACAGTCAGAAGCCGGCAGATCTCGCCTGGCCTTTCAGGCAGCCTTGGCCTGGAACGCTCTTCCAAGGAGTGTAAGGGAGATCAAGGCTGCCCAGCAATTTAAGCTTGCCTCCATCCCCTACACCTTGCCATGAATGCTCTGTCTGACTTTTCCCGTCCACACACCACGTCATTTACTCTTCTCGGCGTGCTTGTGCGCTCAAGTTATGAACTCTTTGTGTTCCCTCTGTTGATGCTTCAAAATCGCTCTATAAACACTGCAAAATCGCTCTGTTGACGCTACAAAATTGCTTATCATCTCCCTCCCTCCCTCCCTCCCCCCCCTCTCTCTCTCTCTCTCTCTCTCTTTCTCTCTCTTTCTCTCTCTCTCTCTCCCCATAGCTCTCTCCCTTTTGAAATTCGCTTCCATAGAATTGGGCACCATTGCATGTTTGGCCTTGCGAAGCAAAATAAAAATCAACAACAACAACAACAACTCCAGCACTCGCTGCGTCCAGTGGATAAGCTTTAAACGGGTAGCGATCAGTGACGTCAGCAGATGGTGGATGCGCAAAAAGTAAAAGTAGCACTTTTCGTTCAAGATGGTAACGACACTTCATATTCCGATTCCATGAAATAAAGCAGCCAGCTCCGTTCATGCAGTAAAGATGGGACACTGTGGACTTCAATGAGCACAGCGAAATGAAACGTTCATGACAATTTCCGAAGCTAAAATTGGTTGACCGCAAAAAGTGCCCCCAATGTCTCTCCAGTTGCAGATCTTTCTCATCGAACCCGCTTTCACATTGGTCCGTATCGCCCAGCACACCGATGCGTGCCACTCAACAGCAGGCATAACTCCATAATCAGCAGTCTCGACATTCACACTAAGCATCACAAACATCAACGGTAGCATTATGGTGACAACGGGTGGAAGAACAAGGTTCGAGTCAAGTCGCTTCGATCTTCGATCATCTTGATGTTTGTTTGGAATTCGTTAGGGCAGGATGTTTCATTCCAGTTTCCGTAGAAAACAGAAAATAAAGTTGTATGCATTATGAACGGGAACGAAAAGGAATATTCCCCCCCCCCCCCCCCAGAGGATGGATGATCGTTCTTTATACCAATATATTTTGCGCAGTTTACTCAGCCTTCGAGAAACTTTGGATGGTCCTATGTTTGGGCCACTACGTCTTCCACGTTCGCTAAGCGTGGTGTAGGTGCACTCTGTGGCGCTATGCGATATCCATCATTATTCTTATATTCCAGATGATCACGTCTCCTGTGCCTATTGTCTATTTGGTGTGCACGACTGTGTCAGTCAGCATCAGCATACTAATACACTTCAATGAAGAATTACCTATATCACTATAATAAGCAACGAAGGAATTTGTATAATCCCGTAGTCAGTGCGATTAGGCTTCAAAGAGAGCACGTGGAAACATAAAAGACAGTGCAACGTCCTCTAAATTCTGTTGAATCGGTTCAGTAGGCGTCAGTACATACTGGCTACTTGAACAAGTACACGACGGTATACAAGTACAATCATCCAGATGTAGGTGGTCAGTGCCAGAACATTCCTGCATTACTCTCTATGCAGTTCGGTCTTGTCTAGGTCTTATGTCAATTCCGTTGTCTTTCCACCCTGGCTAGTTGGGAGTGATAATTATATTGAAAGAAACACATTCAGCTGCAATACGGCTTTTGATCCCAGGCATGGCATGTTTGCATTCATTGAACACTTTAGTAGTCGTCAGAAGACAATCGAAGTGAGTACAGTCAAAAAAACTGAGTACACTGAATCTTAATCCATAAGTTTGAGGGAATTGAATACAGAGAAAGTCTGAAGTGAAATTTGATGGTGCCAGTCAGTTTGCTCCTCAGATCTTACTTGGGGTGACACGGTCATTAATTCCAGGTGCAGTCATCTAACTCGGGACCATCCCTCATTTGGAGCTTTCGATTACGAACATTTTGGTCCATTCTAGAATTTATTATAGTGGATGCATCGTTCGCGTACAGAAATTCCTTTCTCAATTCCAATTCCGTCAATTCTGACCAGAGCGGAATTGATAATTCCATGAAATGACGCTCTCGACGTAAACGCCGTGCTACGTCGACCCGCCAGCGAGGGTTCACAGGATCCCAGGGGATCCCCTTACACGAATTTTACGTGTATTCTTTCGTTGACATGGCCGTACTGCTTTCATTATGTTCATTCCAAAATTATACAACCTAGGCCCAAATGTGTAATCGAAAGCGCCCATTGTCAGCGATTCCCTGCCGTGAAATCATGTTGACAGCTCGGCCTGTAGATTGCGAAACAAGAAAAATAAGTATTTTGCATTCGAGATCAAAGCCAAATGTCAGCAAATTGTCAATTTCACTTCTAGCATGTAGCTACTTAGCAACAAATCAAATTAGAATGACTACAGTGTACAAATTCAACACAGGGCACACGCTTCTTGGGTTAGGAATACCAGGACGTCTTGCAGGAACGAGGTTGTATGCATGCTCACAAGACAGTTAGCCATCCAAGCGCAGACATGTCGCCACTATGGCGGAACAGTGCGACGACGTGGGTGCACTGTCGTGCGCATACAAACTTCTACTAAGCAGGTCAACTAAATTTGCAGCGCATGTCACCACTCTGGAGGATATGTTTAACATTAATCATCTTTGTCCGTCGTTGTCTGTTCTCCCGAGCTAGCTCCCTCTTCACCAGCGTCTTCGTGAGAGATACTGGTGACCGCACTCGGGGAGCAGCACATCACCTCGTTCGAGTACCATTTTGGCCCGGTCCTGCGGATCGAGCGACCATGCAGTTCATCGGCGCAGTCCTGTGGAACCAGTTCCCGCCTGATCTCCGTTCCGAGGCCAGCCACCTTCAGTTCTGTGCCCTGCTAAAAGCGCATCATGGCTCCGTTTAAATACTTTTCGGCTAGTGTGTTTCTGTGGTATAGCGGACTGAAGAATAGTAAGCGTGTTTTGCAATATATGTATGAAGCTATTTTGTATATTTATTTATTTATTTATTTATTTATTCAACATCTCCTGGCCCGTCCGAAGACTGCCAATAAACATGAGAGGTCAGGTGATAGCCAACCACGGCAAGCTAAAAGGGAAAAAAAAGAAAGATGCTGTCATATAGTATGTTTCCATTCCGTTTTTGCTTTGGTGTAGCCCTGAGGTTGATTTGCTTATTTATTTTGTACCCTTCCTCTCTCCGTACTTCTGTTCTCCCCCCCCCCCCTCTTTCATTCCTTCTGTCGTCCACATTTAACAAAGGAGACGAAATCGCCTGTTTGTGGTGCGACGTTAAATATACTTCTACAACAACAACAACATGTGAGTGACGTTATTGTTGCTTTTAGTTTCTGAGAAAAGATATTATTATCATAGGTAGGAGTGTTACCACCCTCATGAATATAAAGAAACGAGCTACAGCCATTGGTGTCGCGGGTCCTTAGTAATCCATTGCCTTTCAGTTTGAAGCAACTAGTTCACCCCTAGTAAACCAAAGAAGTAAATGCACGTCAATAGTGTGCAGAGTTTATGTTGGCTAGCACTTTCCTTGCAATTCTGAACTTTCAACGCGGCGCTAACGTGCATGCCAACAGGAGTTCGGATTTTTGTACAGTTTGTTGTAGAGGAATTCGAAACAACTCGGCGTATTCGGCTAAGCTTGTCTAAAACAAGGGGAGAAAACGGCCCCTTAACACGCACACACCTGACGTTTCTCATCATTTAGTGGCTACAAAAGTAAGAACATGTTCTCCTTACCCTTGAGCTAGTCCCCGTTTGCCATAAGATGGACACGCGCCTTGGACATACTCCGACAAAAGACGACCACAGTAAAACTTTGGACTTCAATTCTCAAATCAATCTATTTTTGAATAAATCTGGACGACTTTCGTCAAAAAAAGCGAATTGAAATCAATATTTAAGATGGGTATGCCCACATCGAATCCACTGCCCCTGACTCGTACAGAGTGAGCTCCGATCGCGGCTCGAACCCCAGCAGAGGAGCCCGCCACGTATTCGTTACGGGTTGCTAAAACTATCTAGCGACTTTGTTGATTATCGCAGTTACGCTTCTGTTCTTTGCTAGGGCACACAGGTTGGTCCTAAAAGCCTTTGCGAAGCGGCGTCAAAGTTGGATGTGTGTGCTTGAGCGTTCTTGGACAAGAGTCTGTGCTCACCATTATATTTTTAACTAGTTGCACAGGAATACTCTAGTCTACATGACCCTACTGTAATCCATTTCGGGACGGGATCTTTGGTTTGTGTGTGTATACCATTTCACCCTGCGTTTCCGGAACACGTTCAAACTGTTACAAATAGACAGAATGAAATACACACGCACAGGAATACCCAAACCTACATGACTATATTCTAATCTACTCCAGAACGAGATCTCAAGTTTGTGTGTGTGTATTATTTCAATCTGTGTTTCCGGAACACGTTCAAACAGGTACACACAGACAAAGAAACACACATAGTAACGTAAAACGCAGTAGTTTAACAAATTGAGAAATGAGTCGCCTAGTTATTAAAATACAGTTATTCAAAATGAGGGCACCCTTTTCAATCACGTCCGCACCTTTTCAATCCAAATTTCCATTGCCAGCGATCAAGTTGAGAAACGTGCAATATTGAAATAAATTGCGCAAGAAACGTGCTGATGTTCAATCAAGTCTTGTAGAAATCCGTGCACACAGACAGGGGCCAACGATATTGACTTTCGGAGGCCTTTCTTGTCACGCGCCTATCCTATTGTTTCCGATGAGTCGAAGCAAATATGCTGCCACTGTGTGCCAGATATATAGGCCGAGCGCTGTGCTTATGAAGTCAGTTCGACACCATCAAGAAGTTGTCGCTTGCACAATTGGCAAGACATTGATTATGTTGACCACTGTGTATTATTTGCTGCTCGTATCGAGTATATCTGGATGTGTATGGTCGGGTAACGTTAGCGACAGCGGAACCAGAATGGATTCCCCAGCACTTCAACAAACGGATGAGTGGACCAAGCGTTTGTGTAGCGTTCTAAAGCACTCTGCAGCCCACACACTGCCAAACAAACCTTGCTCGGTCAAGGACGTAGGAGACGACATTATGATTCTCCTTGTCATAGTAATGCGCAGGGAGCTGGCCGACTGTCCGAAAATATATGAACCGAAGAGGACCTGGCAGAAGAATATCTGGTGTACTATACTGGTGATGAGCATCTTCCAATTTAAAAATCTAGAACATAAATACCTTAGCCAAGCAGCGCGCGACAACGTTCATCGTCTGGTGAAATCAAGTCAGAGTCAAAATGCCACCGTTCACCATTCCCGCAACATAATTGAAAAGTGCAACCTGGAGCAAGCGTCCTCTAACCTTTACTGTGGAATCTCCAGTGGCCCATCAGACTGCAAGTTATTTTTTATGTGTAAGATGCTCTTGTTCTTCCTCACCCATCCGCCGACACGAGGCCAAACATCTATTCAAGTTGACCAGACTAACTTAGGATGCTGGGAACCAGAGCTGGAAGGAGCACGTCAACTCCTAGCAAAGCCGGGCAAATGGGATATGGACGACAAGTGCGTTGATACGCTTAAGGACATCGCGTTAAACCTGTTCACCGTAATCATTCTACAAGTTAACGGTGAGATAAGCAGACTCATTTTCGGCAGCGTAAGTAGAGACCTCGTCTCACATGGTGATCTTTTTTCCTATCTACAGTCAAAAATGGTGTCCCTTATGTTCGAGCCAACTGTTCTTCAACGTTACGTCTACTCAACGTTTGAAGTCTTCAAGGCATTCGTTCGCCATAGAAACCAGCTGACGATATCAAGTAAAGTGTTGGCTTCGTGCCAGGGGATTCGTGGAACGAAATCAGTGATACTCAAGACGGTGCTAAAGCTGTTGCCATTGCCCATGATGTTGCATATCACCACGCGCAAAGCCACCTTTTCGCGTTTGCCCTTCCCTATTTTGTCCTTAATCACCGCACTATCACCCTCTATCATCGAGCGGCTAATGGGAGACTGGACAACAAGTCTTTAGTGCGTGTCATCGCCCAATTACAGCTCATTACCACATTCCTATTGTAGTAGCATCTGCAACGAAACATGAATAATTCATCTTCCAGAATATGGAATCACTGCCTATAAGGTTAGAATAACACCACGCGCAACTCGATCCATCCTCTTTTTTCAGTTATCTCACTATTACCCTTTTGGCTAGAGCGGGTATTATGAAACCGGTCAATCGGTCCTTATTCCGTGTCCTCACCTAAATTACTCTTTCGTAGTGTAATGTGATTTGCCCCTCAATATTCAAGTGCTTCCAAATCATAATTATCATCATCTGGTTTTCCAGTTTGCAAATCTCGATCTCTGTCTTTCTCTGTTGGCCTGGCTGACTGCCTGTGGTTCTGTCTGTCGCTCTATCTCTCTATCTCTCTCTTTGTCTCTCCTCGATTTCCTCCAAGTCTCTCCCAGTCTCTGTATGTCTCTTGCCAGGGAATTCTCCTATTCATTTTTCTTCCTCTCCATCTATAAGACGAATGGAGGACCAAGGAAGTAAAAGTAAAGCTACATTGTCCACTAGCACCACCAGAGTCCTTGGCTCTCCACCCGAGTTTAATTCCTCTACATCACACATACTTACGAGTGCTCTTGTAGCAGTTGAGCACGCTCGTATGAGGTAGTGCATTCCAGGTCCAAAAGCCCTTAACGGTGCAGTCAAATTGAACTAGCATGCAGGCGTGTATGCAGGCGTGTAGTTCTGATCGAATAGCTTCTATTTTTAAGGCGGTACGCGCCTTGCCGGATATCATTCCAGTTGCAGATCGTTCTCATCGTACAAGCTTGCAAATTTGTCCGCGCAGCCGCGTAACACTGGGTAGAAGCTTCTACCCAAGTCGACTCGACCGATTGTCTTTCTCGTTGTTTGCATCTCGTTCCAGCAGCATGTTTATTACCGATTGCCGTATAAAAGAGAAAATAAAGTTTAATGTACTATGAGCCAGACGAAGGAGGCGAAATTCAACTCCAGAGGATGGATGATCGTTCCTTATACCAACATATTGGGCGCTGCTGACAAAGCCAAAAAGAAATGGCCAATTGTTCTATGTGTTCGCCACTACATCTTCCACGTACACTGAGCGTAGTTTAGCTGCATGCTGTGACATGTGTTCTCCGGTCGGGAGCACAGATCGGGAGCGAGGTGTTTGGCATGCAGCGAACACGTAGGATGTGCGTGCTTGAGCGTGTTTGTACAAGAGTATGTAAATACCATGAAAGGACATGCACTGGAACAGGAAGACTACTTAACTGTATTTTAATCTATTCTCGAACGTGACGGTTTTCGGAACAAATACATGCACACAAAGACGCAGACATAAAGAAACACATTCGCGCACAGCAGCGTAAGACACCACACGCAAACGAGATTAAAATTAAGAATGGAGTCGGTTAGTAATTGAAGAACACGTGAGAAAATGAGGCACTCCTTTCAATCGCGTCGGCAATTCTTCCTCCCAAATTTCCATTGTGAACAATGACATGTAGAAACGTGCAGTATCCTGAGGAATCGCGAAGGAAACGTGCTGAAGGTGATTCCAGTATTGCAGTACGTCGTGCACACGGGCAGAGGGTCAGCAATCTGGACTGACAAAACCTTTTATGTCACGCTCCCATTATAATTTTCCGCTGAGTGGAAGCGAATATATGCTAGATATTACAGGTGGTTCTTTTCTCACAAAGTCGGGTCGTCACCATTAACAAAGAGACGTTTGCGTCTGCGATTGTCACATGCACTGCAATACGTGTTCTGGTGGGCTTTACGATGATGCCAGTTTCACATCACATCACTTGACGGAATGCAATAAATGATTCATTAAAACATCCTCTGCTAGTCAGTAATCAATTCCCTACTCTTGCACACATGTACATGTTTACGGGAAGAAGGCATAGCGTGTGCTGCATGTTTCTTAATGCTGCTACAATCTAAAGTGCAATGCCCATGTAAACACGCTTTGCTGTATCGCTCGTGCCCAAATGGAAAAAATAAGTGGAAACAATCATGGGTGATATGAAATGGGACGATGTTTCGTATTCAGTTAGCCATTTTTAAACTATAATATGAAAAAAAGGAAAACCGAACATCATTAGCCAGGAACAGCACCGAACAAAACAGAATGATACCCAAACAAGTAAATTAAAGACTATCAAAACCGTGTACATGTACTATTGCACCACAATACGACAACACTATACTTATTATAGTACAAACCAAAAAGCGTACAACATAACAACAAAGTACTAAAACAGTGTCAGCGGTGATTATAAATCCTTCTCTTTCAGATGCATGTTGTCCAAAGATGACATTTTGAAGTGCTATTACACGTGGTCGCAAAAAGCCAGTTCGCAGCGGGCTTTTCCGTCCGCTGTCATTAGGGACAGGTTTCATCCTGCTCCAGAACTTCTCAAAACACAAACCGGCTCTTGCTCGCTTCCAGCTGTTTATAGTTCACAGGTATCTGAGGTTTGCTGACTGGCATTAGACCTCTACTGATGTGTAAAATCGTGCATCGGCCCAACGGACTTCTCATGGCGACTTGCCCACCTTTGAAGTATCCCTACTCAGTTAAAGCTGATTTTATATGGCCGACTTTTCCGTCCTACCAGGCTTTCACCTATACCTTTGCACACGAATGTGGCACTTACTCCCAAGCGTCCTTGTTCATTTATGTTATATGCCAGGATAGCATCAGGCGTCTACTGTAATGAACTGGATCCAGTAATTAGCATTCGAGTATGTCAGTGCCGGAACGTTTATAACTTTGTTTGCATAATTCATTGTTTTCTGGAACTTCTTCACGTGGTTTATGGTGTAATAGTACATGTACGTCACACTGGGATGCCGTTCAGAATGCAGAGCACATCTGATTCTCCGCACATAACGATACTCTTTGAGAAATGTATCGCGAATCTCCCGTTGTGTAGGAATAACCTCCTGATGTACATCCGCCATTTTACTTACAAAGGAAGGTAGGAACACCACAAAATCCGATTGTAGAAAAGAAAAGAAAGGGAAAGTCACACAAGTTCTCATTCAGACGGAAGGCCTTCCCACAGCATGGCTACGCAAACATGCACATACGAACACAGACACGCACAAGCATACACGCACTCTCACACACACACACACACACACACACACACACACACACACACACAATCACACACATGCACAAAAATGCCCGCGCCAATACCCACTCCTCTACCGTAAAAGCTGCAGTTAACAATAATGTGGCGCAATTCCGGACACATTCGTGTGAAAACGACATGTTCATTTGAATTACTCATCTCTCAAAAGGTAATTCCTGTGGCGGTCCACGACACATGTAAAACGTGTGAGTGAAGAAGACACGCTTTTTGGATGAGAAGACACAAGTGCATTACTACAGCTTTAACACTTTCACGGGGCACCAGCAGCGGACTCACCGAATCCTTCAATGCTACTCGCTCTTCTTATGAACTCTGATGTGTCGCAGAGATTACACTGGCACTTTGTTCCATATAAAGGCCAATGCGGATTTGTTTGAACATGTTCATTAAACATCGGAATGGCGGTGTAATCATCATTAAGACCAACAGACAAGACGATGCTTAGGTTGATCCCTTTATACGTGTTGATCATGTCCAGCATAGATGAACATGTGCAATGCGGCAGCCACGACACCAACAGAAGTGTTGCTTTCTCGTTGCAGCAGCAGTCAAATGATTTGACAAGGCGCCTGTGTTGCGTTTCACGGCCATCATCCGCCCACCCTCCTGCAAACAAGACTTGCTCCATCATGCAGGTGGGCGAAAGCATTCTGGTTCTCCTTGGCGCAGTACTGCGCAGAGAGATGAAGAGCTGCAGGCACAATGTGGACTCAAGGCGGCCTTGGAAGGAGAATGTTGCATGTGCTCTTCTTATGTGGACCATCTATCGCCTGGAAGAGTTCAAGAGGAGTTCTCTAAGCATTGCAGAGCGGCACGCTGTCAGTCGTCTGCTGAAATCAAGCCAGAGTCCAAGCGCAACCGGCCACCACTCCCGCAACATTATAGAAACGTGCAACTTGAAGCAAGAGTCCTCTCACCTCTACTGCAGAAACGCCACAGGTACCAATGCATGCAAGTCGCTAAATTTGTCGAAAACGCTATTGTTCTTACTGACGCACCCGCGAAGACCGAATCGAACTTCTTTGGACTTAAACCAGACTACCTTTGGATGCTGGGAGCCAGAACTGGAAAAGGCGCGTCTGCTTCTTGCAAAACCTGGGAAATGGGATATCGATGACAAATGTATTGATGCTCTACAGTCTATCAGCGCGAACGTATTCAAGCTCTTCACTCCCCGCATGTTGGAACACGCACGAGTATTTCTGTCAAAAGTTGTAAGCAGAGGCAAGAGAAGGCGACGTACCCTGTTGTCATGTTTGCACGCTAAGCTTCTTACGCTTATGGCAGGGCCAAATGTTTTACAACGCCACGTATACCCATTGTTCAAGAAAATGAAAGACTTTGTCCAGCGCAGGAACCAAGTGACCAAGTCCAACAAAGTGTTGGCTTCATGTCGAAGTCTTCGCGGACCAAAGTCACAAGTACGGTCTACTGTACTGAAGCTATTGGCACTAGTCATTGTGAATGATGTGTGGAGTGCAACGACTACCTCACTACGGTTACCGTTTATCGCTGCTTCCCTGCTGGCAACAGTTCTCCCGTCTAAAGTCGATTTGATCCTTCGCCACGGATGAGCCTCTTTTCCTGATGTAACCCACAACTAAAACAATCACTGTGAGGCAAATTTGTTCGGTCCTGAAGAAATTTGTACCGTGCGCTGCGAGGAGCCTTGTATGAAATTGTCGAAATGTGTATGCTCGGATGTGTATGTAGTGGAGGGAGGGGGGCGGGGTGGGGGAGGCGTGTACATGTGTAATATTTGCAAGTGCCAGTGTATGTGTGTAGTTTTCGCGTGTACTATTGCCTTCCAAAGTGTAAATGTGCATAAGCAAGAGGTATAGACGTATCCATCACAGGCTGCGTAGATAGTTGCTCAACCACTTTCCAATTTTATTATCTTAATTATAACACGTATTGTCTATCTCTACGAGAGTTTTACTTGCCCAATCATCTGTTCGTCCCTTTCATCCCTCTTTCGTTTCTTACCTTCTGTTTTCATGTTGCACCACTTCGTCGTGTATCCTTTACCCTTTCACTTCTCATTATTTTCGCAATTGGGTCAATCCACTGTCTACAAAAATACACATTTTTGTCATATTTCTGCTCTGCTTTGGCCATTTCTCACAAACAACCCCTCTCTGGAAAGCTATTGATGGCAGCTATGCACTCGTAGAAACTACAACACTGAGCATCATTCGTGTGTGCAGCTCCGTGATGGAGAATACTCTTTCAAACTCAAACAAATTTGCGCACCGCGATCTGTCACGAGCGGGTTACCGATTTGGAAAATCGCGGCTCATAGAAACCAGACGAAGTACTGGTAAAAATGCCTATAATCCGAAGGATTTCCAGCCCAAAAGCGCATAGGTGAGCGAGAAGATATCAGAGTTATTCTCAGCATGCTTGCAGCCCCTACTCTCCCTGCTGTTTTGTTATTGTATACTCTGTTGTCTTCTGCCCTTCAGAAGAGTACGTTGTGTACCTATTAAAAAATAAATAAAAGAAAAATGTTTAATTGCGCATTTTGATCCCACACTAGTTTCAAGCTTCGTCGTCATTATTATATTAATATTTATTCTTCTTTTACTAGGGAATTTCCAACAGACGTCAGCGCCTTTTAACAGGGAGCCCTAGGTGTAATTTGATGGATGAGCGAAATTCATCTGGTGAACTAGACATTCGGCAAGCCGATGGAAGTGTATTTCACCTGTCAGCGCCCAAATAAGAACTTGCACTAAAGCCATATTGGGTGTTAGCGGGGGGGGGGGGGGGGGGGAGGCAGAACAAGAGCAGCAGAGACTTGGCAACGGGTGGTGGCTGCAGTGTGAGAACCATGGGCGCGCAAGTTAAGGCGGTCTCGCTGAAGAGGACCTGCAAGTCCATTCAGGCAGTGGTAAACAAATACATAGGTTTTGAAGTTGAGGCGTATCTCAAGGGCGTACAAATTAGTATGACTGTACGGAAGAGTGGTCTGGGGGATCGTGTACATCGTAGAGTGCGGTTGCATTTTTTGAGCTGTGAACATGCCGTTGATCGACTATTCATATCCAAACGATAGCTACAAGCAAGGATCGGTAACCCCAAAGCAGGCCTTTGGGAAGCCATGCTTTGATCTCTACGTTGAGGAGGACGACACAGACTCTTGGTTTGCTGGTGACTCTACTGGAGAGGCGAACGTGTGTTCTGCGGGCAGAACCACACACCCTACGGAATGCGGTCGAGATGCAGGGAGCAAGTCGCCGGTAAGTGACTTAGAGGTTATCTCGCCTCCCGAAGACTCCATATTAGATGTCAATGGCCTGATCGAAAGCATCAAGACCGAAATAGTTGGGACAGTCAAGGCTGAATTGGCCGCCCTTCAGGAAGTTTTTTCAGGGATCTCCTCGGCAATCGTCAACATGCAAGGGGAACTCTCCATGATTAGAAAAGAGCAAGCTGACCTTGCACACACGCATACGCCTATTAGTACGGTGCAATCAGATTCCCGTATATCTGCGCTGGAGGACAAGTGTAAGGAACAGGAAGCGCGCCTCAAGTCAGTCGAGCATAATATGCAACACATGTACACTGAACCGACCCCACTCAAAAAGGCTGGCGATACCGTATCCAAGCCGGGTGCACGTGGGCTGCAAATGCAGCAAGCCAACCAAGGGCGCCTCAAGTCAGTAGAGCATGTACAACACACTGCACCGACCCCATTCAAAAAGGCGGGCGATACCGTATCCAAGCCGGGTGCACATGGGCTGCAAATGCAGCAAGCCAACCAAGGGCGCCTCAAGTCAGTAGAGCATGTACAACACACTGCACCGACCCCATTCAAAAAGGCGGGCGATACCGTATCCAAGCCGGGTGCACATGGGCTGCAAATGCAGCAAGCCAACCACATGGATACGACTACAAGTTGTAGCACTTGCAGATCCACGACCCAGCAGCGCGTATGGGCATCAGTGCTCAATAGCTCCAGTGACAACGGAGCACTTTGGCCCTCCTCCAAGCCATCGGTCACTGCGCAGCCACCTCTCCCACAGGAGCACCGCCAGCAAACTAACCAGCACCAACGACCCCAACAGCGACAACAACAACAACAACAACAACAACAACAACAACAACAGCGCCAGAAGCAGCAGCAACAACAACAACAACAACAACAACAACAGCAGCAGCAGCAGCAGCAGCAGCCAAACGATGAGGAATGGACTGAGGTTACTAACCGCAATTTGAAAGGATCACTTGGCTCACTCCGAAAAGTATACTTTGTTGGTAACATTGACAGCAGCTGCACCGCGGATACCATAATAGCCCACTGCAAGCACAATGGTATCACACCAACAGCATGCCGCACCTTTCCCTCTCGTAAGCATATTGGTACAAAGGCTGCACGGCTTACGATCCGAGAGGACCAATGTGCACTGATCGAGAAGGATGGGTTCTGGCCAGCACCAATACACATTCGCCCGTGGGACTTTCGTGAAACAAACCAGGACACCTAAACCAATATGCGTACCTGTGCTGCTACCCGAAGAGCAAGAAGTCATCATTCCAGTAAGCCAACTCACCATATCTCACATTAATATATGTAGTCTCAGAAACAAGGTCCATCACATTCACCATCTCCTGCACCACCATAAGATCGCCGTGCTATCAGTGAATGAAACCCACCTAAACAGCAGCATACCCGATTCTAGTGTTCATATACCAGGCTACGATCTATATCGCAAGGATAGAGATCTACATGGTGGAGGGGTATGCATTTATGTCCATTCTGATATTCACTCTATCAGAATTCCCATCACTGAGCTAGGAGTGGAGTGTGTCTCTGTTCGTCTTCGCCTGTGTACCAAACCTAAGGCTATTGAGCTGGCTGTGTGCAGTATATATCGTCCACCGAGTGCAACTGTCGACTTCTGGAGCCTGTGCAGTCAGCATCTTGACGTCATCAGCCGTAAATTTAGCAGGATTATTGTACTAGGGGACTTTAACACTGATGTGCTACAGCAATCATCAAATAACCACCATTACAAGCACCTGTCCAATCTGTGTGAGGAGTTTCACCTCCGCAATGTCGTGACTTCACCAACGCGACTTGCCAAGACATGTCTGGATCTAATACTCGTTTATGCTGCCGCACCACATGTTAAGACAACTGTAGTATCTGTAGACGGCGTGAGCGACCATGATCTCGTTCTGACTAACTTCTCCTACAAAGCCACGCAGCAAGCTAACTCCCGCCTCAAATTCGTGCGCAAACCGCTCCCACATGCAATTGACCCCGCTACACTCTGTGATAATATCGACAGCACTCTGGAGCCTCTCCCCAAGTCAGCTGATGTCAATGCACAAGTCACCCAGCTTTCACACTGTATTACTCGAGTTTTAGACAAACATTCACCGATCTGCCCCGTGGTCTCACCAGCTTTCAGTAAACCGAAGCCTCAGCCATGGGTGACACCTCAGTTGAAACACCTCCTCCAGCAACGAATCCACCTACATAGAAAAGTACGCACTCACCCGTCAGATCAACAGCTTCTGCAGAGGTATCGTGCAATACGGCGAGAAGGCACTCTCCTCAACAGGCAGCTGAAGTCACAGTATTACATCAGAGAGTTCAAAAATCGTCGCCACGACCCACGAGGCCAATGGGCCATTATCATTAGCTTGTCTGGTAGAACAGCAGTGAGGGCTGCCCCAGCAGCCACACTCGCCGATCTGACAACTACCTTCGCCGAGATCGTCCATGACCCTGCCAGACCAGTCGAGCTGCCCCTACCCGTTGCAGACCCCAATAGCACTACTCTTTTGGAGTTTGATACCGTCAGCGTCGATACCATCTCCAAGTTGCTTGAATCTCTGGTATCCAACAAAGCCACCGGCTCCGATGATATTCCGTCCTGCATCCTGAAATCCTGCAGAGATTCAGTCTCGTATCCGTTAACTGTTATCGTCAACCAGTCTCTTCGCTCTGGCATCTTTCCAGCTGCCTACAAACATGCCCATGTCTGCCCTGTTTACAAATCTGGTGATAAGACCTCAGCCACCAACTACAGGCCAATCTCACTGTTGCCTATCGCGGCCAAGATCCTAGAGAAGGTTGTCCACAAGCAAGTCACTTCGTATTTCACCCAGAATCCAGACCTGTCAGCCATACCAGCTGAACAATTTGCGTACCGCTCACACCATAGCTGTGAGGATGCCCTGACACTTTGCATAGACAGATGGAACAGAGCACTTGACAACGGTGACCAATGCGGAGTAGTCTTTGCGGATATGAGCAAGGCGTTTGACCGTGTGCAGCACACAGGTCTGCTGGGAGAGCTAGCCACCACTGGCTTAGGCGGCACTGTCCTCAAGTGGTTCTCAGACTATCTCACGAACCGCAGCCAGCAGGTTACTGTCAATGGTGAGAAGGGTGACACCAAACCCTGTACAAGAGGGGTCCCCCAGGGGTCTGTTCTTGGGCCTTTGCTTTTCTGCGTCTACATTCGCCGGGTACCCGATATATTTCACCAGAGTGTCGTGCAGCTGTACGCTGATGATATTGCGTTCTACGTATTCGGCTCTGATGTGGCTACAATTATGCTACGCTTGCAGGATAGTATGCGGTTGCTAGAGCAATACCTTGATGAGAAAGGCCTTCTGCTCAACCCCACTAAAACACAGTTCATGTTGATACGGCGTCCTGCCCTGCCTGCACTGAGCCCAGCCCTGTACCTGATCTGTAAAGGTATTGTCATTTCCCCTGTCTCTACTGTGAAATACCTCGGTATACTAATCGATGAGCATCTAACGTTCCGCCCACAAGTAGAAAAGGTGTGTTCAGTGGTCTTCGCTAAACTAGCCTGTTTTGCTCATGGCCGTCGCAATTTATCAGCTACAGCTCGGAGAACTTTCTTCTTGTCAATTATACAGTCTACTCTAGAATATGCAAGTAATGCGTATGTGCACTGTTTGAAAACTACCCTATATAACAGGCTTGTGACGGTCAGCCATATTGCGATGAAGAAGGCATTTGGTTTAGATAGAATGACCCCAACTGCATTAGTTTTACAACGGTGTCATCTGTATTCGTTTGAGCAACGAGTTAATTTGAAACTATACGTTTTGGTCTATTGCTGCTTGTCATCAATCACTAGCCCCCTCCTTCAGTCACTGTTTCTCCTGCGTTCAGTTGGCCCGCACACAAATGCTCGTACTCGTGGCCAGGATACAGCTGCCTTAGTATTACCTACTGTACATATTGGGTATGGACTGCGCTCAGTTTCTTTTCTGGCGGCAGGTCGGTGGAACACTCTTCCTCCAAACTGTCGTCAGGCACAATCTGCTGGTACTTTTGCTCACCTCACAAAGATTCACCTAGGGTTCCCTGTAACAAGGCCATGCCTGTTGGGACTCCCCTAGTCAAATAATAAATACTACTACTACTACTACTACTACTACTACTACTACTACTACTAGTGGTAGGAGTCAATTTATCCAACGAAAATATTCTCATTAATGCTACGGGGCTGGCAGTAATAAGCTTGTAATATAGAGTTTGTGATAAGCAATGAATACATGCAGTTCTGCCAAACTCAAATGTGGACTGAATGATCGATGAATAGAAGAGTCGTTTGCAAAAACTGCTGATATTCTGCCTTGCATGGACAAATGTTCCGAACTTCCTATTGACATTTGCACATACTGCCTCCAACTAGGTTGAGAAAGACAGATGTTCGTCAACCAGCATTCTGAAGTATCAAGCGTGAGCAGATGGGACTATGGAAGTGCCCCGCAGCTGACTGCGGTGCCAGGTGGCAACTCTGTGTCTGGTCGCCGGAGCAGGACAAACTGAGTCTTGGACGGGATTAACACCAGTCTATTCCGATCTAGGAAGCGATCCAGAGCCGCAAGGTCATCACTCAGCTGGGTTGTGATGATCTGGATGGATTTGTGTCTGATATAGAGTGTGATATCTTTCGGCATAACGTTGATTCAATGTATGTTCAAAGCACTGTGCACGGTTCATCACGGGTGTAAATGCAAAATAGCAATGGGTTGAGCACGGAGCCTGCAAAACAAGCAAGTGCAGTGTCAGCAATGCCAAGCATCTTCAACTCATGGATGAGCTCTTGAGGCTTACCTCGGTCAAAATCTTTGCTCATATCTGCACACACTATGCCGCAGTACTCGTTGTTATCGAGGACTTTGAGCCCTTCGTCGACCACTAGCGCTAGGCAGTCCTCCCACGAGCTGTTGGTACGGTAGGCAAATTGATTGTTAGGCAGGTACATGATGGTGTGTAACTTAAAGAATGCAATCAGCTGCTCCAAGACAACTCGTTCCACTATCTCGCTGCATATTGGCAGTAATGAGATTGGTCTGTAATCAGTAGAGCTTTCTGCATCGCCTGATTTGAAAACTGGGCTGACTGGGGCATTCTTAGAAATATCTGGTACGCACCCTGCGCTAAGAGATTTATTTATAATATCAGTGAGAGTAACTGCTATGGAATCACGACCATGCTTCAGTATTGCAAGTAAGACGTTGTCAGAGCCAGGTGATTTACTTGTGTTTGTTGCTTTCAGCAGTGTGGTGATGTCCGCCACAGTTCCTTGTCAAAAATGGGACAGTCAACCAGCAGTAGTTGACTGTTGGGTGGCCGGCCGTAAACATAACCATGTCAGCAGGCCGGCTTGGATCGTGCACGATGTTAGCAAATGTCTCTGTCAGACTACTGAGAGATGGAATTGGTGGATTTCTTACTTTCCGCCTGCCAGACAGAATGTTAAGAAGAGCCCACTGACCTTTAGGATTTCGTCGGGAAGCCGAGAACTGGTGCATCAGGAAACCGAATTTCAGTCTTCTACTCAGAAGCGTCCCCTCGCGTATTACAGACCGATACTGTTGCTTAAGAACCATATTCCCAGGCTGCGAAAGGACTCCGTCGTGCGGGCATTATGCACCAAGGAGTAAAAGCAATAGTTGCAGTCACCAAGGTCTTCCTGAAGACGTAGAGCCCTCATTTGTAAAGATCCGACAATATTCGAGTGCGTGACGAAATATTTAGTGATCCCCTAATGCATCGATCTACGCGGATCAATATTTGAATGACTAGTAGGGAGAGGGTTAAAAACATTCGCTTTGATGGTAATGGGTCAATGTTCGGTCCGCTGCACAAAGGTATACTAATCTACACGAAAATTCTAAAGACAACTCAAACAACAATTCTTCAACTCAAACAACAATTCTTCAGTATGGTACAAGTACATGTAGTAGCACAATGTACACGGAGAGCAGCTACAAACAGCCAGTTTTCCTTCTCTTCCCTTCATAGGCTCTTACAGGGAATAAAGTCAGCTATGAATAAGAACGAAGTCCTAGGAGTAAAGGTTTCAGTGAGATAAATATCACGTTTCACTTGTGAGAGGGTAAGCAGGTTACTCATGACGGCTATTATTACATTCAAATAAGAATAACACAAACGCATCGAAATTATCATTATTGTTAGGAATCACACGACACTTGCACTCGTTTTCAGCTTTTAACAAGCGTATGACCCTATCTACATAATGTAGAGTAAAATTTAGCTTACAAACAGAAGATATACTCAGATGGAGAGCCAATGATAAATTTGTAAGAAGAGAAAAGACCAAAGAGCTGCAATGGTATCGCATGAGCTGATTGCAAAGTTTCTGGTGGTGTTTGGTGGATATCATAGCGTAACTTGTAGCTCTTTGGTCCTCTTTGTATTCTTGTAAATCATGGGTAAATCCTGGATTCTTCTAAGGCCTCACAGTGGTAAATCAACACAAGCATCTTGGATTGGTCCTTGACACAGACATCAACTTCGAAGACTAGGTTCTAGTCAAGGCGCAGTCCAAATGCTCCATTTACAACTTGAGCAATGTTGTCTTCTCTGTGGTTCTGGTCACCAATAGCAGCTATTGTCATGTCATATCACCGCCTTTATTCTCTTCATCAGCCTTGGTTCCAGAAAGTCCAGAAAACAATAACGATCTACCAAAACCCACATGTAGCATCTCAATTTTCAGACCTACCCAGACCTACGTCTCGTTACGGCCTGAATGCTATTACAATTTTGCAGCAGACAGATGGAACATGCTTCCACCTGGATGTCGTCAAGCTAAGCTCCTTTCTGCATTTGTCACAAGCACAAAGTCATTCCTAGGGT
The DNA here is from genome assembly GCF_964019385.1 of Sycon ciliatum. NCBI lineage: Eukaryota > Metazoa > Porifera > Calcarea > Leucosolenida > Sycettidae > Sycon > Sycon ciliatum. The sequence goes on from NC_088649.1 coordinate 22,237,742, forward strand.
TCTCAGTAATAAGGAAACGCCTGTTGGGATTTACTAGTAAAATAATATATACTACTACTAATACTACTACTGCTAGACAACATCGCTTACAAATTTGGATTGAAACTTCATCAAGTGGGGTTTCTGAAATTTCACAAGACATGGGCAGCCCTGCCATAACCGATAGCAATCCCATGAGACTGAAAGAAAGAGATAAAATATCATCATGAAAAAGTGGTTATTTTTTGAAGTGAGAAAATAATAATTATTATGCATTCAATCCTACATGTAGGATTTACCGTATCAAGAGATAAGTATTTGAGAATCCCTAGACTAGGAAAAGGATAGTCGAGCCACAGAGATCATCCACATCAGTAATTCCTGAAAGAAAGTTAAACTCACCTAAATTAGTACAAATCAAAACTATATCACCTTTCACTGGTGCCGGGGAGGATATTCTTTTCGGTCGGTCTTGTTTGCACATGCAAAGGCTCTTCCTGGCCGGTGCTTGTCCAATCCTGGGTTGGGTCTGGTGTAGTTTCGTCCTGATCCAGTTTCATCCAGATTCAAGTTTGTCATGATCCAGCATCGTCCTGGTGCAGCTTCGTCCTTGTGGAGGCATCGATCAAACCTCCTCTTTAAACAATGTCGTGTATCGCACAATCTAGAGGCACGTTTAACATGGATATCCATAGGGTAGTTGAGAGAGCAAAATTGAAGTGCTGAAGAGTGTCCACCAGCACAAGCCTGCTCAAGATGAGAACAGTGTGTATCACGTTCTTACGGTTGCTACGCAACAAAGAACAGGACACTGTTGTGGTGCGGTTCCAGCCATGGTGGCTTCGTTTGCCCGCGGTGGATTTGAATCTCGCCAGTACAGGCAGCAGTTGGCGATGAATGACGTAATCCTCCAGGGCAGTGAGGAACAGGCCAGTGAAGTTTTTCATAATGCGATTCGCCTGCTGAGAGCCCACTAGTTCGCCTTCGAGACTCAGCTGATCGAACTGTCGACGAAAGATGGAAAACGTTACATGTACAACTTTGGTTAGAATCGTCTCTATTACATCAACGCATGTATCATCGACGTCCCAATGTCCGCGCGTGTAGTAGAGTTGTTTTGCATCTTGCAGGTCCCGTTCCCAGCACCCGAGCACGGTGGGTTGAGCACTTTGCCCCCAGAAATGACCCCAGGGTTTGGATAATAGCGTCAAGGCCAGCTTCGTCCAAAGAATCTGAGACATTTCGCCTTGATCCTGGCCGAAGAACTGGCTGGCTTTGAGGTGTCCGCGACACCCATTCTTGTTGTAAGTGAATCGGCTTGGCTTGGAAAGCTGGCAGTTCTGAACGGCTTTCCTAGCTAACTGGAGAGCCTCAACGGTATCACACACTGGAAAGACCATCATTCGATCAGTTGAATCGTCCTGCATTTGGCCGTAGAGGACTAGATAGTACGCGGGCAACAGTAGACAGTCTACTTGGATGGCGGCTCTATGCGTTTTTGTTCCCGCCCTTGCCCGGCGTGCGCACCACTTCAATTCTACGCGTAATTTGTTCTTGATCACATAAAACATCAGCTCCGCAATATCTGCACGGCCTCAGAATTCCGCCCAGTTGTCGGTTGGCAAGGGAGTCGGCGTGCACACGTAGCTCACAAACTGTCTGGCTGTATACAGGCCATTTTCAGTTCGGTTCCGTCCACTTTTCTCAATGCTCACTGCGGTCGACGCTGGCGTGTGGGATAAAATACAGATAAACAGGGCAAGTGGAATCATTCTGAAGTTAGCGTCCATTAACACGCATCTCATCCTGATGCATTCTGACATAAGAATCTCAAGAATAACTGCTAATGCCTTGCGCATATGCAATACTGATTAGACGAGGGTGACACAGACGCTCGAGGACAGTTGTGAAGTGAATGGGTTCAGCCCTGGTTGGCTATTTATGCTGCTGAGTTATGTATAGTCACGCTACACTACCCACACTGGCTGCCTGGGATGTAGTTGTTGAATATTAGTGTGCAATTTTTGAACGGCTGGCATCTGCGGGGACTGCACTGATAAGATATGAATTAAGACTGGGTGGTGGATGCAAAGATGTCGATCAATGTGAAATTGAAATTCTGATCTCTATTGTGGTTGGCTATAAAAACCCTGCAAACGCGACGCAAAGTGGTCAATGGCTACCCGAACCATATATTTCTTGGAATAAAATGAATAAAAAGAATTGATGGCGACATTGAGTTCACAGGTGGTAGCAACAAAGCATGTTTGTTGAAACGTTGGAGACAGCACATACAATAGCTGAAGTATTTGGATCACACACTAGTTTATGCGGAAGAGTCACTCCACCAGCAACGTTGTAATGGACGTTGCAGGCTATTAAATTTGGATTTCTTTGGAACTGATGACGTCATTGAGCTCACAGATGATAACCAAAATGATCATGTATGAATCTTCAAATCCTCAGGTGACAACTCAGCGTTTTTACAACCGATCACGGAAAACTAAACGGTTACACGGTGCGTACAGGCTATCATTTTATACTCATTTTATCACCATACATTCATGCGTGGAACAGACGATAGGAAACACATTCATGAAATATTGCTGTCCTATTTGTCTGATAATTGCTCGTAACTGTTATTTGTATACGTCTGAACAAACCGGTGATTGTTATTGTGTGGTACCAGACATAGGCATAGGAAGGATATGAGTCCTGATCTAGGTGAGTGCTGTGATTTTGCCTGGCGAAATCAATACTTCACTGTGCTGCCCTCACATCTGTGTCGTATTGTGTTCCCCTTTTGGGAAAGCTGTATGCATGTGCTGCCGTGTACGGAAGGATGTCCCCATCGAGAGGAATGTACAGTGATGGACGTGCATCTCAGTACATATAGGGGACCGTCTGCTCGAATTTGGAGAGAGATTCCTGAATACAGTCAACTTGGCGTATAACGACACTCCGTGGGGTATCAGAAAAGTGTTCTTATTCGCGAAGTGTCCATATAGCCGAAGTCTCGTTTGAATGTTTGTGAATATGACCTCGGGGCACTAAAGGCATGTCGCTTTACGCTAATTGTCGTTTTTCACATAGTGGCTGTGTCCGAAGATTAACATTTACAGATCCATGGGACTTTGCTATGGGCATGGAAATTCTGTCGTTATTCGCGAATTGTCGTTTATCCGTAGGCGTTATTAGCAAAATTGACGGTACGCAACCAAGTCTGAGGGGAAAATAAAAAATAATAATATCCTCAATCATATGGGAGGAGAGTTCGGATGATCACCCACGAAGTCGGGCTTTCTTCGTAGTGTAGTATTCCTGCCCGCCCAATACGGAAGTAGTACGGAACTAATACGGAGCTTTGCCTGACGTATATTTATCTCCGTTTGTATTTTAGCGTACGGCGTCTGCTGCATTAAAGCGGCTGCGCATTTCTGTTTTGAGGAAGATTTTATAGCAACGAGAAAGCTAACTCGAAGAAGAAGTAGTTAACCTCTAGGTGTGCACCGGAGAGAAAGTTATTTATTTGCCGCTTCTTCTTTTACTAATAATTATATCCCAGTTGTGTACCTGAGAGAATAATAATAAAAGATAATTCGTGTTAATTGCACGGCGCCTACCACTCGGCTACCTTTTACAGTAGTAGATATGTGTACATTGAGGAAAAAAAGTCTTATTGGGGCTTGTACATCTGGAGTGCATGACAAGCGCACCAAACAATTCAACCAATCCAACCAGAAAAGAACTAATCCCAGTTCCACGCACAGTGTTTCGCGGGAATTCACCAGTCATCAGCTAAGCTCGAGCAGGCTACTCAAAGTTGCTCTCCGACTGCACTGAACTGTGTCGTTCTCCTCAAGGAGGTATAAGCACATTTACAAGTATTATTTTTAGGCTGCACGTATCTATTTGTTTGTACGACTGCGTGATGACAGTGTGAAAAGGAAGATTTTATAGCAACGAGAAAGCTAACTCGAAGAAGAAGTAGTTAACCTCTAGGTGTGCACCGGAGAGAAAGTTATTTATTTGCCGCTTCTTCTTTTACTAATAATTATATCCCAGTTGTGTACCTGAGAGAATAATAATAAAAGATAATTCGTGTTAATTGCACGGCGCCTACCACTCGGCTACCTTTTACAGTAGTAGATATGTGTACATTGAGGAAAAAAAGTCTTATTGGGGCTTGTACATCTGGAGTGCATGACAAGCGCACCAAACAATTCAACCAATCCAACCAGAAAAGAACTAATCCCAGTTCCACGCACAGTGTTTCGCGGGAATTCACCAGTCATCAGCTAAGCTCGAGCAGGCTACTCAAAGTTGCTCTCCGACTGCACTGAACTGTGTCGTTCTCCTCAAGGAGGTATAAGCACATTTACAAGTATTATTTTTAGGCTGCACGTATCTATTTGTTTGTACGACTGCGTGATGACAGTGTGAAAAGTCTGCATGGCATGTGTACAGTGGAGCCAACAACAGTGGAGCCAACTTGGCTGGCATCATGCGATCCGCTAATGCCAGAATTGGCAGAAGTGTGGACAATGTCAGAGAATTTTAATCAGAAGGTAATAGGAAATTTTTTGGACACGTGCAGAACAGAAGAGAATATGCTACTGTGCCTAATGCCTGTGTACAGGCTTGTGCCAAACTTGTCAATCTGATCCTCTTCAAAGCTCCGCTACACAGCCAGGACCAAGAACAGCGGCGTCCTGCTAGTAATTATGTAATTTTGTAATTATGTAGTTTACTGCATGTTGCGGGTTGGAACAGGGGTAGATTGTCTAGGTCCTACCAGACTTTTTTCCTTTTTTATTACACTCTCGATTACACACATAACCAGTGTGCCGCATCTCTGAGCAAGTCCAGCTTCTGGTCCTAGCATAATCACTTGTATTCAGCACGTGCACTGCGTTGTTCACATAGCAACCATTATACTGCCCATTACAACAAAAACAGCCCTATTTACTTCCTTTTGTGTACGGCCTTGCGTACTACGCTCTGCCCATTCCGGGCATTTGAGCACTACTGCAGGTTAAGACGCACAGCCTCTATGTATTGCTCGTCTTCTTATTCTAGATATGATGCAGCTTCTTTGCCGCGATCCATTCCCGAAAGCCTCTCTCTCATTCCACCCACCGTACAGCAATCATATCCATATGAACACATACCAACTAGAACTTCTCCGGTCTGCGGGCTACTCTTAATGTTAACCTGAAGTATGGTATGCGTACTGGGATTGAGATGGCTGACAGTTTTTCTGAAGATGAGGTTTCCGTTTGGGTTGCGTTGACCTCCTCCCAAGTAAAAAATGTCACCACTGCCGGCGGCAGCTGCGCCACAATCGAGGCCCTACTATCCCTGACTCGTGCTGCCGGTTGGTATTCAACTTGTACTGATTTGCAGGCAGGTTCGTTCGGTTTAGATTATATGGGCAGCGGGGATTTAACTTTGGTATATCTATGCACTGTAGTTGTCGCTCCCAATCACCCCCAGGGCGACAACCAATGTTTAAATGGTCTATTCCACTATGCATCCTGTGCCCTCTAGGATACGCGTATGTTCAACTTGGAAAGGAATACTCCACACACAAACAGGAAGTCGTTGAGGAGGATTCGGCCAGTGAGTCCAGTGATTCCGGTGAGTGTGAGAGCGAGAATGATCGTGTGAGTAAGAGTGGGTGCGAGCGTGTGTTTTCTAGTAGGGGAGTCATCAGTGTATAAGCATCTTGCATCTCGTCCTGATTGCTGTAAGGTTTATTCTGATTCTTCTTTTTCTGTTTTGTACCGTGCTCGTCATGGTTATAAGTTGCAGTTGAGTGTGTTAGAAGCCGTTTGTCAACGTATTCACAAGCCTAATCTGTGTGTCCAGAAGGACAGCATTACTCGTTTGAAATTGTTTTAGTAGCAACTTGTTCTGTCTGGTTGGCTCTGGTTGGCCATGGTGTCATATCTTGTGTCACAGTATACTAGTAGTCCTTACAAGTTTGTTAAATGCTTTCGCAGTTTTTCCTGTTATTACCTTAGTGCTAGGATTATCATTTTCATAGGTGTTGTTTCTTCTCACTCCATTTCTCTTTATTAGTATCTTTCTGGATTGTTTTTCATTAGTACAATGTAGCTTCCTGAGGAGTGTTGTGCGAAAACTAGTTCGAAGTACAATTTTTTGTTCATCATTTCGTCCACATCACATTTTTTCTTTCTTCGATGTTCTTCACTGCCTTCGTATACACTCGTTTTTTGATTACAATAAAAGCCTTTGTGAAAATGTCGGTTCAGCTCGTTCTGTTGATCGCAATTCTAAAACTATTGTCGCCTCGACGCCTATTTACAAACAGATATGAACAGAAAAAGCAGAAATGGCAACTAGGAAACAGCTTCAATGCTTCACTTGCTCATCATTACATGGACCCTATCACCAGCCAAGTCACGTGGTATACAGTCATGTTAAAATTCACGAAATGTGTTCCAGGCTAATTGGACGTATTGACATGTGTTCCGACACACATCGACCACAGAGGAGAAAGGTTCCCTACTCTACATCAACTGAAACCACACAGGGACCGGGTCTGTTCTTCACTGGATTAAAAGCGTTAGTACAGTAAAACCTGTCAAGGCGACCACTCGGATAAGGCGACCACCTGTCCTAGAAGACCACTGCAACCGGGACCAAGGGATGCTTTTTTCAGTCAAATTACCCTGGATGGTTGGTTGGTTGTGTTTATTTAAATTCGCAAACCGAACGGACTGAACATGTCCAATGACAAGGAAGCGAATGAAGTCCAAATAACCCAGGAATGAGGACAGAGATGAAAAGAAAATAATGGGAACAGAAGGTTCTCGGCAAAGGAAGAAGAGAAAGGAAGGAAAGAAAAAGAATAATGGAGAAGAAGAAGAAGAAGAAAAATCGTGGTCACGGCGAGAAGAAAGCTTTTAGCAAAAATACAAAGGAAAGGAGGAAGGAGAAAATGGGGAGACACATCGTGGTCACGGCCAAAGCCGGAGTAGCGGCAGGACACAGTAGACAAAACAACACCAGGAACAAGCACGCATGAAGCATGGGCCATGCCGGCCCAGAAGCGGGAGACCCCGAAAGGAAGAGAGGAGAGAAGAGAAGATAGAGAAATCGAAGCATTGCACATCTACATGTACGCCCACACATCCACACATCCACACACCCACACATCCACACATCTACACATCCACACATCCACACACCCACACCTACACCCACAAACACACACACACACATACATCTACATGTACATACCCACACCTACGCACCAATACACACATACTTAGAAACATACACACACACACACAACACATACGCGCGTGCACACACACACACAGCACACACACACACACACACACACACACACACATGTACATTGACAGCCACACATACAATTGCTTTGCAATGTTCTCAGTTCATAGAAGAAACGGGACTGCGGCAGCACGGAATTGACGAGGAACAGAGATGGAGCGAATACTGCTTGGCAGGTTGTTCCAGCTTAGCGCACCCTGGAAGGCGAATGTCCCCTTTCCAGAGTTGCTGCGGGCGGGTGGCAGGCAGAGACCCATGCTGGAGTCCAGGCGCGTGGACCGACCACAAGCTGGCAGTAAGAGAACCTGAAGCTCAGGACTTGCTTGGCCGTAACGGCAGCGCCATGCAAGGAATGCCAGCTTCTGCTTGTACACTTCGGTAACCCGATACAGTGAGAGGCGCTCCAGTAGGTCATGTGCGGATGTCCACGGCGGGCGTCCGAACACTACACGGGCACCAGGATTCGTGACTCGTGATACTGGTTGGTAATGGATCTGTAATCATTCGGTTCCTTCCGGGTCAGGATCAAACGGGTAACAAGGCGTTAAATATGGTATATTATATTCCCTCAAACTAGGCAAGATATAGTATATATAATTTTATGCGCTCGAGCTGTGGGTCCAAATCACTTTGAAGTCGAACAAAAAATGTGTATAATTATGGTGAGTCCTATTAAGCAGCTTCTGCCCTCCAAAATGCAGTTCTGTACCATTTCCACGGCCTTTAGAGCTAGACTACCACACACACGAACAGACATGACCTGACGAGCAGATTGTGCAGCAGTACCAACAGGGAAACAGCGTATATTCTTCGCCTACCTCTCAGTAGAATGTCTCTATTACCTGTAGCTTTACCTTCACAAATGCACTTTTCTACTCGTTAAAGATTTCAAATGGACTGACCCATGGACAAAGTCTGTATTTCACGGTAGTGGAGGCGAAAATATTTCGCCCATCACGGCCACTTGCAGAATCGACGCTCATGAAATTTCTTCCTACCTCTCTAGTCCTCTAGGCCTTATTTATGTGTAAAACAGCGACTTGGTGAAACTCCATGAGAAGGCAGCTGGTGTAAGGGGATCTTGCCTTGGAGTAATATAGGTGTGTGTGAACATCTGAAAACACACATGAACATCATCGGAACTTGGGTGTCCTACTTTCATCACCTATGGTGTGTCACCACTATGGCAGTAGCAACGATACTGCTTCCAATCTCATGCAAATAACACCAATTACGTTAATTAATCTCCGAGAAAATTGCATGAGGACAGCCCAATCTCTACACAAGTCACGAGGTAGGTGCAAGATCAAAAGGTTTTTTCAGACGTTGTGTGCAAATTTGCGCAGCGTGTTGACAATATGCTATCCCATCAACTGTACATGTCACACCAGCTTTCAAAAACCCTCCACGTTAATTGTGAAAGAGTGGTGATGGATACGAGTTAAACACAGTTTTGAAAGCTATCCTCGCAAAATTTACTTCATCATGCAGGGAAATTTGCAGAGTCTGCATAACGCCAACAGCAAAGGCACGACCTCACACAAGATTGCTTGCTCAACTGCTACAAGAGCAGGAGTGAGACATTCACAACTCACCACTAACAGTTTCGTCGTATAAGAGGATTTTTGTGTTGTTTTTGTGTTGTTCCCCAAGTACAAGTTCGCAATTCTTCTGTCGACTGACCCGATATCTTTCGCGTTTGTTCTGGAAAGTAGTGGTAAATCAGAAAATTCAAGTTTACAGCCGAAATCGCAAGCTGCAACTACAAAGAGAAAACACAACAAATACTTATTCAGCAAGGCGACGAGTCAAGAAAACAGAAATGGCAAAAACGCGCCGCTTCCTGAAACCAAAGCGTATATGTATGAAGAGAACATGCAGGAGTATTGCGACAACAACATACACATTTACTTCAGTAAAAAACAAAATACCCGATTCTTGATACCCACCAAAATAGTCCAAAAATGTAAAAGCAACCAGGAAATGCGGTGACGATGTGGAAATCATTATCGCTAGAAGCCGCTGACTCCAACGATACTCCTGGTAAGCTCTAAAATATTAATTTTGAATGTTCTGTCCAAATACATCCACATTAGGAGGTTTTACTTTTGCAGACACGGACATATTACATTCACACTGGTCTGTTTCGTAACTCGTCACCGACGTGGTATTTCGGTCCTGGTTGTATACGTTCATGGCACTACATCAACTGTTTGTGGGTATAGTTTTCCCGTGATTTTGTGGCCGTCCAACTAGATACATGGGTCTATTAGTATTCACTTAACACCCTGCCATCATGTCACGGCCTCATAATGTTATGAATGTTGTTGAGTACGCTCCACTGCTTGCGACCTCGTAAATGAACGAGGCGAGGCCGAGGTCCGTTACTCGTTCAATATTTCACGTATTGACTTCTTTAGTTGTGCAATAATACTGATACATAGATACACTTTCGTTTGGGACCGTAGATTCAGCTAGTTTTCGTTGCGCTTTTCCGTCCCCTTTTTGGTCTTTCCATAACGTTGAACCTTCCTAGTTGGAAGGCTGTTGGTTAGCGCAACGGAGATGTGCTGAAGCTAGGTGTCCAAACGTCGAATGTCTCAGGACTCTTTCATTTTGTGCCTAGTTGTTGCAATTTCTGGCTGTATAGTATCTGGTTACAGGGATGGAGAGTTACTCTTAACTAGTACCCATATGTCCTTTTCCTTTCTACATACACACACGCAATCATTTTTCCGGAATACCACAGAACCATCAGATGCAACACAGATGGGGAGCAAGGGGGCATATTGGATAGAAGTGGGGGCAGGAAAGAAGTAACCTCTCCAGGCAATGCTTTCTGATTCGTGGTTACTCATATGCGAAGGCAAGAATGAAAATGAATTATGTGCAGCCAAAGTAACGTACCTTCGAGAAACGATCATAGAGAGAAGGAAATTGTACTAGGACATAACAACAGTAAACACCATGAAAATATGAAGATTGAGAAAATGAATAATTTCATAAGGTAAAATGACTGGAAGAGACAACATTTTTTAAGTTGAGCGAAGGTAATGAGAGAGAGAAAGAGAGAGACAGACAGAGTCAGAGAGACAGGGGAGACAGAGAGACAGAGAGAGAGACACACACACACACACACACAGAGACAGGGAAAAGACAGAGAGAGAGACACAGAGAGAGAGAGGGAGACCATGGTTGTTGGGTGCAGAGCAGTCATAATAGTCGGCCGTACGTGGTTGTTGGCATTTTTCTTACGGTTCGCGTACAGTGACGTGAATGGGGAGACTGCGAAAGTGTAGGCAGGATCGGACTCCATTTTGCGATGCAGGATTGAGAAAATGTGCGATGTTTCTTTTCTTTAATTTGGTGACAGACGAGGACGGATACTGGCTTTTTATTACGGATGATGTACGGCTGGCCTGGTGGTCGCACGATTAGATGTGCGACATTGCTATGCGGCTGCGGAGGTTTGCAGAAAGGCTTTCAAAATCACCGGACCCTTGACAAGATGAAGCTTGTACAGTAAATAGACCCCCGGTACACAAACACATGAATTATCGGATTAACCTTTTCACTTGGAACAAACACGATTCGTTGTGCTTTGGAATTGCCCTTTGAAAAATGTACACAGACATTCAGTTTTACAATAATATTTGAGGACATTTCTAGACTATTTGGCGAACCAAACACGGTAAATAATTAGAAAGAAATAACATATGTAGGACGGACCGCAGCTGAAACCCGCGACGTTTGGTCCTTGCTAACAACACGAGACGCAGGAGAGTTACCAGAGCTTCCCTGACGTCTTTGGCTTTTCCACGAAGCTTGCCGCAAGATTGAGGAGGTGTTGATGCAGTCTTGGCTGATGTCACTGCCTTGTTGCGACGGTGTTTGGCTATTGAGCTAAACCGTGACATCCATCTAGGTATGTTCACACCAAGTATTCGCCTATGCTTTAGCCAAACATATGCACAAAGCGCATACTCCAGGCTTGTTTTTCCGTAAATAGCGAAATCATGGTCTGAAGAAGAGCAGACGTTGAACCGCGTGCGTCCCGCCAGGAGAGAGGGTGCCAGTGCATAAATTTTCAATAAGGCCACACGCAGCACGTCAATACATGAATCGCTGACATCCCAAACGTCTTTTCGCCTGTACAGCTGTAGTGTGCGTAATATGTCAGGTTCCCAGCAACCTGGCTCGATGGCGCTTGTTCTTCTAGACAATGACTCTCCAGGCCGCGAGAGAATAGTGAGCGAGACCCTTGCCAGCATTGAGGCCTCTATATGCCCAAACCTTGAAAACCGACCAGTGCGTGACGAGTTCTTATGTATGGTCGTGTCACATATTTCGGGATGGTTATGAATTCGGTTTGGCAAGAAAAGGCCACATTGCTCCGCTGTGTCACGAGCAAGCTCAAACACTGAGGGAGCAGTGCAGTTTGGGTAGGTCACAGGCTTTCCTTGCGCATCCTTATGCACCTCACGAAACGTATGGAATGCACTGTGTAGGATAATCAAGCAGCCTATGTATTTCACAGGCTGAGTGCGAATATCCACTCCCCTGCAGTTGGCGACTTCAACGCGCACCAATTGCACCAAAGCACAAAATACTACTTCGCTGACCTGCTCCAGTGTGCAGAGAACTGGCGCGACTCTTGTGGTGCTCTGCAATGGCGGACTGCACACAGCACCGATGAATTCCTCGGTGGTGTATTGATTCCGGGGCCTGCGCTGTTGTCCATGCTGGTCGCACTTCGAAATCCCACAGAACACTAATAGCAGCACAGCGGTAGTGACATAGGATCGTAAATGCATAATTCGAGATCTGTCCTTGGGTGTATTCCGCGAATATTCACAATTACTTTGTTCAGAACTAACATACAGATCGGATCTATGGTCTCTTCGGTACTTCGTTTGCACTGTGATAGTGGCTTTTTCGAAGCTAGAACTAGCGGGCTGCACGCCAGTTCTGCCACATCATATAAAGCACATCTCTTTGGTGAAGAGCATCTGCTGGTGTTGCTGACTCCAGCTGTGGAGTTTCTGAGACTCTGACTGGAACCGAGTGCGCAGCAGCTCCTATCGCTCTTGGTGTTGCTAACTACATGGCGGCGAGTCAGGTTCGCCTTACCACTCCGCGTGTCCGTGGGGCTGCTGCTAGGATCATTTTGGGCAGGTTTAGCGTTACCGCTGTTGTTCTGCACGTCTCCAGGACATGTGTACATAAAAAACTCAGCCGTGCTGTACGCGTTGTTCGGATCACCAAAACTAATCGTTTCCATTGACATCACACAAGCGGTGATGGATACCAGCGTAGCAAGTGAGATCAGTGAAGGTGAGACCTTGTTACAGGACCAGAAAAAAAAACCAATTTCCCAGCCGCATGCTGATAATCAGGTCCAACGTCTGTCAAGCTCCCACCTACAACAAAGGGAATGCTTTTTAGTGCTCGATTTCAACATGCAGAGAAGTGTTGTTATCGTTTAGATAAGGACAACACACAAAACTTCGAACCATTATAAATCCAGATCCTGACACCTCCAAGCAGCTCCGAGTGTCAAACTGAAGTCGCTTGGATGCTGAGGGTAGTGTCAAGTGTCTCAAGCCTCGCAGCATAGTGGTTGATCCTCACGGAAATCAACTGGCACGACCAAACGTCAGGTGTTTTACTACCCCTATTCGCCCGATACTAGAACGCTAGCAATGGTGCTTATTCAACAACATTAATGACGCAATGAGGCCGTGTCATGATTTCAGTGTGTTAAATGATTTCGTGTATGAAGCTAAAAGAACGGCCACAAAATCACGGGAAACCTCTGCCCACGAACCCTGTTGGGATTTTAACCCAAACTGTCAGATTCTCAGTCGGAGCATATGACAGTCTGAGTTCAAATCCCAACATTTGGCTTCAGATTTTTCTTCCTTCAGTTTTGATTTTGTTCAAAGTTGAGGAAAAAGTTCTAAGTACTCGGGCTAAAGGGACTGTGACACTGAGGAAAATTTGAAAAAAATCCATGGTTACACTGAGGTTACAACGGCTGACAGGCACTGTCACCTTGGTATTACCCTTTCCCCGAACCTTAGTTTCTCTGACCATAATATTACTTTTGCATCTTGCAGGTCCCGTTCCCAACATCCGAGCACTACTGGTTGAGCACTTTGTCCCCAAAAATGACCACAGGGTTTGGATAATAGCGTCAGGGCCAGCTTCGTCCAAAGAATCTGAGACATATCGCCTCCATCCTGGCCGAAGAACTAGCTGTCTTTGAGATGTCCGCGACACCCATTCTTCTTGTAAGTGAATCGGCTTGGCTTGGAAAGCTGGCAGTTCTGAACGGCTTTCCTAGCTAACTGGAGAGCCTCACCACTGGAAAGACCATCATTCGATCAGTTGATTCGTCCTACACCTTTCCGTAGAGGACTAGATATTACGAGGGCAACAGTAGACAGTATACCGGGATGGCGGCTCTATGCATTTTTTCCCGCCCTTGCCCGGCGGGCGCACCACTTTAATTCAACGCGTAATTTGTTCTTGATCAAACAAAACACCAGCTCCGCAATATCTGCACGGCCACAGAATTCCGGTCGCTTGTCCGTTGGCAAGGGAGTCGGCGTGTACAAGTAGATCAAAAACTGCCTGGCTGTGTACTGGCCATTTTCAGTTCCGTTCCGTCCACTTTTCTGAATGCTCACTGCGGTCGACGCTGGCGTGTGGGATAAAATACAGATAAACAGGGCAAGTGGAATCATTCTGAAGTTAGGGTCCTGTAGTACCTCTCTCCTCCTGATGCATTCTGACATAAGAATCTCAACAATAACTGCTAATACCTTTCGCATAATTATGCAATAATGATTGATTAGACGAGGGGTTCACAGACGCTCGAGGACAGTTTTCAAGTGAATTGGTTCATCCGTGGTTGGCTATTTTATGATGCTGAGTTATGGATAGTCACGCTACACTACCCACACTGGCTGCCTGGGATGTAGTTGTTGAAGATCAGTGTGCTATTTTGGAACGGCTTGCATCTGCGGTGACTGCCCTGATAAGCTGTGAATTGAGACTTGTTGGTGTATGCAAAGGTGTCGATTAATGTGAAATTGAAATTCTGATCTCTATTGTCGTTGGCTAAAAAACCCTGCAATCGCCACGCAAAGTGGTTATTGGCTACCCAAGCCATGTATTTCTTGGAATAAAATGAATAAAAAGAATTGACGGCAACATTGAGTTCACAGGTGGTAGCAACAAAGCATGTTTGTAGAAGCGATGGTGACAGCACATACAATAGCTGAAGTATTTGGACCACACACCAGTTTATACGGAAGAGTCACTCCACCAGCAACGTTGTCATGGACGCTGCATTTCATTAAATTCGGATCTCTTTTGAATTGATGACGTCAATGAGCTCACAGGTGATTAAACCAAAATTATCATGACTGAGCCGCAATCAGCGCAATCAGCGCAACCTGCTCCAAGAGCAGTGAGCGTTGCACAAGGCGAGCGTCAAGGGTTCGAGCTAAGATAAGAGTGCTCAACCTAACGACATTGCTGACGCTAGGGAGCATAATACTCAAATCTGTGGACAGCAACTGTTTCCCTCTGCTAGAGCTCATCAGCACAGCTCAGAGGACCGAAGCGCAGCTCTTCGTAAGGAAATACGTTTCCGTGAAGCAAAGCATTTTTATAAAGAGCTGTAAACCCCGCCAAGAGTGCTCGAAATGCTCCGAAAGCAGTAAGCGTTGCACAAGGCGAGCGGCAAGGGTTCGCGACATTGCTGACGACATTGCTGACGCTAGGGAGCATAATACTCAAATCTGTGGACAGCAACTGTTTCGCTCTGCTAGAGCACATCAGCACAGGTCAGAGGACCAAAGCGCAGCTCTTCGAAATGAAAGACGTTTCCGTGAAGCATAGCATTTTGATAAAGAACTGCAAACCCCGCCAATAGTGCTCGAAATGCTCCAAGAGTTGCACAAAGCGAGCGGCAAGGGTTCGAGCTAAGGTAAGAGTGCTCAACCCAACGAAATTGCTGACGCTAGAGAGCATCATACTCAAATCTGTGGACAGCAACGGTTTCGCACTGTTTCGCAGAGGACCGCAGCGCAGCTCTTCACAACCAAATACGTTTCCGTTAAGCGAAGCATTTTTATAAAGAGCTGCAAACCCCGCCAAGAGTGCTAGAAGTGTTCCATGAGCAGTGAGCGTTGCACATTGTGGGCGGCTAGGGTTCGCGCTAAGGTAATTGTGCTCAACCTAACGACATTGCTGACGCTAGGGAGCATAATAATCAAGTTCAGAGAGTGAGGAGTTGATTACTGACTGGCAGAAGACATTTTGAAGAATCATTTATGACATTCCGTCCAGGAAAGAAAAATTCCGTCAAGGAATGTGATGCCCGCCAGATCACGTATTGCAGTGGCTCTATCTGATAACGTCACATGCAAACGGCCCTTTGTTCATGATGTCGAAACGACTTTAGGAGAAAGAACAACCTGTAATGTCTAGCATTCATTTGTTGTATATTCGCTTCCCCTCAGTGGAAAAATATGATAAGAGTTATGACAAAACAGGTTTCCATCAGTCAAAATTGCTGACCCCTTGCCCATTTGCACGGAGCACTACAAGTCTTGAATCAACATCAGCACGCTTCCTTCTCAATTCCTTAGCACGTTTCTCAATGTGATTGTTTACAATGTATATGGAGGGAAGGATTGCGAACGCGATAGAAAGGAGTGCCTCATTTTCTTACATGTCTTCCAATTACTAAAAAAGTAGGTGCTCAGGTAGAATAAGGACACTTTTCTGGTGCCGCTGTGCTTCAAGATCAGCGCTGCAACTCGCCATGGTGATAATGTGGCTGACGTCATGTTACCAAGGAAAACATGGCGTTTGGCCGTGTTCGCCGCACTCGAGCGCTCCCCTTTTTTTTCACAATCTTGTTTTGAAAAATACTTCAAGTCTTTTGCAGCACTTTTGGAGGCCAGTCACATCGCAATCTGTACGAGTATCTTTATCATGGCCATTGTCTTGTGTCGTTTTGAGCTCGAATAGCTTTCTCTGATGAAGGATTCAAAATATATCATGACGTTCTCTTTTATCGTGGGCATGAAGCTCCCCACTCGCAGCGGGGATGACATCGGACGGAATAAATGTGTCGAGTCCCGAGCAGGAGTTCTGCTGACAAAAGTGATTAGCTCCTCGCGACCTGGGGCATGTGAGGACTACAGTTCTAGTTGGGCAATACCCCACGGACACATCTAGCTGGAAGCGCAGAGTCGATTGAGAAAAATGACCAAGATCATAAAGAAGGCTTGTTTGCTTCCACAAAATGTTTTAGTAGCCGAGTCCACGCACTGAAAACTGCACTTGCATTGTTCCTGTCCAGTCGACTAGTCATACAGACTATACAGTACATCAGTGCAGTACAGAGTGCACATGCAAGTCACAACGACACGAGCACAGTCGCGTGTACAGACTCAGTTCACAGTTGTGACCAGCGATGGCTCGCTGCATGCACTGTCTGTAGATCTACAGCAGATTGCTGGTGTGATGCACTGCACGTACAGCGCAGTCATTTATGTAGAGACAATGTCGGCTATTTTGAAACGGCAATGACAGCTTCATCCATAAACGCGGAGCGTGGGGAAGGTCTTTGGCGAATGAGAGCAAATGCATTGGCTAGCTGTACATCCCAGCAAGCGGGAATGTGCTGGATATCGATACTAAACACCCGTTCATCGCGGTGGTGAGTCTGAACAGACCCCGAGGAACGACAGCTTCGTATACTAAATGTGTACAGTGCGTATGGTGAAACAAGTCGATACTAGTTTCCAGCGAAATGTTGTTATCTATGTACAATATCAACCAATATCCTTTATCTAGGGCCCAAAGGCTATCCAGTTCACCAGGATTTGTGGCCTTACTATTTTTCATTTTTTCCGCGTTTTGGGTTGAAATCTGAACATACAAAGTAGCACCGATGACGTCATTGAGCTTATAATTTAAATTTGATATTTGGAAATCGATGACAACTAACCCAATGTATCACCACAGAAAATTTGGTTGAAAAATATTAATGTATGCCAAAGTTATTACCAATAGTTTTGTACACACATGATCACCTTATTATACCTGAGTGTGTCGTCTTATATTGCTGTGCGTAAGTGTGTTCCGTTCTGTCTGCGTCTTTGTGTATGTGTTCCGGAAACAATGATTAAATTCCAGTACATTTACATGCACCCCGCATGTCACGTTCGAGCATAGATTATAATACAGCCATGTGGACTTGCTCTTCCAGACCGTGTACGTGCATGGTAATGACACACTTTGTACAAACACGTTTCCGTTGTCGCTGCATGGCAAACTATTTGGGGACCGAACTGTGCGCCCCACCAGTGAACAGATGCGCATCTGGTATTCAGATGTAAACAACTTCACTAAAGGGTGTTCGTGAACGAGTGCGTGGCCAACTCCTGCGAACGTAGACTATTCCAGTACGAGTCTGGGCGAGTTGGTTTGACATGGCTTACCAGTTCTTTCTTTGGATTTCACACCAGTTTTTGACAAGAGGTGTGGAGTTTATTCAAAAAGAGTTTGAGTTGAGAAAAGGGATGAAGTGCAAAGCCTAACTGTAGATTTATTGTATTAGTGTATGTACAAAGAATGTGTCCATCTTTTACGGCGACATGATCATGGATGAGGAGGACAGTGATGTTCCTACTTCTCTTAGAAATAGATGGTGAGAAAAGTACGGGTTGTGTAAGATTTGGTACCGCTCCCTCGGCTTGTTTAAGACGAGCTTAGCGGAATGCGACGAAAGGTTTCGATTTCTTCTACAACACGCTCTAGACAAGATCCGACCTCCTGTTGGTATCCATGTTAGTGCACCGTTTAAATGCAATGGAAATACTAGTAAAAATCGAATATGCACACTATTGACGTACATTTCATTCTTTCTTTTACTACGGGTGAACTAGTCGCTAAAACTGAAAGGCAATGGATTTCTAATTTCCCGCGAAACGAATGGCTGTCACTCGTTTCGCTCTCATTCAAGAGTTGCTAAAACTCCCACCTGTGATACATACTCCCATAAGCGAAATGTGAAAATACTGTCACTTACTTGCACTGGAAATTTCGTTTCATTGATCAAAGAAAAGCAGGACTCTTCGGGTATGGGGATAAGATCTGGAATTAGTACTTTAGTATAAATTCTGTTCCTCATGGTTTCCAGCATATCGACCCATTTGTCATCGATACTCAATGTATCCGGCCTTTCTAAGAGTTGGCGTGCACTCTCGACCTCTGGTTCCCAGCAGCCGAAGTTTGTTCGTCCGATTTCCATTGAGGTTTGATTTGGTTTTGGCGGATGAGTCAGCAAGAAAGGGCGGATGTGTCAGTAACTAGTAACTGTGGGCTATTAGAGTATCCGCAAATGAGCTGAGAGGATACTTGCCTCAGGTTGCACTTTTCTATAATGTTGGTTGGTTGGTATATTTTATTTTACTTCGCCAGAATGAACAGGCATTGCTGCCTTCTTGCCTGGACAAGTGGATTGTCCAAGCTCTCACAAAAAGACGAAGAAAGGAAAGAAATATTACATGAGAGTGTGAAGCATGCAATCTTATAAAATAAAAAATAAAATAAAAATTTCCATGAGAGTGTGACGCATGCATGATGAGAGAGGAGAGATAGATATAGATAGATAGAGAGAGAGAGAGAGAGAGAGAGAGAGAGAGAGAGAGAGAGAGACTGCTTTATTGCCTGGACAAGTGAACTGTCCAAGCTCTTACAAAATGACCAACAACAACAACAACAGCAACGGCAACAACAACAGCGACAGCGACAACAACAACAACAGACCAACAACAACAGCAACGGCAACACCACAGCAGCAGCAACAACAACAAGAGAGAGAGAGAGAGAGAGAGAGAGAGAGAGAGAGAGAGAGAGAGAGAGAGAGAGAGAGAGAGAGAGAGAGAGAGAGAGAGAGAGAGAGAGAGAGAGAGATAGAGGAGAGGAGAGAGACGCTTTACTACCTGGACAGGAAATTGTACAAGCTGTCACAAAATGACCAACAACAACAACAACAACAACAACAACAACAACAACAACAACAACAACAACAACAACAACAATAACAACACTTGAACAGAGAGAGATAGATAGATAGAGGGAGAGAGAGAGAGAGAGAGAGAGAGAGAGTGTGTGTGTGTGTGTGTGTGTGTCAGAGACAGAGAGAGAGAGAGGGGGGGGGGGAGGAGGAGAGATATGCGGATTGTTAAAATGGATTTCGACATGAAGTTAGCTACAGAGAATGTTAATATGGGTAAAGGCTGGGCAAGTCGAGAGCCGTGGCAAGAGCTTTAAATGTCTGCCAATCACCTTCCGTACGGACTGCAACTGGGAGAGCATTCCACAGAATGCTGCTAACAAACTGAATTGAACGACGTCCAGCAGGACCAATGTTACGGTAATGCTGGAGAGTGTAATTTGGACTTAAAGTTGATTGAGCGATTCCAGAGTGTTGTTAAATGGCAGTACAATGTCTTGCCCTATTTTGGGAAAGTTGAAAGCAGAAAAAGTATTAAATACTTTGAAGTAGATTTTAGTGATGTCCTTTCCTTCCTTTGTAACTAAAATGTCGCGCGTACATCTGGGGATTATTCCGACAAAACTCGAGATCCGCGATAAATCTTTGTAAATCAGATGCCTCCTACAATCTGAAAGGCAACCCAGTGTCAATTACGATTTTACCATCAACTACGTGACAGGAAAGGATTATATATACAAAGTCATTAACATTCAGGCATCGACTTACTCGAACGGTAATTACCGCGTCCAGTTCATAACATTGTACGTCTGATGTTAGCATGCCATTCTAATCACTGTAGGGCTCGACACCTGAACTACTTCATTTTGCAGGGCTGAAAAGATAACTACCACCGCTGTCATAGTATTGAAGTGGTTCCTAGAGCATTCCGGAGCGTTTGAAGTAACTTGCATGGTTAGTGCGTGATAGCCGTCTCTTGCGTATGTTCTCACACGTGAGAATAGATCACCCTCGTTCGTGCTGTTTTTGAGTTATATGGTAAAACCTACTTTATGTGGCGAAGAATAAAAAGCATTTCAAAACCATATTTGGTTAATTCAAGGTAGACCAATGCGCATGTAGACGGCTACGACCCATCATAGTCGGATCTTCCCAAGTTGTACAATGTACTGTTGAGATACCGAATTCAAATAAATCAATACCATACCATAGTCAGAATCGCGGGGCGTGGACCTACCTCAGCGACCGTATCCTGGAGAGATATGTTGCTGCTCACAGATGAACCCTGGTAATGTTCAGCAAATTCAAATTCAACTCGGTTGAGCTGCTCGTTTGCTTGTCTTAATTGTATTCTATTTTCGTGACGCGTTTTATATCGCATATGTTTTATATCGCCATCCATATCCTGTTTGGCTGTTGTCGCTGCGGCTTATGCGAAAGCTATACATGCTGTGTATATCTGCATTGCATTGATGCCCACGCGGAGAAGCTTCTAATAATAATACCATAGTGCAAAAGCCAGGGAGCGACAGCAAGGAGTCCCATAACGATGGCAGCCGACGCAGTGGAGGACGGGGGGAAGCGGGTGAGCAGTTTCAGGGTCTCAGTATAACCACCGCTCGTGCGCGCCAAAAAAAAGCTAAAACATTAGTCAGTGGTTAGAGCATCGCTGGCTACAAGCGAGGGTCCCTGGTTCGAGTCCTGGTGGTGACAGTCAACTTTTTCTTCAGACTTTTCCCGTTTGTCTCTTTCCCTCAAACTAGTGAAGATTAGTCAGAAAGGTGACAGATAAAAGCAAAATGAAAATAAAATGAACTTGGACGCTTGGGAGTATGTACCACATTCATGTGGAAAGGTATAGGTGACAGCGCGGTAGGACGGAAAAGTTGGCTATATAAAATCAGCTGTAACTTAGAAGGGATACGTCAACGGTTGACAATGGGCCAAGTGAAATCAGCTATGGTTGCTGTTCGATTTTTCAGGGGTGCAGAGGTCAAATACCAGTCAGCACACCTCAGATACCTTTGAACCATAGACAGCTGGAGGCGAGCATCAGCCGGGTTGTGTTGCAAGACGTTCCTGGAGCTGGATGATTCCTGTCCTCAGTGACAGCGGACGGAAATGATCGCTGTGAACTCTTGCGTGACTTACGATTTTGGTTCAATGGAAATCTGCCACCCGAGACCAATCCGTCTCTGCTGACGAGTGTGCCCTTTTAGCTCTTGTGCAGCGGCAGGCATATTAACAACTGAATAACAGGGTGGTCTATGCCGGTAAGGAGTACACATTAATCACGCCTAACGCAGGGTGAGGGTGTCGTGACCAGTACATTTCTCGTAGACCTAGACAACTGTTCAACGAGAAGATATACGATCGTCTATTCTTTTCGTCCGTATTACTCCTCTGTGTGTAAGTTCACATAATATTATTGTTTGTTAATGTCGTTATTTGAATCAAACATGCTGCCTGAACGAGTTCCTAACAAGCAGAAGGACAATGGATCATGGAGCCTTGACTCGAAGTTCGTCCTTCCAACCGTTGTGACCATACGACTACCACTGATATTGGTGATGCTTAGTGTGTACGCCAAGCATACTGTTTCTGGAGATGTGTCGGTTGTTCAGTGGGACACATCAGTGTGCCGAGCCGCAAGAAGCAGTCCCGAAGCAGGTACACTGAACAGATTCTGCAACTTGCATGATATCCGACATAGCTGGTACTGCGTAAAGATGGAAGCTATGCAGTCAGAAATGCGCGCCTGCAAGACAGTCTGGGTTGACAGCCCAATGCTTGTAAAGTTTTACTGCACCGCTATGGGTATGACTTTGTGGAATTGGGATACTCGATTTAGGCGCTATATACAGTCAACCAATTTTAGCTTCGCAACTTGTCATGAGCGTTTAAAGCATCACGCCGAACGTATCATTTCGCTGTGCTCAATGAGGTCCAAACTGTCCCATCTCTACTGCGCCAATGGAACCTGTTGCGCACTTCCAGGGTGTAAGAACTGTCGTCGCCATCTTCTCCGGAAACTGTTCCTTTTCCTACTTGCGCATCCACTATCCCCTGACGGCGCTAATCGCTACCCATTCAAAGCCTATCCACTGGACGCAGCGACTGCTGGACGACTCTGGGGATGTTGGGAAGAAGAGTTGAAAGACGAAAGCCATTCTCTATACACACCTGGAAAGTGGGACATCGATTCTATATGCGTCGACACTCTGAAAGATTTCGGTTCGAGAGTCGCTCAATCTGTCTTTGTGGATGTGCTGCCTCGTTGGCCGTTTGATTTAAAACCGAAGAGGCCACACGGTGGGTACAATAAACGAGTAACGCGTTTGGTGGCTACCTTTCTACAGGAGTTGACCAGTCGTGGTGGAGATGGTCTCCTGCAGCATTTTGTGTATCCAGTCTTTGAACGTTTCAAGCACACTGCTCTCCTGAGGTCAGATGCAACTTCTGGAAATGTCATCATTTCTTGCAGTGGGCTACGTGGAAAACGCACGCAAGTCTACAGCACTGTTTTGCGGCTGCTGAGACTAGTGATTGTACACGAAATTACCACCGTGAAATACAAACTGCCGCGTTTCGCGTTTGTGATTCTCTCCACTCTGAACACTTTTCTGCCGTGCGCCGTGCATAGGCTTTTTGTGACCTCGTGCAATAGCACTTCAAGCTTTCCTCTGTAGACACTGGGCATATGAAAGTGGAGTAAGTTTCCTAACCCTGAAACCTGTTTAACACTTTGTTTTTAGGTTCCAGGCCTTTTGGTTGGTACTATAAGAATTATATAGTTTTCTATTTTGGTGTAATACATGTACATAGTTTGGATAGTTTAATTTACCTTCATGGGTATCTGTTTAGAACCGTTGCTGTTCTTGGCTTCTGTTCTTCCGTTTTTCTCTTGTGCTATAGTACATGTGCACTGTTGTGATAGTTTAATTTACCCTCAGGGCTGCTTAGTTCGTTGCCGTTCTTGGCGTCTGTTCTTCAGTTTCTCTCTGTTTGGTATTGTAGTTTTCAAACCAGGCTACGCTGAATACGTAATACTGTCCCAATGCATATCATGTACCAAAAAAGCCCGTATATAGGCCCCGGGCGTATAGGATAGCAGCCTCGATTTCCTGGGCGTATACAAGGGCACGGGCGTTGTTTTGGAACCGGCTGTATACTTGGAATAGGGATCGCCGTAAATATTGGGTATCAGTACCTGTACATGTACTGCTGTTTCCGGCATACCTGGGCGTATACATGGGCATGGGCGCTATTTTGAAACAAAAGTGTTGACTTTCCCTGATTGGGCGGTTACACGGAGGGTGCGCGTAATTTCGAATGGTTGTATACACGGGCATTTAGGATTTGTCTGGTTTTCTTTCTATTTTCAAAAAGAGTTTTTCCCCTTTTTTTGTCATTCAGCACGAGAAATACATTAGAATCACGTGAGAATGTCAATACACCATTACAGTAAAGCGTTTTTATGGGCATTGCACGTTAGGTTCTAGTCGCACATGCAGGAACCGCTGAGCCTTCTTGCATACACATATACATGTACATGCGTACGACACCAGTTATGACGCAACAAGCGGGGAATTGGTTACTGACAAGCAGAGGATATAAAAAGAAATCATTTATGGCATTCTGTTAAGTTCTATGAAACTGGCATCATAGAAAAACCCACCAGAATACGTATCGCAGACGCAAACGGCCCTTTTTTGATGGTTAGGAACTGACTTTATGCGAAAAGATCAACCTGTAATCGCTGTAATATCGCTTCCACTCAGCTGAAAATATGATAAGAGCGCGACAAAAAACGATTTCGATAAATCCAAATTGCTGACCTCCTGCCAATGTGCACGGCGTACCACATGACTTGAATCAACATCAGCACGTTTCCTTTGTAATGCCTTAGTATGCCACAGGTTTGAGAATGTCATTTCCCAGAATGGAACTTTAATAATAATAATAATAATAACTTTATTAGGATGACCCAAAGGATGACCGCCTATCGTGGGGTCCGTCTCATTGAAGAACGATGGTACAAGAGAGTACAGATTGGGAAGGGGGGGGGTACGATGAACAGGGTAAGGGCATGCCAGCGAGTAGACCTGAATACTGACAAGAATGTTTGCGCAGCTCTCTCTTGAATACATGGACAGAAGATTTCGAAGTCAATGTGGGTGGGAGACAATTCCATAAAAGGGAAGTTTTGAATAAAAAACGTGACTTACATGTTGTCAAGGCTTTGGGGAGGATAATTTTGTTGGGGCGTCTCTCACTACGGGAAATATTAAAACTGAACTGAGCCAAGGTGTTCCGGTATTTGAAAATAAACTTGTGCAATGTAACTAGGCTAATGAATTGTCTACGGTACTGCAGTGATTCTAGTTTTGGCGAATGCGTTCAGATCTTGCTTTGGCGTGTCGAAGGCAAATCGAAACTTACGCCCTCACAAGCACGACCTGATGAATCTTGCTTGGAGTTTGTCTAGCTCACACAGATCAGAAGCAGGTAGCCGGTACGGCCATGCCACAACACCATACTCTATAACGGGTCGAACGTAGCTCTTGTAAAGGAGCATCATGGCTTTGGGAGTAAGGCGCTGGGCCATGTAACATAGCAGCGTAATTCTCTGTTTGAATTTTCCACTCATATCTATGTAATGCTGGTGGAAGTTCAGATTAGCGGTGAAGCGAATTCCCAGATGTTTCAGCACATCGGTACCGTTGAGAGGAGCCCCATCTATTTGGTATGCTGCACCTGTGGATGGCGATACCGACTTGTAGGAATAGCTGATGACAGAGGTTTTCGATGGGGAAAACTCGCCTTCTCTAGCTCGAGCCCAGGTTTGGCACGCTTGTAAATCGGCTTGCAGTGCTGGGCTGGACGGAGTGTGTTCGTATGGGTGGAGTAAAGTCACCCGCAAACAGGAAGGTATGGGAATGCATTATGGTAGTAGGTAGGTCATTAATGTAGATTAAGAACAAGAGAGGTGATAAATGTGAGCCCTGCGGCACACCACAGTTGGTGATCTTCGGTAACGATGTGCATGACCCAAATTGTACCGCTATCTGTCTGTCCTGCAAGTAGCTCCGTATCCATGCAGTGACTTTGGGGTCTGAGAACCTACCAATCTGATCAAGGAGAGTGGAGTGGTTTACTCTGTCGAAGGCCTTGCAGAAGTCGAGGGAGACTAAATCGAAATTTGACTTCTTGTCAATGTAGCATGCCATATATTGCGTTAGAATAACCAGCTGGTCTGTGGCGGATTTGTCTTTCACATAGGCAAATTGTTCACTGCATATTTTCTCTATTGCGCTGAGGTATGTCTGGAGCTGATTGGTGAATAGTTTTTCAAATAGTTTTGCAATGCATGGGAGAAGGGATATTGGACGATAATTCGTTGGCTGAGTTGGGCAGCCTCTCTTCTTGAAGATGGGGATGATTGTTGCCATTTTCCAAGCCTTGGGACACACACCTTGTTCCAGACTGTAGTTGAACAGACAAAGGCGTACAAAGAAGATCCGCACATTTGCTGAGAACAGAGTTTGTGATACGCGTGTCAGCACACGATTTGTGCACAGGTCATGCTCTTGCAGCATCGTAGACTTGCGCAGGAGTGATTGAAGTGAACCTGAAGTGATCTTCTTCTTCACTGGCAATGGTGGTACACGGAGGTGGTCGGTTTCCGTGATGAATGTTGGGATTCTGATTGCACTGAGCGCTGAAGAAGCGACAAAGAGCATCAGCTTTTGCTTCACTGGATGTATGATTTCCAACATCATCCTTTAGGAGTTGTATATCATGCTTCTTGCCATCAATATTGCACAGGCGTTTCGCTCGTTTCCACCACAAGCAACCTCCTGTTCTACCTTTGCTTAGTGTTGATGTACCTAGTGCAGACAAGTAGGAATCTCGAGGGCGTCGGATGGTGGTTCTGTATTCGTTTCTACAGAGCGTGTATGCAGCTTTGAGGGTGGGATTACACATGTCTCGGCGATGTAACTTGTACAGGCGGTTGACACGCTGTCTGAGTTTCTTGTGTGCAGTTTTGAACCAAGGTTGGTTATTTGCGTGGTATGGTTTGGAAAACGAAATTGTTGATCGACTGATGGCCATGTCTAAGGACGAGCAAAGTGCCAGGCATCTATAGTCGATGTGCGCCTCACCACCAATGCACTCCATTAAAGGCATAGTGCTCAGTCTGGTGCGCAACTTGTCAAAATCAATTTTCCGTTTTTGGATGTCGGTTTTCGTGGTGGTGGCGTTGCATGCTCCTGGTGTTGAACCTGACCTGTGGATGGTAGACAAAGCCGACCACGATATGGAGCATATGAGAGGGCAGTGGTCTGTGAGGGGCATGCCGACAATACAGGTTTTGAATGCTCGTGGCACATTTGTTAGTACAAGGTCTAATGATGGGTTTGACTTACGCGAAGGCCGAGTGCCGCAGTTTGTTGATATCAGACACAGTCCAACTTCATTGAAAATTGTGTTGAGCTGTCGACCTTCGGCATTCGTCTTGTCACTAATGTTCCATTCTTGGTTTCTGGCATTGAAGTCACCTGCAACCACCACGGGGCTTTGGGGGACGATTTCATGCAATACGGAAATAGCAGCAGTGAAGGACGAGATATGATGACGGGGTGACCGGTACATACATGACATAATGATACCGTTGATTTGCAGAGTGATCATTTCTGATGCCAAGTGTTCTAGATCTGCGCGACGACGTACGGAAAGATGTGATGCGCACAGTATGGCAACTCCGCCACCACCTAGTGTATTCCAGTTGGTTTGGGTGCTGTCTCTGTCTCGTCGGTAAATATCGAAGCCGCGTATTGATACTACTTCGTCTGGGGTGGCCTTGTTCAGCCATGTTTCTGTTAGGCAGAGAATATCGATGTCGTGGTGATCTATGAGGTCAATGATACTAGCTAGATTGGACTGCATGCTGCGGCAGTTCAAGGTGGTTAAAATGAATGGGCCTGGATGTATGGCTATATTCTTGGGCTGTGAACGATTGTGCATGCGGGGTGAAGTGATATTATGTACATAGAGAGGAGGAGGGGGAGGACGAGGAAGCAGGTACTCAATACATGCATTGTTAGTAGATGTTGTGGGAATAGAATTATGTACATGGGCAGGGACAACGTTACTTGCCTGTGCCTTTGGGTCGGCGTTGTCCTATGCATTGCTGTGAAGAATCTCGGCGAGACGCTCGTCAGTTAGAGGCACTCCTCCTTGGACAATCTGGTCGTACGGTAGTGAGCAGGACACTTTCTTGCTCCTTAGCGTACGGAAAAGGGGCAACACCGCCTTTCGCGCTGCTTGCTGCTTTGGAGTGAGGTCATGACCTATGTAGATCGGCCTGTCGCGGAAGCGGATTGGGAACTTGTGCTGAAAGACGGACTTCGATGTCCTAATGCGGATCGGTCGTGGACGGGAATCGTTTGTGTTGTGGGTGGTTTTACCAATTCTTTCAATGAAGGTGTTCTCCGGAAGAGAAACACCTGGCACCATGAGCATCTTTTTGCAAGTTGGGCAATATCACCCACCGAATCAGGCCCACCAAACAGGACCACATTGCCCACACGAGAGGCTGCATCTTGTTGCTCACGCAATAACTCTTCGACCTCTTCTCTTTTTATGTATTTGGCCGTATCCCCTTGGCCATTCGCATTGGCGTTGGGGTCTTTGCTTGGGTGTGTCGTTTTCAACTTCGAGATCTCGTCCCGTATCTTGGCGATGTCACTCTCAGCTTGAAAGGAAGAATCGTGGACGCGATTGAAAGGAGTGCCTCATCTTCTCACGTGTCTTTCATCTGCTAACCGACACCCTTCTTAATTAATTCGTTTATATGCGGTGTCTTACGTTGCTGTGCGTGAGTGTTCTTCTTTCCGTCTTCGTCTTTGTGTACATGAATGTGTTCCAAAGACAAAGTGTGAAGTAAGATACACATACCCTGCATGTCACGTTTGAGCATAGATTTTAATGCAGTCCTGTAGTCGTCCTGTTACAGTGCATGTACTTTCAAGGTATAATATACACACTCTTGTACAAACACGCTCAAGCACGCACATCCAACGGTGCCGCTCCATGGCAAACTCTTCTGCGACCGCTGTGTGCTCCCCACCAGAGTCCAGATGGCCCAGAGTGCATCTAAACCACACTTAGTGCGCGCAGAAGATGTAGTGGTCAACACAGAGGACCATTGCCCGTGTCTCGTAGGCTCCGTCAACGGGGCCCGATATACAGGTGGTATCAAGATAATTCGAACCTCAAAATGCGAGGAAAAAACTTCTAATTATCTGCACATTCTAATTATCCAAACTTGAACCCACAACACAAACATGTATGTCAAAATGATCAAATGGTGACACATATTTCACGGATACTGAGCTGACCAGCACAGCCTGCTCATGCAAACTGAACTGCCCAGTAATATGTGCAGTGATCTTCGAATTACACTTTGCTAACTTCGAATTATATTGGTATTGGTATAAAGAACGATCATCCACCCCTGGGGTTGGATTATTACTTTTCGCTCTCGTCCATAATACATTAAGAGAGCATGTCTGAGAAAACCAGAAAAGCTGGGCTGTGCCATCTCTCCGAGTTCGCTCAAATTTTGCAAGTAGGTCTCGTTTGGGGTCTACAACAACCATGCAAAAGGACTCGTTCCATACACTGTTGGACACCTTGCAACTGGGGACCACCTCGAAATGGGCCCAAGATGCGACTGAATATTGGGTCCAAAAACGAGCGCTGGTACAGCGTACACGATTGAGCTGAGAACAAACGACCAACATTACCTCACCTGAGTAGTCTTCACATCCCCACCATATAGAGCCATGGCTACATCCAAGAAAGCATTGGCCATCATCTCCAAATATCACTAAATTGCATCGCTAATATAGTCAAATTTCAGTACTCCACGTTTTCTGGAAATTAACAAAATTTAATATTTTCACTTCATCACATTGCAACACTGCCAATTTTCTACCCCGCGACGGAAAGCGCCTCCTCAAGCTCCAACACCAGGCACTGCTCCAGACGGCAGCACGCCAAACACTGCAGCGTGGTCACCTCTACCGGGTCTGACAGGATATTTGAACTGAAAACCCTTGTCACTCCCAACAACAACCATTTCCTTCCCTAAACGACTCGAATTTCACTGGCACCAAAGCTTTGCAGGAGTGTGGGCGGATGATGGCCGTTAAACACTACACAGGCCCTTTGTTAAATACTCCGACTGCTACCGCCTCGAGAAAGAAATACCTATACTTTGAAGTAGTATTCTAGAAAAGAAAAGGACATATGGATACGAGTTAAGAGTAACTCTCCATCACTGTAATTGGAAACTATACAGTCAGAAAGTGCAATAACTAGGCACAAAACTGACAAGAGTACTGAGACATTCGACGTCCTGACACCTAGCTTCCACACATCTCCGTAGCGGTAACATACAGCCATCTAACTTGGTAGGTTCAAGGTTATGAAAAGACCAAAGAGGGGAAGGCAAGCGCAACGAAAACGAGCAAAAGCTACAGTCCCAACGGAACATATAATGTCGATTGTTACTGGACGATGACGAGACCAGTACGATATTTGACAAAGCGGTCTAACTACAATTCGAAGCAGCAAAGCAGCACACCACCCAACTTGGGTGGGTCATAAATATCAAAGATAAGTAAAGAAAGGAGAAGCTTTGCGAAAACGAATTGTACAAGTCGAAAGCCAAACTCCTACATTACTGCTCATGGATGACATTGTGATTGACTAGCTGACTACAAAACAAGTTGTTTCACACGACGTACGGCTCATAAGGTGTGCAATTTGAAACTCGGATGAGCCATAAATAAATGTAGAAAAGAAAAGGACATATGGATACGAGTTAAGAGTAACTCTCCAAGACACTATAATGTAGGACTCAGTATAGAGTCCATGCACGATATGATGTCCAGCACCCTATATTATAGAGTTCATTGGTCCAAAATCCACTATACAGAGTCCAGGAGTCCACTCAGTTTTGATCAGCTTCAACCTGCCGCGCAATCCCCTATAAGGAGTACACTTTTTCTACAAGTCCCCTATTTACGGTCCAGGAGTCCAGTTTATCCAGTCACGTCGTCCTGTGTGTTGTGCCCGAAAGAGAGCAAACATCTTTTCAGTTTTGCTTGCCTGATGGCAGCGCATTCCTTTCTTCGCTTCAGCTCTGCTGTGCAGTTGCTGACAGTAATCTGTCTCGAGGTAACCAAGGAGGATAAGGAGACGTTCAAAATCAAATCTGGAAAGCGTCTTGTGGTTCTCTGAAGACGTTTCATCAGTGCGCGGGATGAAAGCAGAAATTGCAGAACGAGAAAGGTTCAGCACAGTTCAAATCTGACGAGTCAGGTACACTGACACTCTCTTTCGTTCGACGCCACAAGGATCCCCTGTTGGGCTGGCCATTGCTGCGTTTGAACGGTTTCATCGGAGCGAGGGATGAAAGCAGAAAGCGGAGAACGAGAAAAGTTCAGCACAGTTCCAATTTGACGAGTCAGATACACTGACACTCTCTTTCGTTCGACGCCACAAGGATACCCTGTTTGACTGGACAAGAGCTGCCTGTACCAACGTGTCAAAAGGCTGTCCAACTACATGGCAGGACGAGGTATGGAAGCTTTTACTCGTTTCGATTGGTTTGCTGTTCTGTCGTTATGCTTGAATTCCTTTCCATTTTCAAGGATCGTATCGCGTTTGTTTGATGTTGCTTGATTGAATGCCCTAAAAGTAATCAACCACTTCGTAATAGTCCTCAAGGACTGCAAGGACTTTGCTTCAATCGTATACGATCGTCTAGCTATCATCAATTATTATTTTCTTTCATGAGAGATGTATTCTTATCCCTGTGATAATTATGTGAACTCCACGACACTCTTCCTCTACTAGGTTCTAGTATGATGTCAAATACAATGGGATCCACAAATGCAGTGCCAGTGTACTAGTAGTAGTGGTAGTAGTAGTAGTAGTAGTAGTAGTAGTAGTAGTAGTAGTAGTAGTAGTAGTAGTAGTAGTAGTAGTAGTAGTAGTAATAGTAGTAGTAGTAGTAGTAGTAGTAGTAGTAGTAGTAGTAGTAGTAGTAGTAGTAGTAGTAGTAGTAGTAGTAGTAGTAGTAGTAGTAGTAGTAGTAGTAGTAGTAGTAGTAGTAGTAGTAGTAGTAGTAGTAGTAGTAGTAGTAGTAGTAGTAGTAGTAGTAGTAGTAGTAGTAGTAGTAGTAGTAGTAGTAGTAGTAGTAGTAGTAGTAGTAGTAGTAGTAGTAGTAGTAGTAGTAGTAGTAGTAGTAGTAGTAGTAGTAGTAGTAGTAGTAGTAGTAGTAGTAGTAGTAGTAGTAGTAGTAGTAGTAGTAGTAGTAGTAGTAGTAGTAGTAGTAGTAGTAGTAGTAGTAGTAGTAGTAGTAGTAGTAGTAGTAGTAGTAGTAGTAGTAGTAGTAGTAGTAGTAGTAGTAGTAGTAGTAGTAGTAGTAGTAGTAGTAGTAGTAGTAGTAGTAGTAGTAGTAGTAGTAGTAGTAGTAGTAGTAGTAGTAGTAGTAGTAGTAGTAGTAGTAGTAGTAGTAGTAGTAGTAGTAGTAGTAGTAGTAGTAGTAGTAGTAGTAGTAGTAGTAGTAGTAGTAGTAGTAGTAGTAGTAGTAGTAGTAGTAGTAGTAGTAGTAGTAGTAGTAGTAGTAGTAGTAGTAGTAGTAGTAGTAGTAGTAGTAGTAGTAGTAGTAGTAGTAGTAGTAGTAGTAGTAGTAGTAGTAGTAGTAGTAGTAGTAGTAGTAGTAGTAGTAGTAGTAGTAGTAGTAGTAGTAGTAGTAGTAGTAGTAGTAGTAGTAGTAGTAGTAGTAGTAGTAGTAGTAGTAGTAGTAGTAGTAGTAGTAGTAGTAGTAGTAGTAGTAGTAGTAGTAGTAGTAGTAGTAGTAGTAGTAGTAGTAGTAGTAGTAGTAGTAGTAGTAGTAGTAGTAGTAGTAGTAGTAGTAGTAGTAGTAGTAGTAGTAGTAGTAGTAGTAGTAGTAGTAGTAGTAGTAGTAGTAGTAGTAGTAGTAGTAGTAGTAGTAGTAGTAGTAGTAGTAGTAGTAGTAGTAGTAGTAGTAGTAGTAGTAGTAGTAGTAGTAGTAGTAGTAGTAGTAGTAGTAGTAGTAGTAGTAGTAGTAGTAGTAGTAGTAGTAGTAGTAGTAGTAGTAGTAGTAGTAGTAGTAGTAGTAGTAGTAGTAGTAGTAGTAGTAGTAGTAGTAGTAGTAGTAGTAGTAGTAGTAGTAGTAGTAGTAGTAGTAGTAGTAGTAGTAGTAGTAGTAGTAGTAGTAGTAGTAGTAGTAGTAGTAGTAGTAGTAGTAGTAGTAGTAGTAGTAGTAGTAGTAGTAGTAGTAGTAGTAGTAGTAGTAGTAGTAGTAGTAGTAGTAGTAGTAGTAGTAGTAGTAGTAGTAGTAGTAGTAGTAGTAGTAGTAGTAGTAGTAGTAGTAGTAGTAGTAGTAGTAGTAGTAGTAGTAGTAGTAGTAGTAGTAGTAGTAGTAGTAGTAGTAGTAGTAGTAGTAGTAGTAGTAGTAGTAGTAGTAGTAGTAGTAGTAGTAGTAGTAGTAGTAGTAGTAGTAGTAGTAGTAGTAGTAGTAGTAGTAGTAGTAGTAGTAGTAGTAGTAGTAGTAGTAGTAGTAGTAGTAGTAGTAGTAGTAGTAGTAGTAGTAGTAGTAGTAGTAGTAGTAGTAGTAGTAGTAGTAGTAGTAGTAGTAGTAGTAGTAGTAGTAGTAGTAGTAGTAGTAGTAGTAGTAGTAGTAGTAGTAGTAGTAGTAGTAGTAGTAGTAGTAGTAGTAGTAGTAGTAGTAGTAGTAGTAGTAGTAGTAGTAGTAGTAGTAGTAGTAGTAGTAGTAGTAGTAGTAGTAGTAGTAGTAGTAGTAGTAGTAGTAGTAGTAGTAGTAGTAGTAGTAGTAGTAGTAGTAGTAGTAGTAGTAGTAGTAGTAGTAGTAGTAGTAGTAGTAGTAGTAGTAGTAGTAGTAGTAGTAGTAGTAGTAGTAGTAGTAGTAGTAGTAGTAGTAGTAGTAGTAGTAGTAGTAGTAGTAGTAGTAGTAGTAGTAGTAGTAGTAGTAGTAGTAGTAGTAGTAGTAGTAGTAGTAGTAGTAGTAGTAGTAGTAGTAGTAGTAGTAGTAGTAGTAGTAGTAGTAGTAGTAGTAGTAGTAGTAGTAGTAGTAGTAGTAGTAGTAGTAGTAGTAGTAGTAGTAGTAGTAGTAGTAGTAGTAGTAGTAGTAGTAGTAGTAGTAGTAGTAGTAGTAGTAGTAGTAGTAGTAGTAGTAGTAGTAGTAGTAGTAGTAGTAGTAGTAGTAGTAGTAGTAGTAGTAGTAGTAGTAGTAGTAGTAGTAGTAGTAGTAGTAGTAGTAGTAGTAGTAGTAGTAGTAGTAGTAGTAGTAGTAGTAGTAGTAGTAGTAGTAGTAGTAGTAGTAGTAGTAGTAGTAGTAGTAGTAGTAGTAGTAGTAGTAGTAGTAGTAGTAGTAGTAGTAGTAGTAGTAGTAGTAGTAGTAGTAGTAGTAGTAGTAGTAGTAGTAGTAGTAGTAGTAGTAGTAGTAGTAGTAGTAGTAGTAGTAGTAGTAGTAGTAGTAGTAGTAGTAGTAGTAGTAGTAGTAGTAGTAGTAGTAGTAGTAGTAGTAGTAGTAGTAGTAGTAGTAGTAGTAGTAGTAGTAGTAGTAGTAGTAGTAGTAGTAGTAGTAGTAGTAGTAGTAGTAGTAGTAGTAGTAGTAGTAGTAGTAGTAGTAGTAGTAGTAGTAGTAGTAGTAGTAGTAGTAGTAGTAGTAGTAGTAGTAGTAGTAGTAGTAGTAGTAGTAGTAGTAGTAGTAGTAGTAGTAGTAGTAGTAGTAGTAGTAGTAGTAGTAGTAGTAGTAGTAGTAGTAGTAGTAGTAGTAGTAGTAGTAGTAGTAGTAGTAGTAGTAGTAGTAGTAGTAGTAGTAGTAGTAGTAGTAGTAGTAGTAGTAGTAGTAGTAGTAGTAGTAGTAGTAGTAGTAGTAGTAGTAGTAGTAGTAGTAGTAGTAGTAGTAGTAGTAGTAGTAGTAGTAGTAGTAGTAGTAGTAGTAGTAGTAGTAGTAGTAGTAGTAGTAGTAGTAGTAGTAGTAGTAGTAGTAGTAGTAGTAGTAGTAGTAGTAGTAGTAGTAGTAGTAGTAGTAGTAGTAGTAGTAGTAGTAGTAGTAGTAGTAGTAGTAGTAGTAGTAGTAGTAGTAGTAGTAGTAGTAGTAGTAGTAGTAGTAGTAGTAGTAGTAGTAGTAGTAGTAGTAGTAGTAGTAGTAGTAGTAGTAGTAGTAGTAGTAGTAGTAGTAGTAGTAGTAGTAGTAGTAGTAGTAGTAGTAGTAGTAGTAGTAGTAGTAGTAGTAGTAGTAGTAGTAGTAGTAGTAGTAGTAGTAGTAGTAGTAGTAGTAGTAGTAGTAGTAGTAGTAGTAGTAGTAGTAGTAGTAGTAGTAGTAGTAGTAGTAGTAGTAGTAGTAGTAGTAGTAGTAGTAGTAGTAGTAGTAGTAGTAGTAGTAGTAGTAGTAGTAGTAGTAGTAGTAGTAGTAGTAGTAGTAGTAGTAGTAGTAGTAGTAGTAGTAGTAGTAGTAGTAGTAGTAGTAGTAGTAGTAGTAGTAGTAGTAGTAGTAGTAGTAGTAGTAGTAGTAGTAGT
Organism: Sycon ciliatum; assembly: GCF_964019385.1. Classification (NCBI taxonomy): domain Eukaryota; kingdom Metazoa; phylum Porifera; class Calcarea; order Leucosolenida; family Sycettidae; genus Sycon; species Sycon ciliatum. The sequence goes on from NC_088649.1 coordinate 22,272,741, forward strand.
AGTAGTAGTAGTAGTAGTAGTAGTAGTAGTAGTAGTAGTAGTAGTAGTAGTAGTAGTAGTAGTAGTAGTAGTAGTAGTAGTAGTAGTAGTAGTAGTAGTAGTAGTAGTAGTAGTAGTAGTAGTAGTAGTAGTAGTAGTAGTAGTAGTAGTAGTAGTAGTAGTAGTAGTAGTAGTAGTAGTAGTAGTAGTAGTAGTAGTAGTAGTAGTAGTAGTAGTAGTAGTAGTAGTAGTAGTAGTAGTAGTAGTAGTAGTAGTAGTAGTAGTAGTAGTAGTAGTAGTAGTAGTAGTAGTAGTAGTAGTAGTAGTAGTAGTAGTAGTAGTAGTAGTAGTAGTAGTAGTAGTAGTAGTAGTAGTAGTAGTAATAGTAGTAATAGTAGTAGTAGTAGTAGTAGTAGTAGTAGTAGTAGTAGTAGTAGTAGTAGTAGTAGTAGTAGTAGTAGTAGTAGTAGTAGTAGTAGTAGTAGTAGTAGGAGGAGGAGGAGGAGGAGGATTTCTTGTATGCCGACGACAAGAAAAAGCTTCTCAAGCTAATACATGCACTCGTATTCCATGAAGTAACCGTTTTGATGCCACAAACATGACATTGTGTCAGTGAAACTGCCTCGTGACAACAAATCATTGCATTTCCATCTTGGGGAAGACTGACTGACTGCAACGCTGTACAGATTGTATAAATCATCTCATTTCAATTTAGTTGCAGTGAAGTGAAACACTGTGTACACTACATGTATGGTGGTGTGTCTGTGCGTCTTGAGTGTGCACAAACGATCTTATTCCTCGTATTATTAACGGATTATTGTCCCCACCGTCACCTGTTCACAGGTCTTTGTGTGGATGGATTTTCATTGAGCATCACATTTCTTGAGAACTTGGTAGTTGTGTGCTCCCATGCATCATTACGGTAATAAGCGTATACTTGTGCTATCTATTTGTTGCAGGTGTGCTGATATTCAGAAGCTTGCGGAACTGAGTGCTGCTGAACATTTGCATGGCCATGAGCAATGGTGAAGCTTGCTATTGCACTCTCACCATGTGCTAGTATTATGCTGACTACTGCACTATGTTACTCTCTTACACTACTACATGTGCATGTACTTGGTCCGGCTCATCGCAATTGTCGCTTATCTATCGCCACTAAGAACAGGAGTTTGTTTTACCGCTCTGTGAAATTTCCAACAGGCATAGTGAGGAAGCATGATACATGAATACTCTCCGCCACAAGAAAAAATTTTCAGCAATGGAATCAGGTGAAGCGAGTCGAAGAAAGGAAGCAAGTTAAGCAAAATGCACGAAATAAATCAGCGAATAAGCGCTTTCTTGCACTCACACTAGTACAGGTCCAGAGTTCACTCAACTCTGCATCTCTCGGGCCGCGCCGTTACATGAGCTGGCATTTGCTGGTGTCTAGCTGCTAGCTGGCGTAGACTGGTAGAGTATCTCTTGCGTTCTCAGCCTATCGTATGGCAGCAATGGGAAAGAAACAGTTGTGGCTGTCACTTCGGTGCTTGAAGGAACCGTGGGCAGTGTGACCTGTGTGTCACCACATTGTGTTTCAACAAAGCTTTCGAATGAGGCGTGCAGGCCTCTCCAGACAGCTGTCATACGCTCCGCTTGGATACGCTGGCCACGACTCTTGTAATGCGGCTGCTATGTCCACCAAGAGAAGGAACAACCAACACGTCAGCCGGGCGCATCGCATCAAAAACACCTTTCTTTTTCAGCATGACGCTCATACTCCTCTTCCGTGCACGCGTGCCTGTCACGCTCTCCAGGCCAGGATATCAGTTGCCCCTGCTACAGTTCCGGTCTTCGGGTCGCTGCGCTTGGCTTTTGCAAGTATAGTTTTGGCAACACAGACAGTGAATGGCCAGATTCCCACTTCCCAAAAAAGTCGATTACATCGCGATTCAAAGCGCTAGTCTCGATCATTTTTTCTTTGGTGCTTCCTTTAATCTTGCCATCACGATCTCCCACGCAAAAGTAAGTTAGATATCGTGATTGGAATGGGTTTTACCTGTCAAAAAGTGCTTGGGGGATAAGCGACAATTGCGATGAGCCGGACCAAGTATGTAAACGTCCGTGCATCCGCCCAAGTATGCATTCGTTTCGTATAATTATTTGTTATCCCTCTTGACTTTACGTGTAAATGGGTGGACGTTTGCATGGCTGTTGGAGTTGCGTGTGTATTGTGTCTCTACGCTTTTCTTGGTGTTTTCTTGGCGTTGTATAAGTTTGTGTGTGTGTGTGTGTGTGTGTGTGTGTATGTGTGTGTGTGTGTGTGTGTGTGTGTGTGTGTGTGTGAGCGCGCTCACAATAATTTGAATACAAATAATTGATCCTTGGCTCTCCATTAGTCTCTTTTGATTCTTGGTTTTTTCTAGGTATTTTCTTGGCGTTGTGTGGGTGTGTGCATGTGTCTGTGTGCGTGCACAATAATTTGGCAACACTATATGATTGAGATATTGTAATTTGCAGCGTCTGCGAAGAGACCACTTGATTTGGGGATGGTGTTCGTAGGGTTTTTCATGTTATGAAGTGGCTGCAGTGGTGCCTCAATACTTATTTTTTATCTTGAGGAGTGAACGATGTAAAGGATTAAAGGGAGAGGCCGTTTTCTGGTCAATATTCAGTGCTTACAGCAGATCCTATGTCTAATTTCGAACCCTGGATAGGGGATGCCTAATCAGCTGGACTTTATACAATGAATGTTGTCCACATAAAGACTCTTTATAGTTGATTTCAAAGGTTGGACTCCATACAGTTGATTTTGGACCAATGGACTCTATATAGGGGTGAAGCCAATTGGCTGGACTCTATACAAGGAGTGATGTCCATCTAAACTTTGAGCTCACAGTTGATTCCAAGTTTGGACTCTATATAGGGGTTGACCATCATATAGGGGCTGGACGCTCTACAGAGTCCAACATATATACAGTCAGAAAGTGCAACAACTAGGCACAAAACTGACAGGGCACGGAGACGTTCGACGTCCTGGCACCTAACTTCCACACATCTCCGTAGCGCTAACCGACAGCCTTCCAACTTGGTAGGTTCAAGGTTATGAAAAGACCAAAGAGGGGAAGGCAACTTTCTGACTGTGTATAGTATCCAGTTACAGTGATGGGGAGTTTCTCTTAACTCGTATCCATATGTCCTATTCTTTTCTCCATTTATTTATGGCTCAACATCCGAGATTACCCGACTGCTGTTGCCGTGAGTTAGCCAATTTTACTGAATGTTGTTGCTGGATTGCACAGGTCCACACATATTTGACACATCCAGCGCAAATACGATGATCAGTCTGAGCATTGTCCCGTCAGTTACTTGCGGAGATGATTACATCTCGTTTCGGTTGCGGAAATGATTTAAACAACGAAGCATTTGGCTTCACTTGGAACACAGTGGCTGTACAATAACTGAAACTCATCGCTGTAGGTAACACGATTGAAAACCACCTGTGCGGAATCCGACAGTCCAATGCTTTTGTTCCTTGCCCATGTTCCTGCGATACAGTAGCATGATGCCTTCGCTTGCAACACTTTTCTCTTTGTACCCGTATTTTGTAACTATCGAGCACGTTACTCCGGTTTCTTCAACGACTGCAGGTTTCACTAATTACTTAGAGCACGTCGCCTTCACACGGAAGCTGCCAACGACGGCATTGCACCACACTATCGTTAATTGCGACTTGTACGGTATGTTTGTGTATGTGTGTGTGTTTGTGTGTGTGAAAGTGTGTGTTTTGTGTGTTGTCCATGTTGCTATCGTGTTCTATGCCTGTGTGTGAATGTGTGGATTGCTGTTAGTGTTTTTCGACTACATTCGGAACACACATGCAGATTAGCTTTGTTGTTAAATGGCAGTACAGTGTCTAGTCTTTTTTCGGAAATTTGAAAGCAGAAAAAAGGTATTGACTAGATTTTAGTGATCTCCGCTTCTTCCTTTGTAAGTACAGTATCGGACGTACGTCTGGGAATTATTCCGACACAACGGGAGATCCGCGATAAATACCTGTAAGAGAATCTATGCTGCGGAGACTCAGCTGTATCCTACATTCTGAAAAGTAACCCAGGCAAGACAGAAAAGTCGTCCATATGAAATCAGCTGTAATTTTGAAAGGATACTTCAAAGGTGGGCAAGTCGCCATGTGAAATCAACTGTACTGCTGTGCGATTTTACAGGTGTGTATAGGTCTAATACCAGTCAGCAGACCCCAGATACTTGTGAACTATAAAGACAGCTGGAGGCGAGGAAGAGCCGGTTTGTGTTGCGAGAAGCTCCGGATCAAGATGATTCCTGTTCTCAATGTTAGCGAACGGAAATGATCGCTGTGAATTGGATTTTGGGACCTAGTGTAACAGCGCGTCAAGCTGTCCTCTTTATACACCGTGCATCTGAAAGAGAAGGATTTGTAATAACCACTGACACTGTTTTAGGACGTCGTTGTTATGTTGTACGCTTTTTTGTTCGTACTATAATACGTTTAGTGTTGTTTTTGATAGTTTGTGCAGTTTAATTTACGTGTATGGGTATCTGTTTTGTACCGTTTCTTTTCCTGGCTACTGTTCGCTCCTTATAAACAGTATACATTTGCGTGCGCAAGTCGCTTCACTAGTATATAAATCAATGATCATTTTCACTTTTAGGAGATCCCCCGATAGGCTATGCCTTTGGGAAATCCTTTAAAATTAAATAATGCAATTGCAATTTTCATCGGTTTTTCTTTTTGTGCTATTATAGTTTGCAAATAGGCTATCTTGAATACGTGATATAGTCCCAGTCCCATATCACATGCTATCTGTATTTCAACGTTATTTTCAAAAGGATTGCTTCGTCATATTTTAGCCATTAAGCACGAGCGATACATAAAAACCACGCGAGTCAGTCAACAGACCATTACAGCAAAGGGTTTTACATGGGCATTGCACTTTAGGTTATAGTTGCATTAGGAAACATGCAGCACACGTTATGCCTTCTTCCATATACATGTACATGTGTACGAATCCAATTATGATGCAAAAAGTAGGGAATTGATTACTGACTAGCGGAAAATATCATAATCGATCACATATGGCATTATGTTAAGTGATGTGAAACTGGCATCATCGCAAAGTCCACCAGAGTACGTATTGCAGTGCATCTGACAATCGCAGATGCAAATGGTTCTTTGTTGATTTTGACGAACTGACTTGATGAGGATCACAAGCTGTATTGATGCTGAACGTATTTCTTTTAATATAATTATATGAACTGCACTACCAACTAGCCAGGGGGAAAGACAACGGAACTGACATAACACCGAGACAAGACCGAATTGCATAGAGAGTAGTGCAGGAATTTTCTGGCGCTGACCACCTACATCTGGATGATTGTATACCGTTGTGTACTTGTTCAAGTTACCTGTAAATACTGGCGCCTACTGAACGGATTCACACAACTGATGCTACCAGGTGTTTCACTGTCTTTTATGTTTCCATGATTGTGCTCTCAACCCATTTTGCACTGACGACGGGAATATACAAATCAGTTCGCTGCTTATTATAATAATATAGGTATTTCTGCGTGGAAGTTTACCTGTATGCTGATTTCACAGCTTCGCCGATGCTGACTGGCACAGTCATGGACAATAAATCGACAATAAGTACTGCAGAATTCCCTGGCAAAGGGGGTACAGTTACTCGGAGAGACATGGACCTTTGGACTCCGAGAAAGAGAGAAAAACAAATAGACGTGTAGGGAAACAGTCAGAACCACAGGCTGAAAAACAGACCGACAGAGAGACAGAGACAGAGATGGAGATTTTCAATCTCGAATTCGAATAATAATATGAATTGAAAGCACATGAATATCTCAAGGTATATGCCATTACACTACGAATGAGTAATTACACGGTGATGACACGCCGTAGAGACAGATTGACCAATCTCACCAAACCCGCTCGAACCAAAGAGGGAAATGGTGAGATGATTAAGGACAACATTGGGATGGAAAAACGAGGCGAGATCGCGTTGCGTGTGGTGATATACAACAACATAGGCTGTGATCCCATGAACTTGAAGTACACTTACATGGACGGGGGGGGGAGGGGATGTCTCGGCGCATATGTTATTACGATGCGAATGAATAAAGTGGCTATAGTTTAGCTGATGAAAGGCAATAAAGACAAATTGACACGTTTTACACTACCTGCTAGATCATATAGGGTAATATTGATGTGGTCAAAAGGGAGACGGGAAACGAGGAAAGGTCGTGTCGCGCCTGGTGATATACAACGACTTTTTTTTACAAGATAACCACAAACCATCATGGTGCAAACGCGGGCAAAACGCACAGAGATGCAAATAGCGATGGCAACCGAAGCAGTGGAGGCGGGGCAAGAGCAACTAAACCGACCAGGGGTCTCGGCCTCAGCACTGCTCATGCGCGCCAAACTTGAGCAGTGATTCCATTTTCTGAACGTAAAATACGGAGGTTTAGTTGCATATTAGACTAGAAATAGGGCAATGAGCTCTGATAGTGTCATGAAACGGGCTAATGACTGGTTGTCAAGTCTCAAAGCAGCCGCTCGATGATAGAGGGTGATAGTGAGGTAACTAGGGACAAAAAGGCGAAGGGAAAACGGGGAAAGGTGGCGTTGCGTGTGGTGATATGCAACATTAAGGGCAATACCAGCAGTCTCAGAACTGTCTCGCGTATCATCGACTTCGCTCCATGAAACCCACGGCAAGAAACTAAAACTTTGTTTGAAATCGTCAGCTGGTTTCTATGACGAACGAATGCCTTGAAGACTTCAAACGTTGAGTAGACGTAACATTGAAGAACAACTGGCTGGGACATCAGGGACGCGATCTTTGACTGTAGAAAGGAAATTAAATTACCATGTGACACGATGACTCTACTCACGCTGCCGAACATGAACCTGCTTGTCTCTTTGATAATTTGTCGACTGATTACTGTAAACAGCTTTAACGCGATGTCCTTCAGCGTATCAACGCACTTGTCGTCCATATTCCATTTACCCGGCTTTGCTAGGAGTTGACGTGCTCCTTCCAGCTCTGGTTCCCAGCATCCCAAGCTAGTATGACTAACTTGAATAGATGTTTGACTTTGGGTCGGCGGATGGGTGAGGAAGAACAAGAGCATTTTACACATAAAAAATAACTTGCAGTCTGATGGGCCACTGGAGTTTCCGCAGTAAAGATTAGAGGACACTTCTTTCAGGTTACACTTTTCAATAATGTTGCGCGAACGGTGAACGGTGGCATTTAGACTTTGACTTGATTTCACCAGACGATGAACGTTGTCGCGCGAAGCTTGGCTTAGGTATTTATGTTCCAAATTTTTAAATTGGAAGATGCTCATAACAAGGATAGCACACCAGAGATTCTCCTTCCAGGTCCTCCTCGGATCATATATTTTCGGACAGTCGGCCAGCTCCCTGCGCATTACTATGACCAGGAGAATTAGAATGTCTTCTCCTACGTCCTTGAACGAGCAAGGTTTGTTTGGCAGAGCGCAGGCCGGGGATCTCTTGGGAACGCTACACAGGCGCTTGATCCACTCATTCGATTGTTGAAGTGCTGGGTAATCTATTATGGTTCCACTGCTGCTTACGCTACCGGACCATACACGTCCAGCTATACTCGATACGAGCAGTAAAGAATAAACAGTGCCCAGCATAATCAATGTCTTGCCCATTGTGAAAGACGACAATTCGTTGATGGTGTCGAACTGACTTCATAAGCACAGCGCTCGGACTATATATCTGGAACTCAGTGGCTGCATATTCGCTTCCACTCATCGGAGCAAATTGGCTAAGCTCGCTAGAAGACAGGCCTCTGAAATTCCAAATCGTTGGACCATGTTGGCATACACGAACTACTACAAGACTTGATTCAACTTAAGCACGTAACTGTCGCAATTCATTTCGATATTGCACGTATCTCAACTTGATCGCTAGCAATGGAAATTAGGATTGATAATTTTCGGACGTGATTAAAATGAGGGCCTCACTATGAACAGCTGTCTTTTAATTTATACTAGGCGACTTATTTGTTAATTTGTTGATTTGCTGCGTCTTACGTTGCCGTGCATGTTTGTCATTTCGATATTGCACGTATCTCAACTTGATCACTTGCAATGGAAATTAGGATTGATAATTTTCGGACGTGATTAAAATGAGGGCCTCACTATGAACAGCTGTCTTTTAATTTATACTAGGCGACTTATTTGTTAATTTGTTGAATTGCTGCGTCTTACGTTGCCGTGCATGTTTGTCTGTGTTTAGCTGTTTGAACATGTTCCGGAAACCCAGAGTGAAATAATATACATACACCAACTGCAGATCACGTTCTAAAGTAGATTAAAATAGGGTCATGTAGACTTGGAACTAGTTAAAAATTTAATGTTGAATACAGACTCTTGTCCAAGAACGCTCAAGCACGCACATCCACCTATGACGCCACATCGCAAACGCTTTAGGGACCGACCTGTGTACGCTACCAAAGAACAGAAGCGTAAATGCGATACTCAGCAAAATTACTACAGAGTTTTAGCACCCCGTAAACGAGTACGCGGCGGGCTCCTCTGCCGGAAATTGAGCCGCGATAGCAGCTCACTCTGAACGAGTCAGGAGCAGTTGATTGGATGTGGGCATACCCATCCTATCTTTTGATTTCAAATCGCTTTATTTGACGAAAGTTGTCTAGATTTATTCAAAAAGGGTTTGATTTGAGAAGAGGAATGAAGTCCAAAGTACTTCTGTGGTCATCTTTTGTTGGAGTATGTCCTAGGCTCATGTCCATCTTATTGCATACGGGGACTAGCTCAAGGGTAAAGAGGAAATGTTCTTACTTTTGTTGCCTTTAGGAAAGTGCTAGCAAACATGAACTATGGACACTATTGACGTGCATTTAATTCTTTCGTTTACTAGGTGTGAACTAGTTGCTAAAACTGAAGCGCAATTGTTCACTACGCCCCCGCGACACGAATGGCTGTCATTCGTTTTGTTCTGAATCAGGAGTTGGTAAAACTTCTATCTGGAATACCTATTCGCAGAAACGAAATGCAAAAATAACGTCGCTCACATGCGCTGCAAATTTAGTTGACCTGCTGAGTAGAAGTTTGTATGCGTACGACAGTGCATCAACAGGCGTCGCACTGTTCCGCTATAGTGACCACATGTCTGCGCTTGGATGGCTAACTGACAAGTGAGCATGCACACAACCTCCTTCCTGCCAGACGTGCTAGTTTTCCTATCCCAAGAAGCGGGTGCACTGGATTGAATTGGCACAATGTAGTCATTCTAATTTGATTTGTAGCTAATCAGCTACATGCTAGAAATGAAGTTTACACTTTGCTGACAATTCGCTTTGGTTTCGAATGCAAAATAAATATTTTCTTGTTTCGCACTCTACCCGCCGAGCTGTCTACATGATTTCACGATAGGGCATCGCTGAGAATGGGCGCTTCCGATTACACATTTGGGCCTAGGTTGTATAATTCCCGAATGATGATAATGAAAGGAATAAGGTCATGTAAACGAAAGAATACGTGTAAAATTCATATAAGGGTATCCCGTGGGATCCTGTGAACCATCGCTGGGCACGTGGACGTAGCGTGGCATTTACGTCGAGAGCGTCAATTCATGGAATTATCAATTCCACCCTCATCAGAATTGACGGAATTTGAATTGAGAACGGATTTTCTTTACGCGAACGATGCATCGACTATAAGAAAGTCTAGAATTGATCGAAATGTTCATAATCAGAAGCACCAAATGAGGGATAGTCCCCAGTTATATGACTGGACATGGAGTTGATGACAATGTCACCCCAGTAAGATCTGAAGAGAAAATTGCCTGTCACAATCAATTTTCACTTCAGACTTTCCCTGTATTCAAGTCCCTCATACTTATGAATAAAAATTCAAAGTCCTCAGGTTTCTAGATTGTACTCATTTCGCTTTTTTTCTGACGACTATTAAACTGTTCAACGCATGAAAACATGCCATGCCTAGGACCACGAGCTGTATTGAACTGGAACGTGTTCTTTTAAAATAATTATAATTATGAACAGCACTCTCAACTAGCCAGGGGGAAAGACAACGGAACTGACATAAGACCGAGACAAGAGCGAAATGTATAGAGAGTAGTGCAGGGATGTTCTGGTACTGACCACCTACATCTAGATGATTGTATACCGTTTTATACTTGTTCAAGTTACTGGCGCTTACTGAAATGATTCAACTGATGTTAGCGGACGTTTCACTGTCTGTTTTGTTTCCATGTGCTCTCTCTCAACCCCAGTTGCACTGACTACCGGTATATACTAATGAGTTCGTTGCTTATTATTATAACAATAAAGGTATTTCTGCGTTGAAGTGTATCAGTATGCTGATTTCACAGCTACGCTGATGCTGACTGGCACAGTCATGGACAATATGTTAGGTACCTCCTCCCTTACCTTTTCTAGCTGGCCTGCATGCACTTACGTACTCACCTTTTGTCTCCTTTTGTTCCGTTGGCCTGGGTAGCTACTTGCGCGCCCATATTTGCCATAGCTACCCAGGCCCTTTATCTTGCCGTTCAGACTTGATCTCTCTCTCTCTTTTCTCACTCGTCAATAATCACCATGTAGTCGTTTCGTTCGTCTGGGTCTCTTGTCTCGTCGTCTATAATAAATGTCTTTCCCACTAACTTGTTCCCGTTGTCAGTCGTCCTGTTTCGAACTCAACATTGGCGCCCGATTATTGATCGACCCACGACCCTGAGATTATCCCATGCCCAGCCGTCCTCAACCACCATTCGTCTCGTCTATGTCAACCTCGTCTCGTCCATGTCAGTCTCGTCTCTCTTACGCCAACCTCGTCTCGTCTCTATCAACCTCGTCTCTCCTACGCCAACCTTACCTCGTCTATTCTCGTTCAAGCCATGCAGGTCAGCTACCTTTCTCTCTTTCTTTTTTTTTGTATGCTTCTTCGTCAAATTTATTTTCGTGAATTTTTTTGTAGTGTGTGCGCGCGCGTGTGTTCGTAAAACATAACCAAGTTAGGGGTCTGATCATGGTGAGCCACGCTCTAATTTTTGGATGTTTAGCAAAAGTGTAACTAGGCTGTATTAGCCGTGCAAAATACTAGTAATTCACGTTCCTCGTCAAACTCCAATAGTTATTACACACAAGTAGTACAGGAATGATGTGTACGAGTGCATTTTTAGTACACACTTTCGTGAGATCCATGCGCGCGTGCAGTATGTGTGTGTGTGTGTGTGTTTTCTCCTCCAGTTCATTTTTTTAAAATCCTTTCCTCTCTTTTTTTTTCTCTCCGCGAGGACGCGGGATTTTTTTTCATGGAGGGGTGGTATGTTAGGTACCTCCTCCCTTACCTTTTCTAGCTGGCCTGCATGCACTTACGTACTCACCTTTTGTCTCCTTTTGTTCCGTTGGCCTGGGTAGCTACTTGCGCGCCCATATTTGCCATAGCTACCCAGGCCCTTTATCTTGCCGTTCAGACTTGATCTCTCTCTCTCTTTTCTCACTCGTCAATAATCACCATGTTGTCGTTTCGTTCGTCTTGGTCTCTTGTCTCGTCGTCTATAATAAATGTCGTTCCCACTAACTTGTTCCCGTTGTCAGTCGTCCTGTTTCGAACTCAACAAATATATAGACAATACGCACCGCAAACGTGATCATCTACGAGATAAGATGGTAACGCATAGCTGCACAGAGTGCACCTACACCACGCTTAGCGAACGTGGAAGACGTATTGGCCCAAACATAGGACCATCGACCGTTTCTCATAGGCTGAGTCAACTGAGCAAAATATATTGGTATAAAGGACGATCATCCATCCTCTGAGGGGAGGATTATTCCTTTCCGCTCCCATTAAGAATGCATTCAACTTTGTTTTCTGTTTTCTACGAAGAGAGGAAAGAAACATGCTGTCCTAACGAATTCCAAAAAAAACAGAAAAAGAATAGGTCGAAGCGAATTGAGTCGAACTTTGTTCCTCCACCAGTTGTCACCATCATGCTACCGCTGATGTTGGCGATGCTTAGTGTGAATGTCGAGACTGCTGATTCTGGAGTTATGCCTGCTGTTGAGTGGGACGGATCGGTGTGCTGGGCGATACGGAATAATCTGCAAGCGGGTACGATGAGAAAGATCTGCAACTGGAAAGATATCCGGCAGAGCATTTTCTTCCTTACAATAGAATCTATACTGTCAGAAATACATGCCTGCAAATCAGTCTGGGCGGACAGCCCAACGCTTTTGAAATTTAACTGCACTGCTGTGGGGATGTTTGCGTGGAATTTGGACAGGAATAGGGGGCCCTATTACGGGCAACCATATTTTACCTTCGCAACTTGTCGTGAGCGTGTAAGCTATCACGCAGAACGTCTCATTTCGCTGTGCTCGTTGAAGTGTCCCATCTCTACTGCACAAATGGAGCTGGTTGCGCTATTTCACGGAATCGGAATGTGAAGTGTCGTCACCATCTTGAACTAAAAGTGGTCCTTTTTCTACTTGCGCATCCGCCATCTGCTGACGGCACTGATCGCTACCCCTTCAAAGCGTATCCACTGGA
>NC_088649.1:22285525-22353525 GCF_964019385.1 Sycon ciliatum
GGACCACATTGCCCACACGAGAGGCTGCATCTTGTTGCTCACGCAATAACTCTTGGACCTCTTCTCTTTTTATGTATTTGGCCGTATCCCCTTGGCCGTTCGCATTGGCGTTGGGGTCTTTGCTTGGGTGTGTCGTTTTCAACTTAGAGATCTCGTCCCGTATCTTGGCGATGTCACTCTCAGCTTGAAAGGAAGAATCGTGGACGCGATTGAAAGGAGTGCCTCATCTTCTCACGTGTCTTTCATCTGCTAACCGACACCCTTCTTAATTAATTCTTTTATATGCGGTGTCTTACGTTGCTGTGCGTGACTGTGCTTCTTTCCGTCTTCGTCTTTGTGTACATGAATGTGTTACAAAGACAAAGTGTGAAGTCAGATACACATACCCTGCATGTCACGTTCGAGCATAGATTTAAATACAGTCCTGTTGTCTTCCTGTTACAGTGCATGTACTGCCATGGTATTTACACACTCTTGTACAAACACGCTCAAGCACGCACATCCAACGGTGCCGCTGCATGGCAAACTCTTCTGCGACCGATGTGTGCTCCATGCCAGTAAACAAACGGCACAAAGTGCACCTTAACCACACTCAGTCTGCGTGGAAGATGTAGTGGCCAACACAGAGGACCATTGCCCGTTTCTCGTAGGCACCGCCAACGGGGCCCGATATACAAGTGGAATCATGATAATTCGATCCTCAAAATGCGAGCAACAAATTTCTAATTAACTTGAACCCACAACACAAACATGTTTGTCAAAATGCTCAAATGGTCACACATATTTCCCGGATACTGAGCTGACCAGCACAGCCTGCTCATGCAAACTGAACTGACAAGTACAATGTACAGTGAACTTCGAATTACACTTTGCTAACTTCGAATTATATTGGTATTGGTATAAAGAACGATTATCCATCCCCTGGGGTTGGATTATTACTTTTCGCTCTCGCTCATAATACATTAAGAGAGCATGTCTGAGAAAACCAGAAAAGCTGGGCTGAGCCATCTCTCCGAGTTAGCTCAGATTTTGCAAGTAGGTCTCGTTTGGGGTCTACAACAACCATGCAAAAGGACTCGTTTCTTAACTGACGGACGCCGTGGAACTGGGGACCACCTCGAAATGTGCCCAAGATGCGACTGAATATTGGGTCCAGAAACGAGTGCTGGTACAGCGTACACGATTGAGCTGAGAACAAACGACCACCATGCCAACATTACCTCACCTGAGTAGTCTTCACATCCCCACCACGTAGAGCCATGTCTACATCCAGGAAAGCAATGGCCATCATCTCCAAACATCACTAAATTGCATCGCTAATATCGTCAAATTTCAAGGGCCATAGCGGGAACCATTTACGGCGTCTATTTTTCTGAACCATGCACTGCAGGACAGTGGACTACTATCTCCACTACCACCCAGGACATGTCTGGTGAAAAGTACTCCACGTTTTCTGGAAATAAAAAATTTAATATCTTCACTTCATTACATTGCAACACTGCCAATTTTCTACCCCACGACGGAAAGCGCCTCCTCAAGCTCCAACACCAGGCACTGCTCCAGACGGCAGCACGCCAAACACTGCAGCGTGGTCACCTCTACTGGGTCTGACAGGATATTTGAACTAACAACCCTTGTCACTCCCAACAACAACCATTTCCTTCCCTAAACGACTCGAATTTCACTGGCTCCAAAGCTTTGCAGGAGTGTGGGCGGATGATGGCCGTTAAACACCACATAGAAATTGAGGCAGAGCATTGTCGACGGACCAAGTTTTAGTTTGTGGCCCCCCGCTTCGCTTCACTTCCAGCTAAGGTCGCCGTCTTCATCAGAGTTTGAGGAAGACCCTTCAGCATTCAACAATACGTTGAACAAGACGCGCGGCCAAACTCAATACAAGAAATTTCGTTTTCAAGGGATCCATGTGGCAGGCGAAGAAGGCAAGCTAGCATTTTTCAAGTACACTGTAACGACCTTCCAGCGAGATAGGGTAAGAAGTTTCGCACCTTCTTCCTTGGCAAGCGCTTCGCTGATTTTGTTGGTGATTTCAGACCTGCTACCTTTGCAGCAACATGCGCAACAATTAGCGCATTTTAGGAGTTTGAGACCGCCTTGTCAACTTCAGCATTTCTTATTCAGGAGAGATACCAGGATTATAATACCCGAGTTTGCAGTTTTGATAAATGACCACGCGAACGATGTCGGACAGCACGAACCCCACAAAACGAAAGGTGCTCTGGGGCGGAATAGTGCGGAGCGTGATGAATTTGCTTGGTGCCGAAGAGAGCGCCGACAAAGTTCGAGACCGACACGGCTTCAGTGACAAGTAGACATTGCGCAGGAAGGGTTGCACCAGTGTTCGGACACAAAAAACAGGCAATTTTAATGACGCGGAGGAAGTAGTATTCTAGAAAAGAAAAGGACACATGAATACGAGTTAAGAGTAACTCTCCATCACTGTAACTAGATTCTATAAACAGTCAGAAAGTGCAATAACTAGGCACAAAACTGACAGAGTACTGAGACATTCGACGTCCTGACACCTAGCTTCAACACATCTCCGTAGCGCTAACCGACAGCCTTCCAACTTGGAAGGTTCAAGGTTATGAAAAGACCAAAGAGGGGAAGGCAAGCGCAACGAAAACGAGCAAAAGCTACAGTCCCAACGGAACACATAATGGCGATTGTTACTGGACGAGGACGAGACCAGTACGATATTTGACAAAGCAGTCTAACTACAATTCGAAGCAGCAAAGCAGCACACCACCCAACTTGGGTGGGTCATAAATATCAAAGATAAGTAAAGAACGGGGAAGCTTTGCGAAAACGAATTGTACAAGCCGAAAGCCAAACTCCTGCAGTACTTCTCATGGATGACATTGTGATGGACTAATTGACTACATTACAAGTTGTTTCACACGACGTACGCCTCGCCGTATGGTTCGTGACGGCTCATAATGTGTGCAATTTGAAACTCGGATGTTGAGCAATAAATGTAGAAAAGAAAAGGACATAATGGATACGAGTTAGAAGTAACTCTCCATCACTGTAACTGGAAACTATAATTATACAGTCATAAAGTGCAATAACTAGGCACAAAACTGACAGGGAACTGAGACATTCGACTTCCTGACACCTAGTTTCCACACATCTCCGTAGCGCTAACCGACAGCCTTCCAACTTGGTAGGTTCAAGGTTATGAAAAGACCAAAGAGGGGAAGGCAACTTTCTGACTGTATATAGTTTCCAGTTACAGTGATGGAGAGTTACTCTTAACTCGTATCTATATGTCCTTTTCTTTTTTCTACATTTATTTATGGCTCAACATCCGAAATCACCCGACTGCTGTTGCAGTGAGGAAGCCAGTTTTACTAATTGTTGTTGCTGGATTGCACAGGTCTACACGTGTTTGACATATCCAGCGCAAATACGATGATCAGTCTGAGCATTGTCCCGTCAGTTACTTGCAGAGATGATTACATCTCGTTTCGGTTTCGGAAATGATTTACCCAACGAAGCATTTGGCTTCACTTGGAACACAGTGGCTTGTACAATAACTGCACCTCATCGCTGTAGGCAAGATAATTGAAAACCACCTGTGCGGAATCCGACAGTCCAATGTTTTTGTTCCTTGCCCATGTTCCTGTGATACAGTGGAATGACTGCCTTCGATTGCAACACTTTTCTCTTTCGTATTTTGTAATGACGGAGCACGTTACTCCGGTTTCTTCAACGACTGCAGTTTTCACTAATTACTTAGAGCACGTCGCCTTCGCACGGAAGCTGCCAACGACGGCATTGCACCACAATGTCGTTAATTGCGACTTGTACAGTAGGTTTGTGTGTATGTGTGTGTGTGTGTGTCTGTGTGTGTGTGTGTGTGTGTGTGTGTGTGTGTGTGTGTGTGTGTGTGTGTGTGTGTGTGTGTGTGTGAAAGTGTGTGTTTTGTGTGTTGTCCATGTTGCTATCGTGCTCTCTGCCTGTGTGTGAATGTGCGGATTGCGGTTAGTGTTTTTCGACTACATTCGGAACACACATACAGATTAGCTTTGTTGTTAAATGGCAATACAGTGTCTAGTCTTTTTTCGGAAATTTGAAAGCAGAAAGAAGGTATTGACTAGATTTTAGTGATCTCCGCTTCTTCCTTTGCAAGTACAGTATCGGACGTACGTCAGGGGATTATTCCGACACAACGGGAGATCCGCGATAAATACCATTAAGAGAATCTATGCTGCAGAGACTCAGCTGTACCCTACAATCTGAAAAGTAACCCAGGCAAGACAGAAAAGTCGCTCATATAAAATCAGCTGTAACGTTGAAGGGATACTTCAAAGGTGGGCAAGTCTCCATGTGAAATCAACTGTACTGCTGTGCGATTTTACAGGTGTGTATAGGTCTAATACCAGTCAGCAGACCTCAGATACTTGTGAACTATAAAGACCGCTGGAGGCGAGGAAGAGCCGGTTTGTGTAGCGAGGAGCTCCTAGGCCAAATGATTCCTTTTCTCAATGTTAACGAACGGAAATGATCGCTGTGAATTTGCTTTTTGTGACCTCGTGTAATAGCACGTAAAGCTGTCATCTTTATACACCGTGCATCTGAAAGAGAATGATTTGTAATAACCACTGACACTGTTTCACTACGTCGTTGTTATGTTGTACGCTTTTCGGTTCGTACTATAATAAGTATAGTGTTGTCGTATTGTGGTGTAATACCTGTACACGGTTTTGATAGTTTGTGCAGTTTAATTTACGTGTATGGGTGTCTGTTTTGTACCGTTACTTTTCCTGGCTACTGTTCGCTCCTTATAGACAGCATAAATTTGCCTGCGCAAGTCGCTACACTAGTATATAAATCAATGATCATTTTCACTGTTAGGAGATCCCTCCGATAGGCTATGCCTTTGGGAAATCCTTTAAAATTAAATAATACATATTAAAATATACGAAGTCTGAAGAACATGTTGAACAGTCTCTGCTGGGCTGACGACTACACCATAGCTCAGTGGTTAGAGCATCGCTAGCTACAAGCGAGGGTCCCTGATTCGAGTCCTGGTGGTGACAGTCCATTTTTTCTTCAGACTTTTCCCGTTTGTCAATTTCCCTCAAACTAGTGAAGATATGGAAATATTCTTCGGTTTTTCTTTTTGTGCTATTATAGTTTTCAAATAGGCTACCTTGAATACGTGATATAGTCCCATTTAATATCACATACTATCTGTATTTCTACGGTATTTTCAAAAGGATTGTTCCGTCATATTGAAGCACGAGCGATACATAAAAACCACGCGAGTCGTTTAACAGACCATTACAGCAAAGCGGTTTACTTGGGCATTGCCCTTTAGATTATAGTTGCATTAAGAAACATGCAGCAGACGTTATGCCTTCTTCCATATACATGTACATGTGTACGAATCCAATTATAATGCAAAAAGTAGGGAATTGATTACTGACTAGCAGAAAATATCATAATTGATCACATAATATGATGGCATTACGTTAAGTGATGTGAAACTGGCATCATCGCCAAGCCCATCAGAGTACGTATTGCAGTGCATCTGACATTCGCAGATGCAAATGGTTCTTTGTTGATTTTGACGAACTGACTTGATGAGGATCACAAGCTGGACATCATACTTGCTTGAGCGATACCACAAAATTAGCTTAGACAAAAGATATCATACTAAGTCCATATTCTTCGTGTTCCGTTGCATCCACAATATCTGCAGTTCACTCCTCTCTGACATGTTCTCTCTTCGCCGTGACTGCGCTCACACAGACAGAGTAACCCACGGCCAAGTCAATTATTCCCTTTCCTTACCCATTGTGCAAGCCCAAGCTGGATACAGATCTATTTCATTCCTTGGTGCTGACCGCTTTAATGCGCTTCCCGAATCCCTTCGCACAAATCATATCCCCAATTCATTTCGCCAGGAACTTAACAATTTCATTCATCTTGGGCACCCTGTAAGAAGACCTGAGGGTCTGTTGGGAATGCCCAAGTAAAATAATAAAATACAATACAAAAATACAAGCTGAACGTATTTCTTTGAACATAATTATGTTGAGTTCGAAACAGGACGACTGACAACGTATCCAGACATTACAACGGGAACAAGTTAGTGGGAACGACATTTATTATACTAGTAGACGACGAGACAAGAGACCAAGACGAACGAAACGACTACATTGAAGAGTGAGGAAAGAGAGAGCGAGATCAAGTCTAAACGGCAAGATAAAGGGCCTGGGTAGCTATGGCAAATATGGGCGCGCAAGTAGCTACCCAGGCCAACGGAGCAAAAGGAGACAAAAGGTGCGTACGCAAGTGCATGCAGGCCAGCTAAAAAATGTACGGGAGGTGGTACCTAACAATTATATGAACTGCACTACCAACTAGCCAGGGGGAAAAGACAACGGAACTGACATAACACCGAGACAAGACCGAATTGCATAGAGAGTAGTGCAGGAATTTTCTGCCGCTGACCACCTATATCTGGATGATTGTATACCGTTGTGTACTTGTTCAAGTTACCTTTAAATACTGGCGCCTACTGAACTGATTCAACTGATGTTACCGGGTGATTCACTGTCTTTTATGTTTCCATGATTGTGCTCTCAACCCATTTTGCACTGATGACGGGAATATACAAATCAGTTCGCTGCTTATTATAATAATATAGGTATTTCTGCGTGGAAGTGTACCTGTATGCTGATTTCACAGCTTCGCCGATGCTGACTGGCACAGTCATGGACAATAAATCGACAATGGGTACTGCAGAGTTCCCTGGCAAAGGGGGTACAGTTACTCGGAGAGACATGGACCTTTGGACTCGGAGAGAGAGAAAAAACAAATAGACGTGTAGGGAAACAGTCAGAACCACAGGCAGAAAACCAGACCGACAGAGAGACAGAGAGACAGAGGGACAGAGACAGAGAGACAGAGGGACAGAGACAGAGATCGAGATTTTCAATCTCGCACTCGAATAATAATATGAATTGAATGCACATGAATATCTCATGGTATATGCCATTACCCAAGGAATGAGTAATTAAGGTGATGACACGCCATAGAGACAGATTGACCAATCTCACCAAACCCGCTCGAACCAAAGAGGGAAATGGTGAGATGATTAAGGACAACATGGGGATGGAAAAACGAGGCGAGGTCGCGTTGCGTGCGGTGATATAATACAACATAGGCTGTGATCCCCCAAACTTGAAGTACACGTGCATGGGCGGGGGGGGGGTCGGATGTTTCCGTGCATATGTTATAACACTGCGAATGAAAATAATGGCTGTAGTTTAGCTGATGAAAGGCAATAAAGACAGACTGACAAGTTTTACACTACCTGCTCGATCAAATAGGGTAATAATTATGTGCTCAAAAGGGAGACGGGAAACGAGGAAAGGTCGTGTCGCGCCTGGTGATATACAACGACTTTTTTTTACAAGATAACCACAAACCATCGTGGTGCAAACTCCGGCAAAAACGCACAGAGATGCAAATAGCGATGGCAGCCGAAGCAGTGGAGGCGGGGAAATAGCAGGTAAACCGACCAGGGGTCTCGGCCTGAGCACTGCTCATGCGCGCCATACTTGAGCAGTGATTCCATTTTCTGAAAGAAAAATACGGAGGTTTAATTGCATATTAGACTAGAAATGTGGCAATGAGCTCTGATAGGGTAATGAAACGTGCTAATGACTGGTTGTCCAGTCTCAAAGCAGCCGCTCGATGATGGAGGGTGATAGTGAGGTGACTAGGGACAAAAAGGCGAAGGGAAAACGGGGAAAGGCGGCGTTGCGCGTGGTGATATGCAACATTAACGGCAATGGCAGCAGTCTCAGAACTGTCTCGCGTACCATCGACTTCGCTCCATGAAACCCACGACAAGAAACTAAAACTTTGTTTGAAATCGTCAGCTGGTTTCTTTGACGAACGAATGCCTTGAAGACTTCAAACGTTGAGTAGACGTAACGTTGAAGAACAATTGGCTGGGACATCAGGGACGCGATTTTTGATTGTAGAAAGGAAATGAAATTACCATGTGAGACGATGACTCTACTCTTCCTGCCAAACATGGACCTGCTTGTCTCTTTGATAATTTGTCGACTGATTACTGTGAACAGCTTTAACGCGGTGTCCTTAAGCGTATCAACGCACTTGTCATCCATGTCCCATTTGCCCGGCTTTGCTAGGAGTTGACGTGCTCCTTCCAGCTCTGGTTCCCAGCATCCCAAGCTAGTATCACCAACTTGAATAGATGTTTGACTTTGGGTCGGCGGACGGGTGAGGAAGAACAAGAGCATCTTACACATAAAAAATAACTTGCAGTCTGATGGGCCACTGGAGTTTCCGCAGTAAAGATTAGAGGACACTTCTTTCAGGTTACACTTTTCTATAATGTTGCGCGAACGGTGAACGGTGGCATTTAGACTTTGACTTGATTTCACCAGACGATGAACGTTGTCGCGCGCCGCTTGGCTTAGGTATTAATGTTCCAAATATTTAAATTGGAAGATGCTCGTCACAAGGAGAGCACACCAGAGATTCTCCTTCCAGGTCCTCCTCGGATCATATATTTTCGGACAGGCGGCCAGCTCCCTGCGCATTACTATGACCAGGAGAATTAGAATGTCTTCTCCTACGTCCTTGGACGAGCAAGGTTTGTTTGGCAGAGCGGAGGCCGGGGATCTCTTGGGAACGCTACACAGGCGCTTGGTCCACTCATTCGATGGTTGAAGTGCTGGGTAATCTATTTTGGTTCCACTGCCGCTTACGCTACCGGACCATACACGTCCAGCTATACTCGATACGAGCAGAAAAGAATACACAGTGCCCAGCATTATCAATGTCTTGCCCATTGTGAAAGACGACAATTTGTTGATGGTGTCGAACTGACTTCATAAGCACAGCGCTCGGACTATATATCTGGAACTCAGTGGCTGCATATTCGCTTCCACTCATCGGAGCAAATAGGCTAAGCTCGCTAGAAGACAGGCCTCCGAAATTCCAAATCGTTGGACCATGTTGGCATACACGAACTTCTACAAGACTTGATTCAACTTAAGCACGTAACTGTCGCAATTCATTTCGATATTGCACGTATCTCAACTTGATCGCTTGCAATGGAAATTAGGATTGATAATTTTCGGACGTGATTAAAATGAGGGCCTCATTATGAACAGCTGTCTTTTAATTTATACTAGGCGACTCACTTCTTAATTTGTTGAATTGCTGCGTCTTACGTTGCCGTGCATGTTTGTCTGTGTGTAACTGTTTGAACATGTTCCGGAAACCCAGAGTGAAATAATATACATACACCAACTGGAGATCACGTTCGAAAGTAGATCAAAATAGGGTCAAGTAGACTTGGTGATTCCTGTACAACTAGTTAAAAATTTAATGTTGAATACAGACTCTTGTCCAAGAAGGCTCGAGCACGCACATCCACCTTTGACGCCGCATCGCAAACGCTTTAGGGACCGACCTGTGTACCCTACCAAAGAACAGAAGCGTAAATGCGATACTCAGCAAAATGACTACAGAGTTTTAGCACCCCGTAAACGAGTACGCGGCGGGCTCCTCTGCCGGAGTTTGAGCCGCGATCGCAGCTCACTCTGAACGAGTCAGGAGGAGTTGATTGGATGTGGGCATACCCATTCTATCTTTTTATTTCAATTCGCTTTATTTGACGAAAATCTTCTAGAATTATTCAAAAAGAGTTTGATTTTAGAAGAGGAATGAAGTCCAAAGTATTTCTCTGGTCATCTTTTGTTGGAGTATGTCCAAGGCTCATGTCCATCTTATTGCATACAGGGACTAGCTCAAGGCTAAGGAGGACATGTTCTTACTTTTGTTGCCTTTAGGAAAGTGCTAGCAAACATGGACTATGGACACTATTGACGTGCATTTAATTCTTTCGTTTACTAGGGGTGAACTAGTTGCTAAAACTGAAACGCAATTGTTCACTACGCCCCCGCGACACGAATGGCTGTCATTCGTTTTGTTCTGAATCAGGAGTTGGTTAAACTTCTATCTGGAATACCTATTTGCTGAAACGAAATGCAAAGATAACGTCGCTCACATGCGCTGCAAATTTAATTGAGCTGCTGAGTAGAAGTTTGTATGCGCACAACAGTGCATCAACAGGCGTCGCACTGTTCCGCTATAGTGGCCACATGTCTGCGCTTCGATGGCTAACTGACAAGTGAGCATGCATACAACCTCCTTCCTGCCAGACGTGCTAGTTTTCCTATCCCAAGAAGCGGGTGCACTGGATTGAATTGGCACAATTTAGTCATTCGAATTTGATTTGTAGCTAATCAGCTACATGCTAGAAATGAAGTTTACACTTTGCTGACAATTGGCTTTGGTCTCGAATGCGAAATAAATATTTTCTTGTTTCGCACTCTACCCGCCGAGTTGTCTACATGATTTCACGATAGGGCATCCCTGAGAATGCGCGCTTCCGATTACACATTTGGGCCTAGGTTGTATAACTCCCGAATGATGATAATGAAAGGAATACTGTCATGTAAACGAAAGAATACGTGTAAAATTCGTATAAGGGTATCCCGTGGGATCCTGTGAACCGTCGCTGGGCACGTGGACGTAGCGTGGCATTTACGTCGAGAGCGTCAATTCATGGAATTATCAATTCCACCCTCGTCAGAATAGACGGAATTTGAATTGAGAACGGATTTTCTTTACGCGAACGATGCATCCGCTATAAGAAAGTCTAGAATTGATCGAAATGGTCATAATCAGAAGCACCAAATGAGGGATAGTCCCAAGTTAGATGACTGGACCTGGAGTTGATGACA
Organism: Sycon ciliatum; assembly: GCF_964019385.1. Taxonomy (NCBI): domain Eukaryota; kingdom Metazoa; phylum Porifera; class Calcarea; order Leucosolenida; family Sycettidae; genus Sycon; species Sycon ciliatum. The sequence goes on from NC_088649.1 coordinate 22,296,349, forward strand.
ATGTCACCCCAGTAAGATCTGAATGGAAAATTGCCTGTCACAATCAATTTTCACTTCAGACTTTCCCTGTATTCAAGTCCCTCATACTTATGAATAAAGATTCAAAGTCCTCAGGTTTCTAGATTTTACTCACTTCGCTTTTGTTCTGACGACTATTAAACTGTTCAATGCATGAATACATGCCATGCCTAGGACCACGAGCTGTATTGAACTGGAACGTGTTTCTTTTAAAACAATTATATGAACAGCACTCTCAACTAGCCAGGGGGGAAAGACAACGGAACTGACATAAGACCGAGACAAAAGCGAAAGGCATAGAGAGTAGTGCAGGGATGTTCTGGCACTGACCACCTACATATGGATGATTGTATACCGTTTTGTACTTGTTCAAGTTACTGGCGCCTACTGAAATGATTCAACTGATGTTAGCGGAAGTTTCACTGTCTTTTATGTTTCCATGTGCTCTCTTTCAACCCCAGTTGCACTGACTACCGGTATATACAAATCAGTTCGTTGCTTATTATTATAACAATAAAGGTATTTCTGCGTTGAAGTGTATCAGTATGCTGATTTCACAGCTACGCTGATGCTGACTGGCACAGTCATGGACAATATATAGACAATACGCACCGCAAACGTGATCATCTGCGAGATAAGATGGTAACGCATAGCTGCACAGAGTGCACCTACACCACGCTTAGCGAACGTGGAAGACGTATTGGCCCAAACATAGGACCATCGACCGTTTCTCATAGGCTGAGTCAACTGAGCAAAATCTATTGGTATAAAGGACGATCATCCATCCTCTGAGGGGAGGATTATTCCTTTCCGCTCCCATTAGGAATGCATTCAACTTTGTTTTCTGTTTTCTACGAAGAGAGGAAAGAAACATGCTGTCCTAACGAATTCCAAAAAAACAGAAAGAGAATAGGTCGAAGCGAATTGAGTCGAACTTTGTTCCTCCACCCGTTGTCACCATCATGCTACCGCTGATGTTGGCGATGCTTAGTGTGGATGTCGAGACTGCTGATTCTGGAGTTATGCCTGCTGTTGAGTGGGACGGATCGGTGTGCTGGGCGATACGGAATAATCTGCAAGCGGGTACGATGAGAAAGATCTGCAACTGGAAAGATATCCGGCAGAGCATTTTCTTTTTTACAATAGAATCTATACTGTCAGAAATACATGCCTGCAAATCAGTCAGGGCGGACAGCCCAACGCTTGTGAAATTTTACTGCACTGCTGTGGGGATGTTTGCGTGGAATTTGGACAGGCATAGGGGGCCCTATCACGGGCAACCATATTTTACCTTCGCAACTTGTCGTGAGCGTGTAAGCTATCACGCAGAACGTCTCATTTCGCTGTGCTCGTTGAAGTGTCCCATCTCTACTGCACAAATGGAGCTGGTTGCGCTATTTCACGGAATCGGAATGTGAAGTGTCGTCACCATCTTGAACTAAAAGTGGTCCTTTTTCTACTTGCGCAACCGCCATCTGCTGATGGCACTGATCGCTACCCCTTCAAAGCGTATCCACTGGACGCAACGAGTGCAGAACGACTCTGGCGATATTGAGAGCAGGAGTTGAGAGGAGAAAGCCATACCATATACTCGCCTGGAAAGTGGAACATCGATTCTACATGCGTCGACACTCTGGACGATTTGGGTTCGAGGGTCGCTACATCTGTGGTTTTGGATATGCTGCAACACTGGCTTTTTCGTTTTCAAAGGCTACGTCAGCGAAGTTGGGCAAGGAAGCGATTTAAAATTCTAGCGGCTACTTTCTTAAATGAGTTGACCAGCCGTGGTGGAGATGCTCTCTGCAGCATTATGTGTATCCGATCTTCGAACGTTTTAAGCGGACTGCTCTCCTGAGGTCACAAGCAGCTTTTCTTTTTTTCTTTTTTTAATAAGGCCACCGCTTCCAATCATGACATGCAAAGCAGCAGTGCAGAGTCGCAGGCATGAATCGTGGACGTGGTGACGGAGTCTGATGTGCTCCGCTCAACTAGGGTCTTGGCTTCACTGCACAGCAAACGCGTCGAAAGAAAACGGGGGGATTATAATTATCGGGAGATGGGGAGGGGGAAGAAAAGAAGAGAAGAAGGAGAGAAAGAGAGAGAGAGAGAGAGAGAGAGACAGAGAGAGACAGAGAGAGAAAGAGAGAGAGAGAGCTGGGAGATAGAAGAGCACAGTGCTCTTGGTGATGGGGACTGTGAAGGATAGCAGGTCCTGGGACATCTGCATGAGAATCTGAATGTTGGTGATGATGGCAGCAGGGTTATAAGGTAAGCCGAAATGTCATCGTCTCTTGCAGTGGACTAAGTGGAAAACGCACACAGATCTGCAGCACCGTTTTGCGCCTGCGTTTTGCGCCAAAAATGTTCTTCCGTATTTCTCTGTGTCGGATTATAGTTTGCAAATAGGCTAGTTTAAATACGTATTATCGTCCCATTTCATATCACCCATGTCTGGATATCTAATCTATGCTATTTTCAAAAAGAGTGTTTCCCCATATATTTTCCTTTGAGCACGAGCGATACATTAAAGCCATGCGAGAATGTCAAATCACGATTAAGCATAGATTATAAAACACGAATGTACACTTCCGGTGCCAGTGCATGTTCTTGCATGGTAATTACAGGCAGGTGATCACGTCTCCAGTGCTTATTGTTCAATTCAATCCAATTCAATTCGATATTGCACGTTTCTCCACTTGATCGCTTACAATTGAAATTTGGATTGAAAAGTCTCCGGACGTGATTAAAATGAGGGCGTCATTTTGAACAGCTCTCTTTAATTTATACTAGGCGACTCATTTCTTAATGTTTTGAAATTGCGGCGTCTTACGGCGCTGTGCATGTGTGTTTATTTTTTTGTGTGTAACTGTTTGAACGTGCTCAGGAAACACAGAGTGAAATAATACACACACACACACTGGATATATAGTTCCGGAATGGAATACAATAGGGTCATGTAGACTTGGGCTATCCTGTGCGTGTGTGTTCCATTCTGACTATTTGTAACAGTTTGAACGTGTTCCGGAAACGCAGGGTGAATAGTATACACACACAAACCGAAGATTCCGTCCCGGAATAGATTACAGTAGGGTCATGCAGACTTGGGTATTCCTGTGCAACTAGTTAAAAATATAATCGTGAACACAGACACTTGTCCAAGAACGCCCAAGCACGCACATCCACCTTTGACGCCGCATCACAAACGCTTTTGGGACCAACCTGTGTGCCCAACTAAAGAACATATGCGTAAATGCAATACCCGGCAAAGTCACTAGAGAGTTTTAGCACCCCGTAAACGAATACGTGCCGGGCTCCTCTGCCGGGTTTCGAGCCGCGATCAGAGCTCAATCTGCACGAGTCAGGGGCAGTTGATTCGATGTGGGCGTACCCATCTTTAAAGTTGATTTATATTCGCTTTAATTGTCGAAAGTCGTCCAGATTTATTCAAAAAGAGGTTGATTTGAGAAGGGGAATGAAGTGCAAAGTATTTCTGTGGTCGTCTTTAGTTGGAGTATGTCCAAGGTAACAAGGTTCGTGTCCATCGTATGGCATACGAGGACTAGCTCAAGGATAAGGAGGAAATGTTCTTACTTTTGTTGCCACAAAGAAAGTGCTAGTGAACATGTACTATGTACAGTATTGACGTGCATTTAATTCTTTCGTTTACTAGGGGTGCACTATTTTCTAAAACTGAAACGCAATTGTTCACTATGCTCCTGCGACACGAATGGCTGTCATTCGTTTCGTTCTGAATCACGATTTGCTAACACTTCTACCTGGAATACTTATTCGCAGAAACGAAATGCGAGGATTTAGTCTCTCACCTCCGTTGCAAATTTAGTTGACCTGCTAAGTAGAAGTTTGTATGCGCACGACAGTGCACCGACGGCGTCACACTGTTCTTCGATATTGGCGACATGTCTGCGCTTGATGGCAAGTGCGTACTTATTTTCGAACTCAGCAGCCACATTAGTACTAACTTTCGGTTGTGGTACTATCTTTTGGTGAGTACATTTTTATCGGGGGTAATTGACACGCAGTGGGAAGCCTGCGCAACTCGAGTGTCCGTGCATATGATGTATGTACTGTACGGTGTCTGTACATGTAGGACGGGTACGAATTTACAATCTTTAGGGAGGAACTGTGTTTCGGAGTGATAACCTCGGCAGTGGAAAGTGTATTTTTTATAGGGGGGTACAAAGTCATTGGGGAGACTTACTTACGGGGAAATACGGTAATTGACTAGTGAACATGCATACAACCTCCTTCCCGCCAGACGTGCTAGTATTCCTATCCCACGAAGCGTGAGCACTGGATTGAATAGGCACACTGTAGTCATTCTATTTTGATTTGTTGCAAATCAGCTACATGCTAGAAGTGAACTTTATACTTTGCTGATAATCTGTTTTGGTCTAGAATGAAAAATTAAGATTTTTTGTTTCGCACTCCATGGGCAGAGGTATGATCATGGTTTGGCTGTAGGGCATTACTGAGAAATGGTCGCTTTCTATTGAACATTTGGGCCTAGGTTCCATGATTCTCGAATGAACTTAATGAACGGATTAAGAACATGTAAACGAAAGACTCGACGTCAAAACCGTAAAAGGGGATCTCGTGGGATCCTGTACTGGCACCCGGACCTAGCATGGCGTTTACGGCGAGAACACCAGTTCTGCAATAAGCAATTCCGCCATCTTGATAATTGACGGAATTGGAATTGAGATGGGAATTTCTGGACGCTAAGGATGCATCCACTCTAACAATTTCGAGAATAGACCGAAATGTATGTTGGTAATCGAAGGCTCCAAATGAGGGATGGTCCCGAGTTGGATGACTGGACCTGGACTTGATGACAATGTCACACCCAGGAAGATCTAAAGAGAAAATGGACTGTAACAATCAATGTTCACTTCAGACTTTTTCTGTATCCAATTCCTTCATATTATTGAATTAAGAATCAAAGCCCTTAGGTGTTTAAATTGTAATCACTTCGCTTTTGTTATGACGACTACTAAACTGTTCAGGGACTAACAACATGGCATGCCTAGCACCACGAACTGCATTGAAGCTGAACGTGTTTTTGTATACAATTATATGAAATGCACTCCCAACAAGCCAGGAGGGAAAAGACAAGAGAACTGACATATGACCGAGGCAAGACCAAACTGCAAAGAGAGACGTGCAGGGATGTTCTTGCACTGACTACCTGGATCTGGATGATTGTATACCGTTGTGTACTTGTTCAAGTTACCTGTAAGAACTGGTGCCTACTGAACTGATTCAAATGACGTTAGGGGACGTTTCACTGTCTGTTATGTTTCTATGTGCTCTCTTTCAACCCTAATTGCACCGACTACGGGAATGACTTCGTTCCGTATTATAATATTTGTATATCTGCGTTGATATTTACAAGTACGCTAATTTTACAGCTTCGCTGATGCTGACTGCCACCGTCGTGGACAATAAATAGACAATAAGAACTGCAAACGTGATCATCTGAAAGATAGTATGGTAACGCATATCGGCACAGAGTGCACCTAAACCACGCTTAGCGAACGTGAAAGACGCAGCGGCCCAAACATACGTCCACCGACCTTTTCTAAGAAACTGAGTCAACTGCGCACAATAAACTGGTATAAAGGACGATCATCCCTCCTCTGGGGAGAGGATTATTCCTTTTCGTTCCCGATCAAAATACAGTAAACTTTGTTTTCTGTTTTCTACGTAAACTGGAATGAAATATGCTGCCCGAACGACTTCCAAAGGAACAGAAAGACAATGGATCGAGGCAACTTGAGTCGAACCTTTTTCTTCCACCCGTTGTCACCATAATGCTAGCACTGATGTTGGTGATGCTTAGTGTGAATGTTGATACTGCTGATTATGGAGTTATGCCTGCTGTTGAGTGGGACGCATCGGTGTGCTGGGCGAAACGTACCAGTGCGCAAGCGGGTACGATGAGAAAGATCTGCAACTGGAATGATATACGGCAGAGCATGTTCTGCATTACAATGGAAGCTATACAGTCAGAAAAACACGCTTGCAAGTCAGTCTGGGCGGACAGCCCATTGCTCGTGAAATTTTACTGCTTCGCTGTGGGGATGTTCACGTTGAATTTCGAGAAGCATAGGGGGCACTATTTACGGTCAACACATTTTAGCTTCGCAACTTGTCATGAGCGTGCAAGCTATCACGCGGAACGTCTCATTTCGCAGTGCTCGATGAAGTCCAAAGTGTCCCATGTTTACTGTACGAATGGCGCCGGTTGCAGTATTTCACGTCATGTTAATTGTCGTCACCATCTTGCACGAAAAGTGGTCCTTTTCCTACTTGCGCATCCGCTATCTGCTGACGGCACTGATCGCTACCCCTTCAGAGCGCATCCAATGGACGCAACGAGTGCAGAACGACTCTGGGGATGTTGGGAACAGGAGTTGAGAGAAGAAAGCCATACCATATACACGCCTGGAAAGTGGGACATCCATTCTGCATGCGTCGACACTCTGAAAGATTTAGGTTCGAGGGTCGCTACATATGTGGTTTTGGACGTGCTGCAACACTCGCTTTTTCGTCTTCAAAGGGTACGTCAGCGAAGTTGGGTAAGGAAGCGATTTAAAATTCTAGCGGCTACTTTCTTACATGAGTTGACCAGCCGTGGTGGAGATGCTCTCCTCCAGCATTACGTGTATCCGGTCTTCGAACGTTTTAAGCGGACTGCTCTCCTGAGGTCACAAGCAGCTTCTAGAAATGTAATCGTCTCTTGCAGTGGACTACGTGGAAAACGCACACAGGTCTACAGCTCCGTTTTGCGCCTGCTGAGACTAGTTATTGTGCACGAAATTACCACCGTGAAATACAAACTGCCGCGTTTCGCGTTTGTGATTCTCTCCACTCTTAACACTTTCCTGCCGTGCGCCGTGAGTAGTTAGTGCGGGGCAGGTTCTGGGCCACTTTTTGACCTTTGACCTTTGGGCCAAATAAGGCACACTGTGTCGGTCGTGCTGGGTCTGGCCCCGGGACCCCCCAGAGTTTGACCTTTGACCCCTGGCATGCCATAAATGTCATTCTTAAGGTTCTTTTCGCCAAAGATGGCGAACGTGCACTTGTGCACGTTCGGTGCATTCGCACCGGGGAGTAGTAAAATACGTACTATCCCCTGATTTGCACATCGAAGATGTGCATTGCATGCAGTGAATGACATATTGCGCATGTGTGCATACGCACGCGAAGCGTGTGACCTTCAGTGGTCCTATGCGTGTGGGAAAGACGCAGTGCAACGCAAGGTGTACTAGTACACGTGTCAATATACTAATCCCTTCGTAGATTTGCAGCAAACAAGTTCACGTTCCGTGCATTCGTTTTATTCGCACATCGTAGATGTGCACTGATTGACAAGTTGCCCATACAGAGCATGCCTAATCGGCTTTTCGATCGGTTTCAGAGAATGTTCAAATTCGGCCATATTATGAGCCCCAAGATCAGAATTCGACTCAACGTAGTACTTGAAGTCACTGTTCCCATTACGTCATGTACATTTACACACAGTCTGTTGAAGCACTGAAACATCGATTTTCGGCGAATTCAACAAGCGAAATGTGAAAATTCGGCGAAAAGATGGGTGATTTCTTCAAAACCACTTTTTTCTGCGAATTTTTCGGCCGGCCGAATTGGGAAATGCCTACTATCCATGCAGGTGCATTAGATGCATATTTCTATTTTGATCGGGATACAGTAAGAATCAACCGGCTACGCCGGTATCATACAGTATCATGCATCAAAACAATTATTGAAGGGGTGTCACAGTGAAGCAGTGTTGCTACGCACCGCAAATCCCCTCTGCACTGCACCGAATCTATACTGGAGAATCCAGAGTGACCAGCAAAGAGTCACAACCCGCACGTATCCAGTCACACTAAGGCATATCCACCATTCCCCACATATTCACTGTAACAAAACACAATACTGTTTACTATAATGCACTTTTATTTAAATAGACTTGGATGAGTCTGTAGAAGAGAACACAATGCACGCACACGCATGCATGCGCGGACACACACACACACACACACACACACACACACACACACATCTAGGTTATAGTGCTATACACGTATCTAGGGTTTAGGAAGCACGAGAATATGTCGAAGCACCCACGCATACCCCTTCATGCAGTGTACTTCAGTAGCCCAACACATTACGACTGCTCAGGACCATCACAAAACACATTACGACCGCTCAGGACCATCACAAAACACCACACACTGTTACTACACTGCATACACAGTTACTACACTACGCCTGTTACAAGTACTTACAAATAATTTTGAAAACAAATGGCACATCCCGAAGACGGCAGCTAGCTCCAGACCTTCATACATACGTCATCATCATCTGTAAAACCAAGCATGAGCGCACACAAACACTATTAGTGTCACGAATACGGAAGCAGGGTAAGACAAGAGGATACGAAACAAGTAAGTATCGCTATAACGAGGAGGATAAGTATACATGTAGACAGAGCAGTGCTTACTTACAGGGTCCGGATACGCTCCATGGCATCCCGGTAGTCGGACTGCAACAGCAGCCCGACTTGCCGGCCCTCCCAGTAACGGGCCCGATGGGTCGCACCCGCCAGGTGCGCGGCCACGGCCTGGCCTCCCACCAGCCTTTCTCCACTGTAAAAACGAAAGAAACCGCAGAAAGCACAGTGTCATAGAGCTCTTTTGTTGGGGGAGAGAGCTAGGAGCACTGCACACTTACCATTTGTCGCAATATATTATAAGAAAGAGGCGGCGCTTGACGCACCGCCTCAGGTGTTGAAACAGGGGTACTACCCCTGTAAGGCGAACGCCACAGTGACACGTGAACGTCATTTCTACAGACTGTTTTCAGGATAATGATACTGAAGTGAAGGTGTGAACCGCAAAGCAAGACCTTTACCTTCTTCCTGTCAAATTCGCTCCCCAGCTGCATACCGACATCATCCGCTAAAACCCAATCATACCAAGTAACGCAAAGGTCATCAGTTGACCTTTTGGACTTTTCAACTCTTATCCAAAACCACCAAGAGGAAAAAACCAGGATGAAGAAGACGTCAGTTGTAGAAGCGTTTGTGGAGGAGTTGTTACATTATTCTCAGTAAATAGATATGGCTGATACATTCGGTGTAGACTTGGACGACCGGTCGTGGTCTCTCACCACGGGTCCTTTACTAATAGAAAGGCGGACGCCAATAAGAACAGTTGTGGAGTTGGCAGATCAAAACGCGCAGCAAGAAATTTGGCACGTCGATGGTAGACTCCATCGGGAGGACGGACCAGCTCTTGTTGATAGTAGGGGAGTGTCCGCCTGGTGCTATGGAGGTCGCCTTCATCGCGTTAATGAACCGGCTTGGATAGGACGGGGTAGCATAGAGTACTACCTCAACGGCGCCCGTCATAGAGCCGGCGGTCCTGCAGTCAGTTATTATGACGCCACATGCGGTATTCTACGGTGGTATCACCACGGAAGACTCCACAGGTATGATGGCCCTGCAGTGGAAACATTTTCAGACCTTGGTGAAGACTCTGAGGGGTTCTACCGACACCGCGAAGAGTGGTATTGGAATGGCGTCAGACAAAGGATCGGCGACGGCCCTGCTCTGACGGAGAGATTTGATGGCGCCTATTTGCTGGAAGCCTGGTATGTCCAAGGGCGTCTACACAGAGTAGACGGACCAGCCAGGATCACTCGGAGTGATGATGGTATCACCATCCAGTGGTATTATCACGACCGGCTCCACAGGGAGAATTCGCCAGCCGTGATACGCAGGGAAGGTAACAACCGTGTACGGGAGTGGTACCGATACAACCTTCGGCATAGGGAAGATGGGCCTGCTTTCATCTCTCAGGAGGAGGAGGGTATCTATCAGTGGTACCTCAACGGGGTGTATTACGGTGACCACCATCAAGACCAGGCAATACACCCCATGGAGCTGCAGCACATCAATGTAGTGCCTACTAAGGTAGACTCGTCAGCAATAAGTCATGAGCCCATTTGTGTGATTTGTCAGGATACCCTGAACCGTCCTCTATCCAAGTTGGAGTGTGGTCATGAATTTCACTTCCACTGTATCAAGGAGTGGATCAGTTCTGCCTCCAGCCCAACTTGCCCAACCTGCCGCTACTCCATGACTGCTGAGGACTTGGTTGAGTTCTTGTAGTAATACATGACACCGCTGCGTGTAGGCGACTACGAATGACCAGTCATGTGCTACAGATGGACACGGACACGCCACCCTAAGTAGCCATGAGCGGCTATTTGGACAAGGACAACAAAGCACCTCGTGGGTGGCCAAGGTTGACACTAGCTACAAGTCTGGTCGCTCAGTTGAATAAGCTGGGTGTGCCCATGAAGACCATGCAGAGGACAAGACAGACTGGAAGAAACTGTGCAGCTCGACACTCGAGGACAAATCAGTATCAGCAGCTACTACACCTTGCTGATGATGCTCACAAGACAGAAGTGGGGAAAAAACTGAATTTCTTTATTTAGTGCTCAACTACGCGAAATGTGTTATTATTATTATTATACATGTTCAACTGTAATCAGTCTGGCTGACTGCCATTCTCTACCACACATTACCGGACACTGTTGTGGTTGTCGTCGTTATCGTCGTCGTTGCTGATGTTGTAGTCGGTTGTTGTCGTCGTTATCGTCGTCGTTGTTGATGTTGTTATTGGTTGTTGCTGTCGGTTGTTGCCGGTTGTTGTCGTCGTTTGTTGTTGGTTGTTGTTGGTTGTTGTTGATGTTGTTGTCGGTTGTTGTCGTCGTTATCGTCGTCGTTGTTGATGTTGTTATTGGTTGTTGTTGGTTGTTGTTGTGTGTTGTTGTCGGTTGTTGTTGCCTGTTGGATGTTGTTGTCGGTTGTTGCTGGTTATTGTTGGTTGTTGTTGGTTGTTGTTGTTGTCGGTTGTTGTCGGTTGTTGTCGGTTGTTGGGTGTTCTTGTTGGTTGGTGTTGGTTGTTGTTGGTTGTTGTTGGTTGTTGTCGGTTGTTGTCCGTTGTTGTCGGCTGTTGCTAGTTGTTGTTGGCTGTTGTTGTTGACTGTTGTTGGTTGTTGTTGGATGTTGTTGTCGGTTGTTGTCGGTTGCTAGTTGTTGGTTGTAGTTGGTTGTTGTTGGTTGGTGTTGGTTGTTGTCGGTTGTTTTCGGCTGTTGTCGGTTGTTGTTGTTTATTGTTGGCTGTTGTTGGTTGTTGTTGGGTGTTGTTTGGTATTGTTGTCGGTTGTTGCCGGTTGTCGTTTGCTGTTGTTGGTTGTTGTTGCCGATTGCTGTCGGTTGTTGGGTGTTGTTGTCGCTTGTTGGGTGTTGTTGTTGGTTGGTGTTGGTTGTTGTTGGTTGTTGTTGGTTGTTGTCCGTTGTTGTCCGTTGTTGTTGGCTGTTGTTGGTTGTTGTTGGCTGTTGTTGGTTGTTGTTGGTTGTTGTTGTCGGCCGTTGTCGGTTGTTGGTTGTTGTTGTTGGTTGTTGTTGGCTGTAGTTGGTTGTTATCGGTTGTTGTTGGTTGTTGGATGTTGTTGTCAGTTGTTGTCGGTTGTTGTTGGTTGTTGTTGGTTGTTGTTGGCTGTTGTTGGTTGTTGTTGGCTGTTGTTGGCTGTTGTTGGTTGTTGTCGGTTGTTGTCGGTTGTTGGGTGTTGTTGTTGGTTGTTGTTGGTTGTTGTCGGTTGTTGTCGGTTATTGTGTTTTAATCATTATTTTGTTCATTATCCAGGAGGATGTTGCTATGATCCAATACTATTTTTTCGCATATATGAGACAAGTTTGTGTAGCGTTAGTGTGACGTGGAGTATGCTGATTGGATGTGAGGTGGTGAGAGTATGCTGATTGACCGATAGCAATTAGTGGAAGGGATAAAGTAATGCACTGCTTGTGCAGCGTAACCAAACACATGGTCTGTGGGAAACACCTTAGTAAAATAAATAAAATAATAATAACATGAATTGCCACCGGCACTTGAGAGACTCGAGCCTCGCCGCCTTGTTCAAATCGGACTTGGTAGCTTCGTACTGGAACTTAATCTTCTTCTTTTTGAGGTATGACCGTACAAAACGCGCTTGGATTTTTTCATTTATTTTATTTATTTATTTTTATTTATTTATTTTTTTCATTGCAACATTTTTAGCAGATGTCCACTCGTGAAACAAAGGTGAATCTGGAACGAATAAATGGGCCATGTCAAAGGCATGACGAGTCTCGAAGTCTTCACATTCACGATGGAACCTTGTCATGATTGACGCATTCCTTGATGGTGCGCACATGAAATCACCCTGGCTCATCTTTTCCAACACCATTCTTTTCACATCCTGCAACCCATACCCTACTAGTATCAGTGGGGACGCTAGAATCAGAAGAGGCAAGACAGCACTCTTCCGTGGATGTATTACTCGACACAACACCACCCATACTTGTTTTCTAGAAGTTTTGACTATAATGATATATTGCAGCAGGAAGTAGTATACAGTCAAATAGGATAGGATAAGAATGAATGCTCAACTGTCTGATAAAGAATGCAGTTCATTAAAGACTTATTGGAAGGTCTCTACCAGCTGATCGTCATGTTGGACGGCAACACTGCATAATGATATGAAGCTCTCAGTTAGCTGTTTCAGTTCCGTGGTAGAAAGTGTCATGTGTGCGTCCAAAGAACGATGAAAACATCTGGGGTCCACGTTGATGCAGACGATTGGAGCAACAGCAAGACGTACCTTCAACGCTTGCTCGTCAATGTCGAGGGAGACTGCCCCGGGGTAGATGAAAACATCTTGTTCCACATCCAGTTCGAACCAGCTGGTCGGGACTAGCTTGCTTTCACCGTTGATGTAGAAGAAGAAGAAGAAGAAGAAGAAGAAGAAGAAGAAGAGCAATACGGGGAGGAAAAACAGTGTCAACATCTTGATCATGTTTTACATGAAGGAAGATACGTGTGTTCTTCGTGTGGACTTGTCATGGCGGTGATTTACTTCCCTGAAGATGATGTGCATAGGAGATGTAGTTTGATGAAGAAGCCTTACGCGGTACATGAGCGGTTAAGCGGTGTGGATCGTCATCTTTTGCATTTTCTTTCGAAAACTGAACTCTTATCCGATCAGCTTTGCGTACACACTCTTCGGGAGCAGATACTTGCGATGAAAAAATCCTGTTTGTACAAGAGTATAAACTATGCTATAGCATTATCCTGCATAGTATACGATACGAATGTGGATGTACTACGTAAACTGCGTTCCTACTTACCTCGTAGCAATGTATCATGGTTGAGGTTCAGTCGAATCATGAAACCTCTTCCTCAGCATTTTCCACTCCTATATGTACTGCGTCTCATGGAGTCGACCAGGATGGTGTCTTCTTCTCAACTGTCCACGTTGCGTACGAATTTGCTGATTTTATCTCCATCTGATACATCTCTTATGATATCATTGATTGATGCCTATTGTTGGGAAACCTATTCACTTGATCACGTGATTCAGAACTTGCACACGTTTGACTCTGATCTTATTTCCATACTGTATCAGTTCACTAAAGTGGCGGTATCATGTAAGGAATCTTTAAGATGAGATATGATTTTGGTGGGCATGCCGCTGATTGGACAAAATGCTTTTGGTGGGTTTGATGCTGGCTGGTCAAATGTGTTTTTGGTGGGCTCAATGCTGAGTGGTCAAATGTTTTTGGCGGGCTTGATGGTGATTGGTTGACCTAGCTGACACATATTTTATCACTTCAACCCGCCTCCGTCTCTGCCTTGTATAAATACGGGTGGTTGTCCTGTAGTCGAGTCATTCGTTCATCGAATGCAGTGCTGATGAGTTGTTCTCCCTTCGCTTCCTGGAAGATGGATAACCTATACGAGCGGCGGGTGAGGAAGAATTCCGCTCTTCCTGCTGACCCTCCTCAAGTTGTGCTCTCTTCGAAGGCAGTACCGGCTAAGCGTCGCTATGTGTCACCTGCTCCTACCAAGCTCCACAAAGAGATTGTGGTAGATGGGTTTCAGGAGGACATGCAACTGTCCTACAAGTCATCAGGTAGATCCTTCTACAAGCCTGGTTATAAGATGTACTTCCCTTCAGGAGCTCTACCAGCCTGTGGTAGTACGGCAACAGCTCGCAAAGATGCTCAAGGACAGGTTTACATCGAACTGAATGAGTCCACTGAGTTCATCATTACGAACTTGATCAAGACTTGTCCATCGCTCCGTGACACTCTCCGAAGAGGACGTGTGGAGAAGATCAAGACCAACTTCTACCCGTCATGTTCGTCCTACGGTCAATGTCGGGTGTACATCAACGGTGAAAGCAAGCTAGTCCCGACCAGCTGGTTCGAACTGGATGTGGAACAAGATGTTTTCATCTACCCCGGGGCAGTCTCCCTCGACATTGACGAGCAAGCGTTGAAGGTACGTCTTGCTGTTGCTCCAATCGTCTGCATCAACGTGGACCCCAGATGTTTTCATCGTTCTTTGGACGCACACATGACACTTTCTACCACGGAACTGAAACAGCTAACTGAGAGCTTCATATCATTATGCAGTGTTGCCGTCCAACATGACGATCAGCTGGTAGAGACCTTCCAATAAGTCTTTAATGAACTGCATTCTTTATCAGACAGTTGATCATTCATTCTTATCCTATCCTATTTGACTGTATACTACTTCCTGCTGCAATATATCATTATAGTCAAAACTTCTAGAAAACAAGTATGGGTGGTGTTGTGTCGAGTAATACATCCACGGAAGAGTGCTGTCTTGCCTCTTCTGATTCTAGCGTCCCCACTGATACTAGTAGGGTATGGGTTGCAGGATGTGAAAAGAATGGTGTTGGAAAAGATGAGCCAGGGTGATTTCATGTGCGCACCATCAAGGAATGCGTCAATCATGACAAGGTTCCATCGTGAATGTGAAGACTTCGAGACTCGTCATGCCTTTGACATGGCCCATTTATTCGTTCCAGATTCACCTTTGTTTCACGAGTGGACATCTGCTAAAAATGTTGCAATGAAAAAAATAAATAAATAAAAATAAATAAATAAAATAAATGAAAAAATCCAAGCGCGTTTTGTACGGTCATACCTCAAAAAGAAGAAGATTAAGTTCCAGTACGAAGCTACCAAGTCCGATTTGAACAAGGCGGCGAGGCTCGAGTCTCTCAAGTGCCGGTGGCAATTCATGTTATTATTATTTTATTTATTTTACTAAGGTGTTTCCCACAGACCATGTGTTTGGTTACGCTGCACAAGCAGTGCATTACTTTATCCCTTCCACTAATTGCTATCGGTCAATCAGCATACTCTCACCACCTCACATCCAATCAGCATACTCCACGTCACACTAACGCTACACAAACTTGTCTCATATATGCGAAAAAATAGTATTGGATCATAGCAACATCCTCCTGGATAATGAACAAAATAATGATTAAAACACAATAACCGACAACAACCGACAACAACCAACAACAACCAACAACAACACCCAACAACCGACAACAACCGACAACAACCAACAACAGCCAACAACAGCCAACAACAACCAACAACAGCCAACAACAACCAACAACAACCAACAACAACCGACAACAACTGACAACAACATCCAACAACCAACAACAACCGATAACAACCAACTACAGCCAACAACAACCAACAACAACAACCAACAACCGACAACGGCCGACAACAACAACCAACAACAACCAACAACAGCCAACAACAACCAACAACAGCCAACAACAACGGACAACAACGGACAACAACCAACAACAACCAACAACAACCAACACCAACCAACAACAACACCCAACAAGCGACAACAACACCCAACAACCGACAGCAATCGGCAACAACAACCAACAACAGCAAACGACAACCGGCAACAACCGACAACAATACCAAACAACACCCAACAACAACCAACAACAGCCAACAATAAACAACAACAACCGACAACAGCCGAAAACAACCGACAACAACCAACACCAACCAACAACAACCAACTACAACCAACAACTAGCAACCGACAACAACCGACAACAACATCCAACAACAACCAACAACAGTCAACAACAACAGCCAACAACAACTAGCAACAGCCGACAACAACGGACAACAACCGACAACAACCAACAACAACCAACAACAACCAACACCAACCAACAAGAACACCCAACAACCGACAACAACCGACAACAACCGACAACAACAACAACCAACAACAACCAACAATAACCAGCAACAACCGACAACAACATCCAACAGGCAACAACAACCGACAACAACACACAACAACAACCAACAACAACCAATAACAACATCAACAACGACGACGATAACGACGACAACAACCGACAACAACATCAACAACAACCAACAACAACCAACAACAAACGACGACAACAACCGGCAACAACCGACAGCAACAACCAATAACAACATCAACAACGACGACGATAACGACGACAACAACCGACTACAACATCAGCAACGACGACGATAACGACGACAACCACAACAGTGTCCGGTAATGTGTGGTAGAGAATGGCAGTCAGCCAGACTGATTACAGTTGAACATGTATAATAATAATAATAACACATTTCGCGTAGTTGAGCACTAAATAAAGAAATTCAGTTTTTTCCCCACTTCTGTCTTGTGAGCATCATCAGCAAGGTGTAGTAGCTGCTGATACTGATTTGTCCTCGAGTGTCGAGCTGCACAGTTTCTTCCAGTCTGTCTTGTCCTCTGCATGGTCTTCATGGGCACACCCAGCTTATTCAACTGAGCGACCAGACTTGTAGCTAGTGTCAACCTTGGCCACCCACGAGGTGCTTTGTTGTCCTTGTCCAAATAGCCGCTCATGGCTACTTAGGGTGGCGTGTCCGTGTCCATCTGTAGCACATGACTGGTCATTCGTAGTCGCCTACACGCAGCGGTGTCATGTATTACTACAAGAACTCAACCAAGTCCTCAGCAGTCATGGAGTAGCGGCAGGTTGGGCAAGTTGGGCTGGAGGCAGAACTGATCCACTCCTTGATACAGTGGAAGTGAAATTCATGACCACACTCCAACTTGGATAGAGGACGGTTCAGGGTATCCTGACAAATCACACAAATGGGCTCATGACTTATTGCTGACGAGTCTACCTTAGTAGGCACTACATTGATGTGCTGCAGCTCCATGGGGTGTATTGCCTGGTCTTGATGGTGGTCACCGTAATACACCCCGTTGAGGTACCACTGATAGATACCCTCCTCCTCCTGAGAGATGAAAGCAGGCCCATCTTCCCTATGCCGAAGGTTGTATCGGTACCACTCCCGTACACGGTTGTTACCTTCCCTGCGTATCACGGCTGGCGAATTCTCCCTGTGGAGCCGGTCGTGATAATACCACTGGATGGTGATACCATCATCACTCCGAGTGATCCTGGCTGGTCCGTCTACTCTGTGTAGACGCCCTTGGACATACCAGGCTTCCAGCAAATAGGCGCCATCAAATCTCTCCGTCAGAGCAGGGCCGTCGCCGATCCTTTGTCTGACGCCATTCCAATACCACTCTTCGCGGTGTCGGTAGAACCCCTCAGAGTCTTCACCAAGGTCTGAAAATGTTTCCACTGCAGGGCCATCATACCTGTGGAGTCTTCCGTGGTGATACCACCGTAGAATACCGCATGTGGCGTCATAATAACTGACTGCAGGACCGCCGGCTCTATGACGGGCGCCGTTGAGGTAGTACTCTATGCTACCCCGTCCTATCCAAGCCGGTTCATTAACGCGATGAAGGCGACCTCCATAGCACCAGGCGGACACTCCCCTACTATCAACAAGAGCTGGTCCGTCCTCCCGATGGAGTCTACCATCGACGTGCCAAATTTCTTGCTGCGCGTTTTGATCTGCCAACTCCACAACTGTTCTTATTGGCGTCCGCCTTTCTATTAGTAAAGGACCCGTGGTGAGAGACCACGACCGGTCGTCCAAGTCTACACCGAATGTATCAGCCATATCTATTTACTGAGAATAATGTAACAACTCCTCCACAAACGCTTCTACAACTGACGTCTTCTTCATCCTGGTTTTTTCCTCTTGGTGGTTTTGGATAAGAGTTGAAAAGTCCAAAAGGTCAACTGATGACCTTTGCGTTACTTGGTATGATTGGGTTTTAGCGGATGATGTCGGTATGCAGCTGGGGAGCGAATTTGACAGGAAGAAGGTAAAGGTCTTGCTTTGCGGTTCACACCTTCACTTCAGTATCATTATCCTGAAAACAGTCTGTAGAAATGACGTTCACGTGTCACTGTGGCGTCCGCCTTACAGGGGTAGTACCCCTGTTTCAACACCTGAGGCGGTGCGTCAAGCGCCGCCTCTTTCTTATAATATATTGCGACAAATGGTAAGTGTGCAGTGCTCCTAGCTCTCTCCCCCAACAAAAGAGCTCTATGACACTGTGCTTTCTGCGGTTTCTTTCGTTTTTACAGTGGAGAAAGGCTGGTGGGAGGCCAGGCCGTGGCCGCGCACCTGGCGGGTGCGACCCATCGGGCCCGTTACTGGGAGGGCCGGCAAGTCGGGCTGCTGTTGCAGTCCGACTACCGGGATGCCATGGAGCGTATCCGGACCCTGTAAGTAAGCACTGCTCTGTCTACATGTATACTTATCCTCCTCGTTATAGCGATACTTACTTGTTTCGTATCCTCTTGTCTTACCCTGCTTCCGTATTCGTGACACTAATAGTGTTTGTGTGCGCTCATGCTTGGTTTTACAGATGATGATGACGTATGTATGAAGGTCTGGAGCTAGCTGCCGTCTTCGGGATGTGCCATTTGTTTTCAAAATTATTTGTAAGTACTTGTAACAGGCGTAGTGTAGTAACTGTGTATGCAGTGTAGTAACAGTGTGTGGTGTTTTGTGATGGTCCTGAGCGGTCGTAATGTGTTTTGTGATGGTCCTGAGCAGTCGTAATGTGTTGGGCTACTGAAGTACACTGCATGAAGGGGTATGCGTGGGTGCTTCGACATATTCTCGTGCTTCCTAAACCCTAGATACGTGTATAGCACTATAACCTAGATGTGTGTGTGTGTGTGTGTGTGTGTGTGTGTGTGTGTCCGCGCATGCATGCGTGTGCGTGCATTGTGTTCTCTTCTACAGACTCATCCAAGTCTATTTAAATAAAAGTGCATTATAGTAAACAGTATTGTGTTTTGTTACAGTGAATATGTGGGGAATGGTGGATATGCCTTAGTGTGACTGGATACGTGCGGGTTGTGACTCTTTGCTGGTCACTCTGGATTCTCCAGTATAGATTCGGTGCAGTGCAGAGGGGATTTGCGGTGCGTAGCAACACTGCTTCACTGTGACACCCCTTCAATAATTGTTTTGATGCATGATACTCCGGGCGTAGCCGGTTGATTCTTACTGTATCCCGATCAAAATAGAAATATGCATCTAATGCACCTGCATGGATAGTAGGCATTTCCCAATTCGGCCGGCCGAAAAATTCGCAGAAAAAAGTGGTTTTGAAGAAATCACCCATCTTTTCGCCGAATTTTCACATTTCGCTTGTTGAATTCGCCGAAAATCGATGTTTCAGTGCTTCAACAGACTGTGTGTAAATGTACATGACGTAATGGGAACAGTGACTTCAAGTACTACGTTGAGTCGAATTCTGATCTTGGGGCTCATAATATGGCCGAATTTGAACATTCTCTGAAACCGATCGAAAAGCCGATTAGGCATGCTCTGTATGGGCAACTTGTCAATCAGTGCACATCTACGATGTGCGAATAAAACGAATGCACGGAACGTGAACTTGTTTGCTGCAAATCTACGAAGGGATTAGTATATTGACACGTGTACTAGTACACCTTGCGTTGCACTGCGTCTTTCCCACACGCATAGGACCACTGAAGGTCACACGCTTCGCGTGCGTATGCACACATGCGCAATATGTCATTCACTGCATGCAATGCACATCTTCGATGTGCAAATCAGGGGATAGTACGTATTTTACTACTCCCCGGTGCGAATGCACCGAACGTGCACAAGTGCACGTTCGCCATCTTTGGCGAAAAGAACCTTAAGAATGACATTTATGGCATGCCAGGGGTCAAAGGTCAAACTCTGGGGGGTCCCGGGGCCAGACCCAGCACGACCGACACAGTGTGCCTTATTTGGCCCAAAGGTCAAAGGTCAAAAAGTGGCCCAGAACCTGCCCCGCACTAACTACTGCCGTGCACAGGCTTTTGTGATCTCGTGTACTAAAAATTTAAGCATTCATCTTTAGACACTGAGTATTATATAAGAGGAAGATTTATCCTAACGCTGAAACCGTTAAGCACTTTGTTCTTAGATTGTAAGCCCAGTTGTTAATACTGTAAGCATTATAGTGTTTTCTATTGTCGTCTAGTACATTTGCCCTGTTTTGATAGTTTGATTTTCCTTCAGAGTTACCTGTTTTGCGCCGTTGCTATAGTTGCAAATAGGCTACTTTAAATACGTTATATCGTTTTCATATCACCCATGTCTGTATATTTAATCTATGCTATTTTCAAAACGAGTGTTTCCCCATCTATTTTTTCTTTCAGCCCGAGCGATACATTAAAGCCATGCGAGAATGCCAATACACCATTACAGCAAACCCGGATTTTAGTGGCATTACACTTTAGTTTATAGTCGCACATGCAGGAACCGCTAATCCTTCTTGCATACACATGTAGATGTACATGTGTACGAACCCAGTTATGATCCAACAAGTGGGGAACTGATTGCTGACTAGCAGAGGATATCATATCGAATAATTTCTGGCTTTCCGTCAAGCAATGTGAAAGTGTCATCATATTTATAGCCGATCAGGATACGTTTTGCAGTGGGTGCACCTGTCGGTAGCAGACGAAAACGGTTCTTTGAACTGACTTGATCAGAAGATCCCAGCCTGTATTATCTAGCATTCATTTGCTCTTATTTCGCTTCCCCTGAGTTGACAATATAGGATAGGAGTGTGACAAAAGAGGCTTCACTCTGGAGAAATTGCTGACAATCTGCCCGTGTTCACGGGGTACTGCAAGACTTAATTCAACTGCGCCACGTTCCTTCTCAATGCCTTAGGATACCGCACGTTTCTCAATGTGATTTTTACTGATTTCCTTAATTAAATAATACGTTTAATTGTGGCATAATAAGTTGCTGTGCGTTGATGTGATTCATTCAGCCTGCTTCTTTGTGTATTTGTTCTCTAACCTAAGATAATTATGATACACACACCCCGCAAATCACGATTAAGCATAGAATGAATCTGATTATAAAACACGCATGCACACTTCCTGTTCCAGTGCATGTTTTTGCATGGTAATTACAGACTCTTGTACAAACACGTTAGGGACACGCACATCCAACATTGTCGCCGCATAGCAACCTCTTTTGCGACCGACCTGTGCTCCCTACCAGAGAGCAGATGCGCATCTGTAATTCAGATGTTCAACAATGTCGCTAGAGGGTTACTCGTATGCGAGCACGAATACGTGGTCGTCTTCGGCACTTGGAGCAACTTCCTGAACGAGCGTGGGTCAGTTCATTCGATATGGCTCGCAAGTCCTTTCTTTTTGATTTCGCATTAATACTTGACGGCAGTCGTGGAGATTTATTCAGAAAGATCATGTTCTGATAAGGGGGGTGATGTCCAAAACCTTCCTGTTGATTTTTTCTCCTTTGGCAAACGGCGTAAAGATCATGAATGAGGAGGACAGTACTGTTAGGTTCTTACTTCACTTAGTAATATATGATGAGGAATTTACGGGATGTGCATGATTTGGTGACGTTCTCTGGGCTTATTTTAGACAGGCCTAGCCTAGCTAAATGCACCGAACTGGTTCGATTCGCTCTACAACACGCTCTAGACAAGATCCGAACTCCTATTAGGATGCATCACCCTATCAATGCGGAGAAAGTACTAGCGAGAATCGTCTATGCACACTATTGACGTGCATTGAATTCTTTCTCTTACCAGGGGTGGACTACTTGCTAAAACTGAAATGCGATGAACTTATATTTGCCGCGAAACAAATAGCTATCACTCATTCCGTTTTCATTCACGAGTTGCTAACACTGCTAACTGTAATACTTATTCCCATAAATGGACATGGCGTACCGGTATGTGGATTATTAATATACGGCTTTTACCATCCACCACCGGTTAAGGTCTAGTATGGAACGTGCGGCAAAGGATAACGGTGGGTGAAAACGAAGTGCAGTACACTGTATAGTAATTTTAGAACATTCTTTTTTTTGTGCCTCATGATGACCTAGATAGGCGTGTTATGCTCAGGCACGACATAATTCTGATCGTGTCAGCCGAACGCTTGAACTCGCTCTGCAGCTACGGATCCATAGCCGTGCCGGAGTATTGTGGGCACATGCAAAAAGGACCTCATTCGGACTCCGCAAGTGAATATATCATCTGGCCATAATGCCAGACACCTGCAGTTTAGCCCTTACACGCATTTTTCAACCAGTGTAAGACATCACGATTACAGTAAACAGCAACACCTTTGAAACTTCGACATTCGCACCTTGGTGCCCAGATTTACGGAGTGACAACCCTCATCAATCATCTTTTTCTTGTGCATCCATCTCTCCTTTTCCCATATTTATCTACCTCCCTCTCTAGCTGCATTATTTGTGATGCTTGGAGAAAGACTCTATTGGGAAGCGCCTCGCCAACAACATGAGCACATCACCCTTACTCCCCTTTGTTGAAGCATTCGTTCAGTCACTTCAACAACATTTGAGGGCATCGGAATAATTTAAGGCAATCGGTTTCTACGCAGAGGTAGCATCCAGATCCTGCATGCTAAGCATGCAAAGAGATATACATGGTTTTTATTGGAATTGACATTCTTCCTCAGTGAGCCCTTTCCCAAAGATGCTCGCCAATTTTTTCGCAACTTTTTGTGGTTTAGGAAGAAATCGCAAACTTCGCAACTTTCTTCATTTTCGCGCTACCATTTCGCAACTTTTCCGCAATCTTGGCGCAATTGGCGCCATGGTATGGGGTCAAACGGTCAAGTCAACGACTCACCGACTACATGTCGGCCAAATGCAAACTCGTACTCGCTCATTTCTCGCCTGCCTTCAGACTGATTTCAGAGCAACAGTAGATCAACGGTAGTTGTGATAATGTGCACTGAGGTCATAGTTCCCTTTTCCTTGCACTGGAATGATGTACATGGAAGATGAATGCAACAGGATACTGGCACTGTGTTAAGTGGTGGTTGATCGCAGGAGGGGGTGTAGATCTACGAATTTGCTGTCCATGCACCGTAAGTTCTGCTTTTTCTACTCCCTTTTGGGTAGTTTTTTGCACTAGAACTCTCCAATTCTAGATTTCGATATTAGCAGCTTTGGAGCTTTTTCTGAAAATGTGGATGCAATTTCAGTAACTAGCACTTGGTTTGGCACGGTTGCGAAAAGCATAAATTCCGAAAAATTATGGCATCTTTGGGAGAGGGCTACCCTCAGTCCATAAATTATACCGTTTTTGTTGAATAGAGAAAAAAGGAGAAAACACTTATGTTACAATAACATAGCAATATTATCGTGAGTGATATGTATCAGGATACTATACGACAGTAGGGCAACACCTATGTGTGACTATGATTAGTATAATATGAGCCCGAGCGCGCTAAAACATGACCACAGCTTTTTTTGAAAAAGTCGTGATAATCGCGATTTGAATTCCGTGGCAAAAAATACGAAGTGCAGTGCAACGCGAGTCGCTGTTGTTGTTCTCCTCGGTCGACTGGACTGTTCCGGATGCAATGAAATACATCACAAGAAAATCCTTAAAATTCTCCTCCGTCAACCCCGCATGCTCTCATCATCCGCCCTTTATAAAATCGCTCACACAACCCCGTTATCACATGGACGCAGTGCACACCTGGCTTCTCTTGTCCATTCTATTAAGCTTGAGTTGTGCCCACCTCATCTCATGTGTTTTAATTGGTTCTCTTCTCTAAGAACTAGAAACTCACTCTTACTCCCTAAGTGTAACTCATCCACTCTTTTGCGCTCCCCTCTCTTTATTGCTTATTCTGTTTGGCTCACTCTACCCAGAGAAGTTAAGGACCTGACCTCACTCCGCCTGTTTAAGATCCGTGCCGCCCCTTATTTACTACGACATGCATAGCTCATTATCCACATGTCCTTTGCGTCTCTGTGTTTTTCACTGTTTTTATTTGACATTATCTTTCTCTTTCTTTACGGAGTTGTTGCTGTTCATTTTGCTACTCTTTCTTTTTCCCTCCCCTTACTTTTATTTATCGCCGTGGTTGGCAATCACCCACTCTCTTTAACATTGGCCGGTGTTTCCACCGAGTCTTGAGATGTTGTAATAAATAAAAAATAAATAAAATTCTTTGTTGCAAGTAAGTTTATTTGTTTGAGTTTGTATTCCATGTTGCGCTGAGTCGCCTAAAACTGATCGTCATCGATGTATCGACAGAAGAGCCTAGTAGTAGTAATGTACTGCGGAGCGGAAGAAGACGACATCATCGCACTCCATGCTCAGGATAAAATATTTTGAGGATTCGGGTCGGAAACAGAAGGAAGACGATGATGGCTACAGCGACGAGTCATTTGAGGGCGACACTTTCATCGAGCGTAAAAATAATTGATGCTGGTAGTCCCACGATC
The DNA here is from genome assembly GCF_964019385.1 of Sycon ciliatum. Classification (NCBI taxonomy): domain Eukaryota; kingdom Metazoa; phylum Porifera; class Calcarea; order Leucosolenida; family Sycettidae; genus Sycon; species Sycon ciliatum. The sequence continues at coordinate 22,321,061 of NC_088649.1, forward strand.
TGCAGTGACGAGGAATTCTACTCTGATGACAACCTGGCAAGCGATTGGCATCGACACTGACTTGGGAGGTGAGTCGGCCTATGATTTGGCCAGAACGGACACCGCTGCACATATCCGGGACAATGCCAGTGTAACAGGTTTAATCAAACTTGAAAAGTAAGAGGCCTGGTTGAGCGTGCCTCGACCAGTTATATGCAAAATGTGTGGTAGTATACATGTGGCAATGGCGCCAATGAAGGTGCTAATAGACAGGCGTAAGACGCATGAGGTGCGAGGGAGTGTAAAGTTATAGAGAACAGGGGAAAACTGTTACATCATCCCCCTCCTATGGAGAGGAAGGAGCTTATAACCCAAATGCTCAAGTGGAATAGAGTACAATAAGCGCAAACACGTGCGAGACCAAAAAAGGCTTCGCACTGAAGTAACACAATAAGACGACTGAAACTCCATGCAAATAAAGTGTAATAAGCTCAACAATGTGTAAGGTGAAACTAGAAGTTCAACTGCAAAACTCAGCGGGCAGAAGCCAAGGTTTTGTACTTCTGAAGTGGAACAATGTCATTACCAGATTCATCCAACAAATAATGTTCAGGCTCCCAAGTGGCATCAGAGTAGCCTTGCCACTTGACTAGGTACTGAAGCTGATTCTGCCGGCGGCGGTGACTGAGAATGTTCTCCACCACATAGCGGGCATGACCATCAAGGTCCGTGATAGGCGGAGGCGTAGGCTGTCTCCTATTAGGAATAGCGTTCTTCTCGTAGGCACGGAGTGCCGACACATTAAATACCGGGTGACAGCGGCTGGTGTGAGGCAACTTGAGCTTGTAGGCATTCGGGCCGACCACATGGGTTATAGGAAAGGGGCCAAACCACTTGGGGCGTAATTTATGGGATGGTCGGTCCCGAGCTTCAGGAGTCAGGAGGAAATCCCGGTAGACCATTACCAAATCTCCCACCTTCAGCTTTCCCTCGACCCTTGTCCGATCTGCATTGAAGGCCTGACGAGCTTGAGCTGCCACTAGCGCATCTTGTGAGATCTTGACCGCGTCTTGTCTTGCTTGCAACCAATCAGCTGAATCTCTGCCTCCCTGAATAGGGTTGAGGAAGTCGGGTGGCGCTCTGGGATTTAGACCGTAATTTAAGAAGAACGGTGTGTTTCCTGTAGATGATTGAGTAGCGCTGTTGATAGAAAACTCACAGAGAGGTAGGAGCATATCCCAGTTATCTTGTTTATGATTTACAAAAGCCCTCAGCACATCCTCTACTATTCTGTTTACTCGTTCAGTTAGGCCATCTGTCTGAGGGTGATTGGCAGTACTAAATGCTAGTTTCGTTCCTAAGCGATCAAACAATTCCTGAAAAAATGCTGCCGTAAATCTTGGATCACGATCACATACAATACTAGAACTCAAACCATGAAGTCGAAATACATGTTGAATATACAGATCAGCACTTCCTTTAGCGTCAATAGTAGAGGAAGTAGGTGCTAAATGTACACACTTTGTCAAGCGGTCTACAAATACATATTATAGCAATAAAAACTGCTTTATGGCAGTTTTCTAAAAAAAGTTATTGTGTTCTAGTCCATGGACCCCGTCTAAAAAGTAAGAAATTAACGAAATGTGATAGCCGAAAATTAAAATTTCACACAAAACCTCACAATAATCACGACACTTGAAGATCTTATAGTACGGCACTTGTTTATTCCGACACTTGTACTTGTACAAGTACATGGACTGCGCCAACATGCTTGCATGTGAAAGAGGACCACGAGGGGAAAAGGTCGTCTCGCATCCTGTGTGTGATTATTGTGAGGTTTTGTGCGAAATTTTAATTTTCGCCTATCCCATTTCGTTAATTTCTTACTTTTTAGACGGGGTCCATGGACTAGAACACAATAACTTTTTTTAGAAAACTGCCATAAAGCAGTTTTTATTGCTATAATTTTGTTTTGTTTTTTTGGCTCAAGGATATTATTATTTACAGTAAGAAGGTGGTAAAACAGCGCAAAAAGAAAGAAAGAAAGAAAGAAGATAGCTAAAGTAAACAGCGAAAATTGCAATAATGACACAAAGGTGCAAATGCGAGAAAACTCAATAAGCGCGACATGTAGTGCGACAACAAGAGACAACCACTGGACATACATGTAACTAACGAGGTTTTGACGACCTACCTAACAGCCTAAGTGTGAATTTGATTTGTTTCTGTTTGCAAAGGTTGGGTTTCCTTGTGTGGATGTGTACAGCTTCCAAAACATTCAGCAATCTAGCACTGCGTACACGTGACACAATCGGATGATTGTTTTTCGATTGTGTCACGTGTACGCAGTGCTAGATTGCTGAATGTTTTGGAAGCTGTACACATCCACACAAGGAAACCCAACCTTTGCAAACAGAAACAAATCAAATTCACACTTAGGCTGTTAGGTAGGTCGTCAAAACCTCGTTAGTTACATGTATGTCCAGTGGTTGTCTCTTGTTGTCGCACTACATGTCGCGCTTATTGAGTTTTCTCGCATTTGCACCTTTGTGTCATTATTGCAATTTTCGCTGTTTACTTTAGCTATCTTCTTTCTTTCTTTCTTTCTTTTTGCGATATTATTATTATTATTATTTTATTTATTTTACTAGGGTGTTTCCCACAGACCTATGGTCTTCTTACGGGAGCCCCTATGTACTACATGTACGTGTATCATATCAAATTCAATACCGTATTATACGCATTGATGTGCAAGCCTTTTCTTGCGGAAAATGGAACTAGTCTTGCGTATGATGACAGATGTACACTGTATTCAGGTTCTTCTGCCGGGGAATCATATGGGTAGTGCAGTGGCGGTGATAATAATAATAATAATAATAATATCTTTATTAGGATGACCCGATACCTTTTTTATACGCAGGTCATTCTGTGGATGTTGCAGAATTTCATGACTGTGATAAAATTGTCTTGTCTTTCAGAAAATTCAGATGTCCACACCCTAAATCACATTTACATGAGAATTGTAACCAGGTGCGTGCCGCAGATGTTTTTGTTGATTCTGTGTTTATAATTGTAGTCATGGGTTGTCGTGATAAGGTCATCCGGCATCATATTGTAGTGAAATCGTAATCCTGTTGATGTCGATAAAACTTTTGGAAGCAGTTCAATGACTTCAAAGTGTTACAAGTCCACGATTGTCTAAAACAACACAGCAAAGTAGGAACAATAAACATGCATTAAAATGTAAACAAATACATTGCTGAGTCCGACACCTTGTTCCAACAACTACACTGATCCTGAGGATATAAGGGGCAAGGATATATGGTTGGAGGTACTGAGAGATAAACAAGGCACTCCATAATAATAAAATGTTACACGACTTTGGGGGAGTATGAATGATATCCAGTCAAACCCCCTTAGGACGAACATGAAGGGACCGATGGCATTTGCTCTGTGAGTTTGTCTTAACCCTATTTTATAACGAGTGAATACAATTATTTCTCCAATAGAGACACGAATAGATTTCTTCTAAAGCGAAAGATTCTAAGCCAGACCAAACCATTGACTCGTCTTTTATGAAACAAATGAGTCACTGAACCTTTCTTTAGGAACATGACGGCAACTGAAACAACAACAGAGAAAATACGATACATGTACAGCACATTCTTGCAGGTACAACAAACAGATTGCAGATCGTAATTCTTGCTCTACCGGCACGCAACTTTATTTGGGGCAGTGCAATCTCAGCGCTACTCACAAATCAAACAGCCCAGACTCGAGTAAACAAATCCAATCGTACGAGATTTTCACGAGACGAGACTGCACCCAGTAGGGAGGTTCTGCTCTACGTTTTGGGAACGCGACGCAAAGAATCACGCGAACTTTCTTCGCGTTCCCGTAACGTAAAGAAATGCTGTTCTGCTCTACGTTTCACCTAGAGAAGTCACGTGGAATGTGTACTGGGAATTTTCCCTTCCATATTTGGCAGTTTTCTGCATGCAGTTGATCGATACCCAGCAAATTTTCTCTGCGTGTGCCACAACGTAGAGAACCCCATCTCCGCGTAGAAATCTGGAGCCAAAACACGCGAAGCCGTAGACTCTAACCCAGACACCTGCTCTCTACGTGATTTCTCTACGTTTCACGTATAGCAGAACCTCCCTATTGGCTTGTTTCGTATGAAGCAAACAAGTCACTGAATGCATGAACCTCTCCATAATGGAGATTTTCCCTGATATGCGAATTTATCTTGCATACTAGTCCTGGGCCAATGCGTCCTTGAACCTTCCCCTACAGATTGGGAACTGCCAACGATGCTATGCCACTGCAAAATTCAGATTCTACCCTATGATCGGGGCACGGAATGCCGGAAGCAATCATGACCAGTGCCTTACTTGTAACGTACCAATGTACAATGAACATGAGTATTTCGACAACACATCTAAGCCTCAGCAGCAACATACAATGTAAGCCTTACCGTCAAGAAGGTGAACTCGCGTTCTTCGCACACTGTTGGCAAGGGCAAAGAGATACGAATGGATCTAAATCCGAATAAAATCAGCACACGTTTCCGTAAATGAAAGGGTGAGCATAAGCAAATGAATCGAAGGAAACTGGTCAACTCAGAGATCACTTGTCATTGAGTATTCCGTAAAAGGAGGCCTCGACAGCAGAAAAGCTAAATTTAGAAAAGAGATCCTGTCAGCTTTTCCATTATTTATTGTATTCCACCTAAAATCAGCACACTTTTCGTAAATGAAAGAGTCAACACAAGCAAATGAATCAAAGGGAACTGGTCAACTCACCTGTCATTGAGTAATATTCCGTGAAAAGAGGTCTCAGCAGAGCCGAAGCGAAATAAGCCAGGACACGAAATATCCGAAACAGCTCATGCAAGAAGCAGTTCCAAAGAAGGAAGTTCCTCGCGCATGCACATCCGAAAACGGACTGCATTGCATGCAACACAATGTCTGCCGTGCACGTGCACAGCACGCGGCTACCACCCGTTGGTAGATCTAATACCGAGCACCTTACGTAGAAACTTACGTAGCCTAAGTGAAGTACCGAGCACCTTACGTAGAAACTTACGTAGCATAGCGGTGTCGTTTTTTCTGCCATGTGAACACAATAATAGAAAAGCTGACAGGATCGCTTTTCTAAATATAGCATCATGACCTGTATCGGTCCTAGGCAAACCCATGATAAAATCCATCGAGATATCCGCCCACGGCTGACTGGGCACTGGTAAATTCTGCAAGAGACCAGTTTTTAGCTGGCCGCCTTTAACTCGTTGGCAGACGTCACATGACTTGACAAACGCCTTTACATCCAGTCCCATTCTGGGCCAATAGAAATATCTAGAGAGTCTGAAATAGGTGCGATCTCGACCGGGATGCCCCGCAGTCACACAGTCATGGTATTCTTGAAGCAGGGCGAGTCGGAGTTTGCTACTCTTTGGAATGCATAACCTGTTCTGTGGTGAAGATCTGAGATAAAGATAACCGGGTGTTTCATTTAGAAGGTAACGGTCGTGCAGATTGTCATGGCTTGAATTTTTCAGTCTCCTGATAATGGGAGCAAGATCCTTGTCGCACTTGTAACCGCTGACAATTAACTGCGCTAAGTCTGGATTAATCTCTAGGGTATGCTCTATGGCATTCAACTGAATGTTAGGAGGATAGGATGACCCGCCTATTTCAGAATCACTGAACAGATCTGGACGGCGTGAAAGCGGGTCGGCAATGTTTTTCTTTCCTGGTTTGTGAAAGACCGTAAAGTCATAGTCAGCTAAAAACTCTACCCATCTTTCCTCACGCTTGGTGAGAGTCGGTTTGGTTCGTAAATAGACAACACCCATATTATCAGTCATCAGGTCAAAGTGGCGGAATAGATAGATTCTCCAGCACTTTAATGCAAATACCACAGCCAACGTTTCCCTCTCGGCCGCAGTATAGTTGCGTTCTGCAGCTGACAGTTTCCGACTACAATAGGCTACGGGATGCAAATCCATATCTTCTCCCTGCTGCAGGAGCACACCCGCCACGGCAAAGTCACTTGCGTCAGTTTCTACCATGAAGCTTTTCTCAACATCGGCCAGTTGCAACACTGGCGCCTCGAGTAATGCTGATTTTAGAGACTCGAATGCCTTCTGTCTAGCAGCGCTCCATTCAAAGCGTGAATTTTTTCCGGTGATTTCTTCTAATGGACGAGAGATGGTCGAGTGTCGATCTATGAACCTTCGGAAATAGTTTGCAAAGCCAAGAAACTTCCTCACATCAGTTACTGACGACGGAGTTGGCCATGTTTCCACAGCACTTATCTTCTTGGGATCAGGGGAAATTGATGTGCCGTTGATTTTATGCCCCAAGAAGAGAACTTCTCTCACGCCGAATTCGCATTTAGACTGTTTGCAATACAGCTCACTATTTCTAAGTGTTTCTAGAACTGTTTGAAGATGATGCTGATGATCTTCCCAGGTCTTGCTGAAAACTAGAATGTCATCCAAGAATACTACAACGAATTTTCGGAGATGCGGTTGCAGAATAGAGTTCATGAGTGACTGAAAGGTGGCCGGGGCATTAGTCAGCCCGAATCCCATGACTCTAAATTGGAAGTGGCCGAAGCGCGTATTAATGGCCGTCTTAGAAACATCCGAGTCTTGAATTCTGATTTGATTGTAGCCTGACCGCAAGTCCAACTTGGAGAAATATGCACTGCCCTGGATCGTGTCGAATAAGTCATCAATATTAGGAAGACAAGCTTTGTTTTTGATCGTAATTCTATTCAATTCTCGCCAATCGCACACCATTCTCAGAGTACCATCCGACTTTTTCACAAAAAACACAGGTGCACCGTATGGCGACTTACTTGGCTCAATGAATCCCTTCTCAAGTAATTCTGATAGCTGTGACTGGAGCTCGTCCATCTCTGGTTTCGGCAGGCGGTAGGCGGGTCGAGACGGTGGTCTGGCTCCATCTTCTATCTGGATTTCATGGTCGACTGGTCTCTTCGGTGGAAGCTCATTCGGCAGCTCGTCTGGAAATAAATCCTGGTACCTCTTGAGCAGGTTCTGGATGTCTTGTTGCTCTGATTCCTGGAGTTGTGGCCCGGAACGATTCTCCTCGTTTGCAGCAGTGACCCATGCAAGAAACCCCTCGGCTCCACTCCTCAGGGCATGACGAGCTTGTCGGCCACTGATAAACATGCTTTCCACAGATGGCCGGTCGGCTGTCGGCGGGTTAGCTGAAGGCAATTTGGCAACAAAGGGCTCACCGTCCAACTGAACTTCGTTCGTACGGAAGTTGATGCTGGGGCTGTTCCTTGTAAGCCACGGCTTGCCAAGAATAGCGTCGTAGCGAGTCAGGGGATACACAGTAAAGTGCTGTTCCTCACTGAAGCCCCCGACTGTCACCCTTAGCGTGCGTGTGGAAATCTGCGGGACCTCGCTGGTCGAGCCGTCCGCCAATGTTACGCTCAGCACTGCTGAGCTTGCATCCGTGTCAAGATGATGCTTTCGAACAAAACTGTCTGCAATGAAGTCATGCGTCGAACCGGAATCTATCAGCATCACTGCACGGCGACCGCCGATCTTTCCCTGTATGCGCAGTAGGTCGTGTTCAGGTTCATTGCCGACGCTGACGTTGCTGACATGACACCTTTCTGCAACGGGACAATTTCCTACAGCTATGGGTGTCTCCGGCTCCGTAGGTTCCTGGAGAGCAACGTCTTCAACCTCCAGAGCTCCGAACCGGTTAGCGACTGGTACCGGCGTGGGCGCTTGGGTCGTCGCCAGTAAGCGCACCCCCTTTCTTACTGGCGACCAGCGTTTGGGTAGCGCTGTCCACCCTCAGTACAGTCTTTAGCGAGGTGGCCTGGCTTCCTGCAAGCAAAGCAGTGTCCCATTGCTCGCAGTTGGACACGCTCTTGGTCCGTCAGCTTGCGGAGGCCCTGACCACGGAAGCTGGGCACGGAACGCGACTCTCTACTGGCTGGTGGCCCCGACGCCGGTGGCCCTGACGACTGCTCCACGGTGTTTGCTGCCATGACAGCTTGCTCCAGGGTACGTGGATGCTCACGCATGACCTGTCGCTGGATGTGCGGCACTAGACCCCTGACGAACAGCAGCGCTCTGGTGTGGTGGTCGATTTCCGGCACTTGCAGGCTGAGGCGAGTGAAAGCAGCAATGTATGCGTCCAGCGACCAGCGCTGCGCTGCGGAAATTAGTCCCATACGCGATGTTTCCTCGTTATGCCGTGGTCCGTACACATCGCCAAGTGCCGCTTTCAGAGCAGGCCAGTCGGAAAACACTTGGTTAGCTTCCAATGCCGCTATCAACCAAAGACGAGCGTTTCCAGTCAAAAATCCTGCCGCGTAGTCGACCCTCTGTGCCGCATTTGGGAGTGCCAACGACCGTAGGGCCATGTCCATTGCAAACGTCCATTCTTTGAATGTAGCGGAATCTCCTCCAAACACAGGCGGCTCTTTCGTAAGGCGGGGTGTTGGCTCCCACGGTTCCGAGTTCGGATGTATCGTTCGGTTTCCTTGGCTAACGCGCTGAGCGGTCTTGATATCGTTTATCAGCCGAACGACGAGTACGAGGAGCGTAAGCAGAGCGACCAGAACACCTGCCAAAAGCAGAGTAGTAACCATCCTCTGCTACCAGTGTAACAGGTTTAATCAAACTTGAAAAGTAAGAGGCCTGGTTGAGCGTGCCTCGACCAGTTATATGCAAAATGTGATAGTATACATGTGGCAATGGCGCCAATGAAGGTGCTAATAGACAGGCGTAAGACGCATGAGGTGCGAGGGAGTGTAAAGTTATAGAGAACAGGGGAAAACTGTTACAGCCAGTATTGGTTGCAAGAGCAAAAACAATCAATGGACTCTGCTGCTCCCTCAACTTCTCAAGTCGATAATTTGAGTACCCTTATGCGGAACATCGCTAGCATGAGCAGTATGCAGCGAAAGCAGTACTCTCTGGCGAGCGGAGAAAACCGTGTGCAGATGGGCTTTGGTGTGGGGAATATGAGTGCGACGTCTAGTATGTTGAGGAACTGGAAGACTGTGTGCAGCAGTGTATACTGTATATCTGAAAGTACAGGTGGAGTGTGATGGAGAGGACGTGGAGTGCCAACTTCTTCGGCCAGCTACAGATGATGACTGTGTTTTCGCTGGCGGTTCTCCAGTGGTGCTCCAAACAGGAGGTATTTCGGACACCCAGCTCAGCTGCCTATAGACAATTTGGATGTGGCTGAGTACCTGTCAGCTCATCCTATAAGACCCTGAACGGAGGAATTGACCCGGAAAGGATGAACCAAGGGGCATATCAATTGTGTGCAAATATGACAATCCCATTGCTGTACATAGAATTTCGCCATTTCAACAGTGCTGCATATAATACCATTGTAGCAACACTTAGACATGTCCGATCAATCCAAAACTTTCAGACAGTGAACATTAGGTGTGTTAGATCATTTTTAAACAAAAAACTGAAAATCGAATTTTTGGTCTGTGGTCATATTTTAGCGTGCTCTGGCTCATATTATCAATCAAGGACTCTGCAATATAACAACGAAGTACTAAATTACGAAATAGTGGTTGCGACTTCGGCGATGATTTGTAAGAAAGGGTTTGCTCCCCACACCGGAGCTCGCGCTATTCCGCCGACTTTACTTGACACTTGACTGACTCACGACTGCCACCCAGAGCACACGAGAAATCCATCGAACCTTCGACTCGGCAAACCTGCAAGAAACCACCACTCCCTGCTCAATACACAGTGTTTCGGGGAATTCACCCCTCATCAGTTGAGCTTGAGTAGGCTGAGGAAGATTGTGCCTGAAGAGCACCACTTATATAGTGCTCTCCAGGAACAAACATCACCAGGGATACAAACTTACAGAGACGCTCCGTTTCAAGCGCGACAAACACCTCGTGAACACCAGACAGCAGCGTGAGTCAGTGTCGCTCCTGGACGGTGAGACACACGTCGAGGACCCTCGGTCATTCGCAACGCTGTCACCTCCAAACCAACTAGTCGCAAGCCCGCGCTGGGCACAACAGAACGAAGTAGTGGTTGCGACTTCGGCCATGATTTGTAAGAAAGGGTTTGCTCCCCACACCGGAGCTCGCGCTAATCCGCCGACTTTACTTGACACTTGACTGACTCACGACTGCCATCCAGAGCACACGAGAAGTCCATCGAACCTTCGACTCGGCAAACCTGCAAGAAAGCACCACTCCCTGCTCAATACACAGTGTTTCGGGGAATTCACCCCTCATCAATTGAGCTTGAGTAGGCTGAGAAAGATTGGGGGGGGGGGGGCAGCCCCTCCCACGAAGTCCACTACAGGAAACGATTACAATTCCAGAAGTTGCATGCGACCTCAGAAGAGCGGTCTGCTTGAAACGTTCAAAGACTGGATACATATAATGTTGTTGTTTTTGTTGTAGAAGTTTACTTAACGTCGCACCACAAACAGGCGATTTAGCCTCCTTTGATACATGTGGACGACAGAAGGAATGAGAGAGAGGGGGGGACAGAAGTATGGAGAGAGGAAGGGTAGAAATAAATAAGCAATCAACCTCAGGGCTACACCAAAACAAAAACGGAATGGGAACATACTATATACAAAATAGCTTCATACATATATTGCAAAACACGTTTACTATTCTTCAGTCCGCTATGCCACAGAAACACACTAGCCGAAAAGCATTTAAACGGAGCCATGATGCGCTTTTAGCAGGGCACAGAACTGAAGGTGGCTGGGCTCGGAACGGAGATCAGGCGGGAGCTGGTTCCACAGGACGGCGCCGATGAACTGCATGGTCGCTCGACCCGCATGACCGGGCCAAAATGGTACTCGAACGAGGTGATGTGCTGCTCCCCGAGTGCGGTCACCAGTAACTCTCACAAAGAAGCTGGTGAAGAGCGAGCTAGCTCGGGAGAACAGACAACGACGGACAAAGATGAGGAGCTTAATGTTAAACATGTCCTCCATTGTGGTGAGGCGGAGCTATTCAAAGATCGGGCTCGTGCGCGACCACGGTGGCAGACCGAAGAAGCCGCGGATAGCGCACTTCGTTAGACGTGTGAGGGGCTCCATGTTGCCAATTTGAAGTGACGGATAAAAGGCGTTGGAAGCGTACGACAACCTACCCTGGATCATCGACCTGTAAAACAGGATCTTTGACGCCAGGGTGAGGCTTCGGCGGCTCCGCCACAGCTCACCTACTGACTTCCGCACCTGCTGGATTGTGTGATTGACGTAAGGCTCCCAGGAGAGCTGCCCATCTACCATTACGCCCAGGTACCGCGCTTGTTCCACAACTGCAAGGGCTGCATTCCCACAGCGAATTCGAATGTTATCTGTGTCAGGGGCTGGGCCTCTTGGGGTAATCAACAGAGCTTGCGTTTTCTTTTGGTACAGCATTAGTCCGCGGTCCTCCAAACACTGCGACAGGCCAGTGATGGCTGTGCTTAGAGAAGAGCACACTTGTTCGCAACTGCCCGAGGCTTCAGTTGCAATGTCGTCTGCAAATTCCTGGTTTGTGACCTGCTGGGGCAAGCAGCATCGAAGGTTACGGATGTATAGTGTGAACAGGAGGGGGCCGAGGATGGATCCTTGCGGCACCCCTCGACTGCATGCGACGTATTCCGAGCAATTTCCGCCCACGACTACGCGTTGAAGCCGCTCACTCAGGTAACTAGTGAACCATAGCTGGACAGTACCGCCGACCCCAATGTCGGATAGCTCCTGTGCCAAGATGATGTGTTTGATAGTCTAGGAGCCAAGTCAGCAAAAGTCCAAGGAATAAGGAGTTAGTGTGACACCTTGTCCAGGAAAGATTTTTTGAAGGATTTGGAATGGTATAACAACCAGTAACTGATCCCTGAAAACCAGAATGTGCTAAAGTTGTCCGTTCAAGAGTTATGGCCGATTTACTAAAATTGCCATGGTTACCATAGCAACGTACATGTAAATTGCCTCTTTTTAGCTGAAGAGACATGCAATATGGGTCAAATAGATAATGAATGGCTGCCAAAGCCATAAGTGAAGATAAAAGTTCCCAAAACTGCCTTCAAAATATTATAAATGTCATCAAAAGTGAATTATTTAATACTGGTGTGGTTTGTACATGTACAATGTACAGTGTACATGTATTTGGTATCAGTATTACATTGCATGTAGAGGTAGTATCACAGTTACTTATCAGTGGGAAATTGCTGTATGGTCACCAGGAGCAGCGCTTGACACTGGCACACTGAAGTACGAAATTAAAACTGTTCAGTATGCTTCACAAACAAGGAATGAATCTGCCCTACATGTAGGTGCAGTGACCGTGCAGAAGGGTGAGTCGTCAGGCAAAGCTGTTGCAGCTCTTCGCTAGTCCTTTTCTCTATCCTCCAGCGACTATGTGTCAAGCTGCAGCAAAAGCTCTGGACCTGAAATCTGTGATGGCCATCGGATGGAGAGGTTGTAGCATACCATCAATGGGCAGCGGGATCTGGGATACCATCATACCAGGCTGAGCAGCAGCACATGTTTCCTGAAAGAGCTGCCTGGAAGGTGGCTTTGGCTACACGGATATACATGTAGGTATGGGAGTCTTGGAAGGGGGACAACTCGTGGATAGCCCACTGGAGTCATGAAGAAGAGCTGTTATCGAGCCTCGTTGACAGATGTAGTCGCTGGAGGATAGAGAAAAGGACTAGCGAAGAGCCGTAACAGCGTTGCCTGACGACTCACCCTTCTGCACCAAGGTCTGGGACAGATTCATTCCTTGTTGGTGAAGCGTACTGAACAGTTCTTTTTTGGATGGAGAGCCAAGGATAAATTTATAGAAAGGAAAAAGGACCATTTACCTGCAAGCTATGCTAGAATATCCACGAACACCACCAGTTACTAAACAATCACCTTCCTCTCATATGTTATCATAATTATACATGTAACTTAGAACCTTCCAAGTTGGAAGGCGAGTGTAGTGCGCATCCAAGATGTGCTAGCCACTGCTAGAGCTGTTAGCCAGTTAGTTGTAGAACGTCAGTACCGTCGGTCAGTGTCGTGCAATGTTATCGCATGAGCTGATTGTTCAGTAACTAGTGGTGTTAGTGGATTATAGCGTAGCTTGTAGTTCGATGGTCCTTTTTCTTTTCTGTAAATTCTTGTTTTGTACTTCTATGTGCCAGTGTTAAGCTCTGGTCCTGGTGACCATACAGAAATTTCCCACTGATAAGTATCTGTGATACTACCTCTACATGCAATGTAATACTGATACCAAATACATGTACACTGTACATTGTACATGTACAACCCACACCAGTATTAAATAATTCACTTTTGATGACATTTATAATATTTTGAAGGCAGTTTTTGGAACTTTTATCTTCACTTATGACTTTGACAGCCATTCATTATCTATTTGACCCATATTGCATGTCTCTTCAGCTAAAAAGAGGCAATTTACATGTACGTTGCTATGGTAACCATGGCAATTTTAGTAAATCGGCCATAACTCTTGAACGGACAACTTTAGCATATTCTGGTTTTCAGGGATCAGTTACTGGTTGTTATGCCATTACAAATCCTTCCTGGACAGGGTGTCACACAGCTCAGTTCTGATGACCCCCTGGCTCCTAGACTATGACACAGTCGAAAGCCTTCGACATATCCACGAATATCACACCTGTGAGTTTGCGCTCATACTTCGCTTTCAGCCAGCGATTGACAGCTAGCACAAGAGCGTCCTCCGTACTGTGGTTCTTCCTGTACGCGAACTGCGAGTCAGGGAGAATACTGTGATCGGTCAGAAAGGATGTAAGCTGAGCTTTGACGATCTTCTCGAGGAGGCGAGAAACGACTGGTAGTAGAGAAATAGGTCGATACGCAGTAGGCTGACAAGGGTCAAGGCCGCCACCTTTGAATAGCGGCGACACATTAGCAATTTTAAACTGACGGGGAACACACCCCTGACATAACGAAGAATTGAAAATGATGCTGAGCGAGGAAGCCAGTATTGATAATGCGACAGGAGAGCATCTCCACACCGACTGGTAAACTCATGTAGAAACGTAGCCGCCAGAATTTTTAATCGCTTCCAGATCCCACTTTGTTAACTTGCCCTTTCAAAACGAAAACGCCATTGTTGCAGCACATCCACAAAAACAGATACAGCGATTCTCGAACCTAAATTTCTTAGAGTTTCAACGCAGGTAGAATCGATGTCCCACTTTCCAGGCGTGTACAATGTATGGCTTTCCTGTATAAACTCCTGCTCCCAACATCCCCAGAGTCGTGCAGCACTCGTCGCGTCCAGTGGATACGCATTGAACGGGTAGCAATCCTTGCCGTCAGTGGAAGGTGGATGCGCAAGTAGAAAAAGGACCACTTTTCGTTCAATATGGTGACGACACATCGCATTCCGATTACGTGAAAGTGCGCAACCAGCTCCATTCGCGCAGTAGAGATGGGATACTTTGGACTTAAACGAGCACAGCGAAATGATACGTTCAGCGTGTTGGTTTACATGCTCATGACAAGTTGCGAAGCTAAACTTGCTTGACTCCATAATACCTCCTATGCCTGTCCAATGTCATTGTCACCTGCCCCACAACGGTGCAATAAATTTTCACGAGGAATGAACCGTGTGCCCGGACGGACTTGCAGGCTTGCATTTCTGACTGCATGGCCTCCATCAAGAGGCAGTAAGTGCCTTGGCGGATATCATTCCAGTTGCAGATCTTTCTCGTTGTACCCGCTTTCACATTGGTCCGTGCCGCCTTGCACACTGATGTGTCCCACTCGACAGCAGAAACGTCTCCAGAATTAGCATAGTTGACGTTCAGACTAAGCATCACGAATATCAGCGGCAACAGTATGGTCACAAAGGGTGGAAGAAAAAGCGTCGACTCCAGTCGTGTTGATCCATTGTTTTCCTGTTCGCTTGGAATTTGTTCGAGCTGCATGTTTTAGTCGAGTTTCTTTTGGAAACCAAAGTTAAAATTATTCTGAACGAGAACGAAAAGGTATAATACTCCGTCAGAGGAGGGATGATCGTCCTTTATACCAATTTAGAACGAGGTCTGTCCCGTTGTCCAGAAAACGACCAATCAGCGACATTCCCGCCAAGGGCCTTATCACAGTTTAAAGCCCGCTCAATCGTTATTTTACTACTCTTGGTGACGCGTCGAGGGCCTTGGATTAGTTTAAAGCCCGCTGATTATACTGGTGCGTACAACTCCCTATATGCATAATAGTACGGTGCAGATAATGAACTCTGCATAACATGTACGGTGTACTACTAAAAGCTACGCAATTCAGAAGTGTGCACGGTTTTTGCCTCCCATATTCTTTCAACTGTACGATTTTTTCTTTGTCAACACCTTGCGGGAACCCATAAAAAACGAAGATCAAAGTCATTAGAGTTATCGACAAGGGGCTCTCAAAGCCCCTAAATAGCTCCACAAGCTACACGTATGAATAAGAATGAAGCTCGCAATAAGAGCCCAGCATTTCATTTGCTTCCATTCTACTTTTAGTAGTCCTAAGTGGTGCTGATTTACAATAACTTACCAGAAGACAATATTCTTTCATACCATACCACACCAAGTCTCTCACAAACCAGAAAACTACCCAATATAGTGGTACACACGCATAATGGAAGTGAGATAATGCATGTAACCTCGTTCTAAAATAGTTAGTGCATGGCAGGGAGGGTCCAATGGCTTGTTTGTGCCCTCCAGGGTAACCCTCGGGCCTACGGCCCTCAGGCTAACATGTCGGGCACTAACAAGCCATAGAGCCCTCCCTGCCATGCACTAACCTATAAATAGTGCGCGCAGTTGACTCAGCTTATTAGAAACGGTCTATGGTCCTATGTTTGGGCAGCTGCGTCTTCCACGTTCGCTACGCGCGGTTTAGGTGCACTCTGTGCCACTATGCGTTACCATCTTATCTTGCAGGTCACCACTTCTCCAGTCCTTATTGTCTTCCACGTTCGCCAAGCTTGGTTAAGGTGCACTCTGTGCCGCTATGCGTTACCATGTTACCTTGCAGGTGATTACGTCTCCAGTGCATATTGTTCAATTCAATTCGATATTGCTCGTTTCTCAACTTGATTGCTTACAATGGAAATCTGGATTTTTAAAGTATCGGAAGTGATTTAATTGAGGGCATCATTTTCAACAGCTGTCTTTTAATTTCTACTTGGCGACTCATTTCTTAATTTTTTTAAATTGCGGCGTCTTACGGTGCTGTGCATGTGTGTTTATTTTTCTGTATGTAACTGTTTGAACGTGCTCAGGAAACACAGAGTGAAATAATATACACACACAAACTGGAGATCAAGTTCCGGGATGGAATACAATAGGGTCATGTGGACTTGGGCAATCCTGTGCGTGTGTGTTTCATTCTGACTATTTGTAACAGTTTGAACGTGTTCCGGAAACGCAGGGTGAATAGTATATACACACAAACCGAAGATCCCGTTCCGGAATAGATTACAGTAGGGTCATGTAGACTTGGGTATTCCTGTTCGACTAGTTAAAAATTTATTTGTGAACACAGACACTTGTCCAAGAACGTTCAAGCACGCACATCCACCTTTGACGCCGCATCACAAACGCTTTTGAGACCAACCTGTGTGCCCTACCAAAGAACAGATGCGTAAATGCAATACCCGGCAAAGTCACTAGAGAGTTTTAGCACCCCGTAAACGAATACGGTGGCTTGGGAATTGTTGTCCCAACCAGTCTAAACCACCAGTACACAACTTTGAAGACCATCACAGCGCCTCTGGTGGAACGCATCTGTTCTCAGGCTCCCCTTGGCGACTCGTTGGACTGTATTTGTTCCGCGAAGCTTAAGTTGTCGGCAGCGAACCGACATTCTATGAAGAGTAAAGTGCTTGATTTCCTTGCAGCGGCACCGGCAGAACCCTCCTATTCTGGCCAATTGGCCTCCCAGCTGGGAGCGTCCAGTTGGCTGACTTGCCGGCCGATGAAGCGCCACGGATTCGCTCTGACCAAGGGTGAGTTCCGGGACGGCATCGCCCTTCGGTATGGCTGGCCATTGACTTGTCTTCCCAGTAGCTGTGGCTGTGGGGCCAGTTTCGATCTCTGCTACGCATTATCTTGCCCAAAGGGTGGATTTCCAACGTTGCGCCACAATGAGGGACGTGAAGTCACCGCCAGCATGCTCCGGAGAGTGGCCAATACGGTTGCAGTGGAGCCTCATCTTCAGCCGGTCACTGGTGAGCGGTTTCGCCATCGGACGGCAATATCAACTGACCAGGCCCGGCTTGACATTGTGGCAGGCGGGGTGTGGGGCGGACGGTTTAAACGCTGCTATTTTGATGTAAGGCGAATACAAACATGCCAAGCCTAGGACCACGAGCTGCATTGAAGCTGACTGGTTTTTTTAATCTAATTATATGAACTGCACTCCCAACACACAAGGAGGGTAAAGACAAGGGAACTGACCTAAGACCGAGGCAAGACCGAACTGCATAGAGAGAAGTGCAGGGATGTTCTTGCACTGACTACCTACATCAGGCGGATTGGATACCGTTGTGTACTTGTTCAAGTGACCTGTAAATGCTGGTGCCTACTGAAATGATTCAACTGACGTTAGGGGACGTTTCACTGTCTGTTATGTTTCTATGTGCTCTCTTTCAACCCTAATTGCACTGACTACGGGAATGAGTTCTTTGCGTATTAAAATAATTTTATTTAGTTCTGCGTTGATATTTACAAGTACGCTAATTTTACAGCTTCGCTGATTCTGACTGCCACCATCGTGGACAATAAATAGACAATAAGAACTGCAAACGTGATCATCTGAAAGATAAGATGGTAACGCATATCGACACAGAGTGCACCTAAACCACGCTTAGCGAACGTGAAAGACGCAGCGGCCCAAACATACGTCCACCGACCTTTTCTAAGAAACTGAGTCAACTGCGCTCAATAAACTGGTATAAAGGACGATCATCCCTCCTCTGGGGAGAGGATTATTCTTTTTCGTTCCCGTTCATAATAATAATAATAATAACACAGCACGCGTACAAAGGCCAAAGAACAATGCATGAGAATACACTGAAATTAAGCCAAGTCCGCTTCTGTCTCCAGTCAACAAAAAACCCATCCATAAACAATGTCTGATCTCCATTTCGACTTGTCTGCAGCAAATGCTCGTGCTCCTTCTGGGTCGCTGGCATTCTTCAAAGGAATGTCGTGCCCTGCCAGGTCCTTCATGATGGTGGTAGGGAGAGTAGCCGCGAGACGGCCCCTTCGTCCACGTGACCCCGCTTGAAAATAGCAGGACATCGCAAGGCAAGGGGGTGACTGCTCACTCATCCTCAGCACATGGCCAGTGAAGCTACGGCGTCGCTTGGTAACAAACTCCGACAGTGGCTGCGAGTCACATCTGGAATACAGATTATCATTCGTAATTCTTTCTGGACATCGCACTCCCACCAGGTTTCTGAGCTGTCGGCGGTGAAAACAGTCCAGTCGCTGAAAGACTGCCTGGGTTACTCCCCAAGTCTCACAGTTGTAAAGGAGGACAGGCAGCACAAGCGAGCTGTACAGCTTGAGCCTGGACCTTTCTGACACATGCTTGCGCCCCAGCCAGAGGATGAACATGCAACCGTATGCCTGGGATGCCAGCGAAATCCGCCTGTCGATATCCTCAGCGCCCCCCATTAGAGAGCCAAGCTGCCTGATGCTCCGCCAGGATGAATCGCCTGACGTAAAGTGCACCCATTCCGTTTTTTGCTCATTCATAATACAGTAAATTTGGGTTTCTGTTTTTCACGTAAACTGGAATGAGACATGCTGCCCGAACGAATTCGAAAAGAACAGAAAGACAATGGATCAACGCAACTTGAGTGGAACCTTTTTCTTCCACCCGTTGTCACCATAATGTTACCGCTGATGTTGGTGATGCTTAGTGTGAATGTCGAGACTGCTGATTCTGGAGTTATGCCCGCTGTTGAGTGGGACGTATCGGTGTGCTGGGCGAAACGGACCTCTGCGCAAGCGAGTACGATGAGAAAGATCTGCAACTGGAATGATATCCGGCAGAGCATGTTCTGCATTACAATGGAAGCTATGCAGTCAGAAATGCACGCCTGCAAGTCAGTCTGGGCGGACAGCCCATTGTTAGTGAAATTTTACTGCTTCGCTTTAGGGATGTTTACGTTGAATTACGAGAAGCACAAGGGACACTATTTACGGTCAACAAATTTTACCTTCGCAACTTGCCATGAGCGTGCAAGCTATCACGCTGAACGTCTCATTTCGCAGTGCTCGTTGAAGTCCAAAGTGTCCCATGTTTACTGTTCGAATGGAGCCGGTTGCAGTATTTCACGTCATGGTATATGTCGTCAGCATCTTGAACGAAAAGTTGGCCTTTTTCTACTTGCGCATCCGCCATCTGCTGACGGCACTGATCGCTACCCGTTCAAAGCGTATCCACTGGATGCTACGAGTGCAGAACGACTCTGGGGATGTTGGGAACAGGAGTTGAGAGGAGAAAGCCATACCATATACACGCGTGGAAAGTGGGACATTGATTCTACATGCGTCGACACTCTGAAAGATTTAGGTTCGAGGGTTGCTACATCTGTGGTTTTGGATGTGCTGCAATGGTCGCTTTTTCGTCTTGAAGGGGCCAGTCAGCGAGGGGAGGTCAGGAAGCGATTTAAAATTCTAGCGGCTATTTTTCTACAGGAGTTGACCAGTCGTGGTGGAGATGCTCTCCTGCAGCATTATGTGTATCCAGTCTTTGAACGTTTCAAGCGGACTGCTCTCCTGAGGTCACAAGCAGCTTCTAGAAATGTCATCGTCTCTTGCAGTGGACTACGTGGAAAACGCACACATGTGTACAGCACTGTTTTGCGCCTGCTGAGGCTGGTTATTGTGCACGAAATTACCACCGTGAAATACAAACTGCCGCGTTTAGCTTTTGTGATTCTCTCCACTCTGAGCACTTTCCTGCCGTGCGCCGTGCATAGGCTTTTGTGATCTCGTGTAATACCAATTTTAAGCATTCATCTTTAGATTTATCCTAATGCTGACACAGTTTAGCATTTTGTTCTTAGGTTTTAGTTCTATTGGTAAATACTATAAGCATCATAGTGTTTTCTATTGTGGTATAGTGCATGTGCCCTGTTTTGATAGTCTAATTTACCTTCAAAAGTTGCTTTTTTGTGCCGTTGCTGTTCTTGGCTTCTGTTCGTCCGTTTTGCTCTGTTTTAGATTATGGTTTGCAAATAGGCTACCTTAAATACGTAATATCGTCCCATTTCATATCACTAACGTCTGTATATCTTATCTTTGCTATTATCAAACCTTTTGTTTCCCCTTATATTTCTCCTTTGAGCCCAAGCGATACATTAAAGCCATGCGAGAATGTCAATACACCAGTACAGCAAAGCCTGTTTTTAGGGGCATTGCACTTTAGTGTATAGTCGCACATGCAGAAACCACTAAGCCTTATGGCGTATTCATGTAGATGTATATGTGTACGACTCCAGTTATGATGTAACAAGTGGGGACGTGATTACTGACTAGCAGAGGATATCACATTGAATCATGTATGGCTTTCCGTCCAGCAATGTGAAAGTGGTATCGTATTTTAGAGCCGACCAGGATACGTTTTGCAGTGGATGCACCTGACGGTAGCAGACGAAAACGGTTCTTTGAACTGAATTGATCAGAAAACCCCAGCCTGTATTATCTAGCATTCATTTGCTCTTATTTCGCTTCCCCTGAGTTGACAATATAGGATAGGAGTGTGACAAAAGAGGCTTCACTCTGACGAAATTGCTGACACTCTGCCCGTGTTCACGGGGAACTGCAAGACTTGATTCAACTGCGCCACGTTTCCTTCTCAATAGATATCCTTAGCTAAAAAAACGCTAACGTAAACGCAAACCTTTCCGTACTTCGGATCGTTCAAACTGACTTTTCCCTTAGCACAAAGTACGTTATAGTTGAGACGAAGTAGTCGTGACAACCATGGCGATATGAATTTTCGTGGAAACAGGTGCGGGAAATTCAAAATTTTGAACCAGGGATTAGTTTGCTGTCGTTCCGAAAGAATACCTTGGCGAGGTCTTTTACTCTGGAATAGCAAAAGCACGGCGAAAATGAGTTTTCGCTGTTCCCAGGTCCTTGGAAACCCTTTCCTAAACGCAGCACCGAAGACTGTAAGGGTTCTCCAGCTCCAGCACGTCTGGGAGAGGCCGATGAATTTCTTCCTCAGGAGTGCCGTGGAACTGGTCCTTTGTTTCCCAGATGGGATAGAGGGAGAAAGGCACGAAGCAGAGGACGCAGAAATTGTCAACTGAAAGGCAAAAGTCGCCAAAAAAGCTAAATGTCACAAGAGGAAGCAATCTCGACTCTCGATCTCATCTCGATCTGTACGACGTGCTTTTATCTCCCGCCAGTTACAAAACAATGCGAGTTTTTGCATTTTTTGCAGAATTTCTATAACGAACGTCGGCCCGTTATTTTGAGCTCTGTAACGTTTTTCCGTTATCCGATAACGTCTTTTGTCACGGCTGGGAGTGAGTACCGTAAAAGTTAGCGTTATCGTACTTTTGCTAAGGATGTCTAATGCCTTAGGATACCGCACGTTTCTCAATGTGATTTTTACTGAATTCCTGAATTAATAAAATTAATACGTTAAATTGTGGCATAATACGTTGCTGTGCGTTGATGTGATTCATTCAGCCTGCTTCTTTGTGTATTTGTTCTCTAACCTAAGATAATTATGATACACACACCCCACATAGATTATAAAACACGCATGTACACTTCCTGTTCCAGTGCATGTTTTGCATGGTCATTGCAGACTCTTGTACAAACACGTTAGGGACACGCACATACAACATTGCCGCCGCATAGCAAACTCTTTTGCGACCAACCTGTGCTCCCTACCGGAGAGCAGATGCGCATCTGTAATTCAGATGTTCAACAATGTCGCTAGAGGGTTACGCGTATGCGAGCACGAATACGTGGTCGTCTTCGGCACTTGGAGCAACTTCCTGTATGAGCCTGGGTCAGTTCATTCGATATAGCTCACAAGTCCTTTCTTTTTGATTTCGCATTAATACTTGACGGCAGTCGTGGAGATTTATTCAGAAAGATCATGATATGATAAGGGGGGGGGGGGGTGATGTCCAAAACCCTCCTGATTATTTTTTCTCCTTTGGCAAACGGCGTAAAGATCATGAATGAGGAGGACAGTTATGTTCTTACTTCACTTAGTAATAGATGATGAGGAATTTACGGGATGTGCATGATTTGGTGACGTTCTCTGGGCTTATTTTAGACAGGCCTAGCCTAGCTGAATGCACCGAACTGGTTCGATTCTCTCTACAACACGCTCTAGACAAGATCCGAACTCCTGTTAGGATGCATCACCGTATCAATGCGGAGAAAGTACTAGCGAGAATCGTCTATGCACACTATTGACGTGCATTGAATTCTTTCTCTTACTAGGGGTGGACTAGTTGCTAAAACTGAAATGCAATGAACTTATACTTGCCCGCGAAACAAATAGCTGTCACTGATTTTAACTGGTTTGAGGGAAAGAGACAAACGGGAAAAGTCTGAAGTTTCGTTTTCATTCACGAGTTGCTGACACTGCTACCTGTAATACCTATTCTCATAAATGGACATGTCGTACCGGTATGTGGATTATGTATATACGGCTCTTACCATCCACCACCGGTCAAGGTCATGTATGGAACGTGCGGCAAAGGATAACGGTGGGTGAAAACGAAGTGCAGTACACTGTATAGTAATTTTAGAATATTATGTTTTTAGTGTGCCTCGTGAAGACCTAGATAGGTGTGTATGCTCAGGCACGACATAATTCTGATTATGTTAGCCGAACGCTTGAACTCGCTCTGCAGCTACGGATCTAAAGCCCTGCCGGAGCATTAAGGCCACATGCAAAAGGACCTTAGTCGGACTCTCCAAGTGAATATATCATCTGGCCATAATAACAGACACCTGCAGTTTAGCCTCCACACGCATTTTTCAACCAGTGTAAGACATCACAATTACAGTAGCAGCAACACCTTGGAAACTTCGACATTCGCACCCTTGGTGCCCAGATTTACTGAGTGACTACCCTCATCAATCATTTATTTCTTGTGCCTCCATCTCTTCTTTTCCCATATTTATCTACCTCCCTCTCTAGCTGCATTATTTGTGATGCTTGGAGAAAGACTCTATTGGGAAGCGCATCGCCAACAACATGAGCACATCGCCCTTGCTCCTCTTTGTTGAAGCATTCGTTCAGTTCCTTGAACAACATTTGAGGGCATAGGAATAATTTAAGGCACTCGGTTTCTACGCAGAGGTAGCATCCAGATCCTGCATGCTAAGTATGCAAAGAGATATACATGTTTTTTTATTGAAAATAACATTCTCCTTCAGTTAGCCCTTTCCCAAAGATGCTCGCCACTTTTTCGCAACTTTTTGTTTTTAGGAAGAAATCGCAACCTTCGCAACTTTCGCAACTTTCTTCATTTTCGCCCTACTATTTTGCAACTTTTCCGCAACCTTAGCGCAACTGGCGCCATGGCATGGGGTCAAACGGTCAAGTCAACGACTCACCGACTACATGTCGGACAAATGCAAACTCGTACTCGCTCATTTCTCGCCTGCCTTCTGACTGATGTCAGAGAAACAGTAGATCAACGGTAGTTGTGATAATGTGCACTGAGGTAATAGTTCCCTTTTCCTTGCACTGGAATGATGTACATGTAGGATACATGCAACAGGCTACTGGCACTGTGTAAAGTGGTGGTTCACCGCAGGAGGGGGTGTAGATCTACGAATTTGCTGTCGATGCACCGTAAGTTCTGGTATTTCTACTCCCTTTTGTGTAGTTTTTGCACTAGAACTCTCCAATTCTAGGTTTCGATATTAGCAACTTTGGAGCTTTTTCTGAAAATGTGGATGAGATTTCAGCAACTAGCACTTGTTTTTGCACGGTTGCAAAAAGCATAAGTTGCGAAAAATTATGGCATCTTTGGGAAAGGGCTACGCGCAAAGCCACCTTCTCTTGTTTGCCCTTCCCTCTTTTGTCCCTAATCACCGCACTATCACTCTATATCATCGAGCGGCTAATGGGAGACTGGACAACAAGTCCTTAGTGCGGGTCATCGCCCAATTACAGCTCATTACCACATTCCTATTGTAGTAGTATCTGCAACGAAACATGAATAATTCTGCTGCCGGAATATGGAATCACTGACTATATGGTTATATATCACCACGCGCAACGCGATCCATCCTCTTTTTTAAGTTATCTCACTTTTACCCTTTTTGCTAGAGCAGGTATTATGAAATTGGCCAATCTGTCTTTATGCCGTGCCCTCACCTAAATTACTCTTTCGAAGTGTAATGTAATATGCCCGGAAATGTTCATGTGCTTCCAAATCATTTTATTATCCGGTTTCTAGCTTGCAAATCTTCATATCTGTCTTTCTCTGTTGGCCTGGCTCTCTGCCTGTGGTTCTGTCAGTCGCTCTATATCTCAATCTCTCTCTGTGTCTCTAGCCGAGTTCCTCCAAGTCACTCCGAGTCTCTGTACCTCTTTTGCTCCTATTCATTTTTCTTGATCTACATCTATAAGACGAATGGAGGATCAGGAAGTAAAAGTGAAGCTACAATGTCCACTAACACCACCAGAGTCCTTGGCTCTCCGCCCGAGTCTAATTCCTGTACATCACAAATACTTGCGAGTACTTCGCTCCTGCTCTTGTAGCAGTCGAGCACGCTCATATGGAGTAGTGCATTCCAGGTCCATTAACCCTTGACGGTGCAGTAAAATTTACCTAGCATTGGACTCTCCGCACAGACCGACTTGCAGGCGTGTATTTCTGATCGCATAGCTTCTATCTTTAAGGCAGTACGCGCCTTGCCGGATATTATTCGAGTTGCAAATCTTTCTCATCGTACAAGCTTGCAAATTTGTCCGCACGGCCCCGTGACACTGAGTAGAAGCTTCTACTCAAGTCGACTCGACCGATTGTCTTTCTCGTTGTTTGCATCTCGTTCCAGCAGCATGATTTATTCCGATTTCGGTATAAAAGAAAAATAAAGTTTAATGTACTTTGAGCCAGAACGAAGAGGCAAAATTCAACTCCAGAGGATGGATGCTCGTTCTTTATACCAACATATTGGGCGCCGCTGACAAAGCCAAAGAGAAATGGCCAATTGTCCTATGTGTTCGCCACTACATCTTCCACGCACACTGAGCGTAGTTTAGCTGCATGCTGTGACATGTGTTCTCTGGTCGGGAGCACAGATCGGGAGCAAGGAGCTTGGCACGCAGCGACAACGTAGGATGTGCGTGCTCGAGCGTGTTTGTACAAGAGTATGTAAATACCATGAAAGTACATGCACTGGAGCAGGAAGACTACTTAACTGTATTTTAATCTATGCTCGAACGTGCGGGTTTTCGTAACACATACATGCACACAAAGACGCAGACATAAAGAAACACATTCGCGCACGGCAGCGTAAGACACCACACGTAAACGAAATTAAAATTAAGATTGGAGTCGGTAAGTAATTGAAAGACACGTGAGAAAATGAGGCACTCCTTTCAATCGCGTTCGCAATTCTTCTTCCCAAATTTCCATTGTGAACAATGACATTGAGAAACGTGCAGTATCCTAAGGAATCGCGAAGGAGACGTCGTTCATATCTGCTTTGTAAGACCCGGCACCCTCCTGAGTGGGAAACCCCGAAGCAGATTCTTAATCGTACTTGTGACTGGTCATCCCTGAAGTGGCGTCGTCAGATTCTGTCCTTGCTGTATTTTCATCATGTCTTTTACCAGTTTCCGTCTTTGCTAATTCGTTTCAAATTCAATGTATCCCTTAGTTGTCGTCACCCGTCCTCTATAGTTTTACCTCGTTCTGGCGCCCATTTCTATAAATCCCCTCTCTTCAGTTTATCTGTGGAATGGAACAAACTTCCAGAACACATCCGCTGCGTTCAGTCCTCTGTCAATTTTCGCATTGCTCTAAAGGCTCATTACTCTCAGCATAGATATTCTCTGACTGGAATTCCGAACTTTTCCGTTTGAGAATTTTTTTCCTTGAAATTAATCCTTGCTGGGTTTTTTCATCTAAATGTCCCGTTATTATCTGCAGAGGTGATTTCTTCCCTCGTCGATTTCTTTCCTGCTTTTATACCTCGATATTTAGGTACTTGTTTCCCTTCTTCCCATACTTCATCTTCCACTCTCCTCTCCCCATTTCCCCATTTTTCTTGCGATATTGATGTGGGAGACTTCCGTGATAAGCATCCATTTGCTTTTGGAGAATCCTTTTAAATAAATACAATACAATACAAAAACGTGCTGAAGGTGATTCCAGTGATCCCAGTATTGCAGTACGTCGTGCACACGGGCAGAGGGTCAGCAATCTGGACTGACGAAACCCTTTTTGTCACGCTCCCATCATAATTTTCTGCTGAGCGGAAGGGAATATACAGCAAATGAATGCTAGATATTACAGATTGTTATTTTCCCACAAAGTCGGGTCGTCACCATTAACAAAGAGCCGCTTGCGTCTGCGATTGTCACACGCACTGCAATACGTGTTCCGCTGGGCTTGACGATGATGCCAGTTTCTCATCACATCACTTGACGGAATGCAATAAATGATTCATTAGAACATCCTCTGCTAGTCAGTAATCAATTCCCTACTTATTGCACACATGTACATGTTTACGGGAAGAAGGCATAGCGTGTGCTGCATGTTTCCTAAGGCGGCTATAATCTAAAGTGCAATGCCAATGTAAACACGCTTTGCTGTAATGGTGTATTGACATACTGGCGTGGTTTTAATGCATTGCTCGTGCCCAATGGAAAAAATAAGTGGAAACAATCATGCGTGATATGAAATGGGACGATGTTACGTATTCAAGGTAGCCATTTTTAAACTATAATATGAAAAAAAGAAAAACCGAAGATCATTAGCCAGGAACAGCACCGGACAAAACAGAATGATACCCATACAAGTAAATTAAAGACTATCAAAACCGTGTAAATGTACTATTACACCACAATACGACAACACTATACTTATTATAGTACGAACCAAAAAGCGTACAACATAACAACGAAGTACTAAAACAGTGTCAGCGGTTATTATAAATCCTTCTCTTTCAGATGCATGTTGTCTAAAGATGACATTTTGAAGTGCTATTACACGTGGTCGCAAAAAGCCAGTTCGCAGCGGGCATTTCCGTCCGCTGTCATTAGGGACAGGTTCCATCCTGCTCCAGAACTTCTCACAACACAAACCGGCTCTTGCTCGCTTCCAGCTGTTTATAGTTCACAAGTATCTGAGGTCTGCTGACTGGCATTAGACCTCTACAGATCTGTAAAATCGTGGATCGGCCCAACGGACTTCTCATGGCGACTTGCCCACCTTTGAAGTATCCCTTCTCAGTTAAAGCTGATTTTATATAGCCGACTTTTCCGTCCTACCAGGCTTTCACCTATACCTTTGCACACGAATGTGGCACTTACTCCCAAGCGTCCTTGTTCATTTATATTATATGCCAGGATAACATCAGGCGTCTACTGTAATGAACTGGATCCAGTAATTAGCATTCGAGTATGTCAGTGCCGGAACGTTTATAACTTTGTTTGCATAATTCATTGTTTTCTGGAACTACTTCACGTGGTTTATGGTGCAATAGTACATGTACTTCACACTGGGATGCCGTTCAGAATGTAGAGCACATCTGATTCTCCGCACGTAACGATACTCTTTGAGAAATGTATCGCGAATCTCCCGTTGTGTAGGAATAACCTCCTGATGTACATCCGCCATTTTACTTACAAAGGAAGGTAGGAACACCACAAAATCCGATTGTAGAAAAGAAAAGAAAGGGAAAGTCACACAAGTTCTCATTCAGACGGAAGGCCTTCCCACAGCATGGCTACGCAAACATGCACATACGAACACAGACACGCACAAGCATACACGCACTCTCTCTCACACACACACACACACACACACAATCACACACATGCACAAAAATGCCCGCGCCAACACCCACTCCTCTACCGTAAAAGCTGCAATTAACAATAATGTGGCGCAATTCCGGACACATTCGTGTGAAAACGACATGTTCATTTGAATTAATCATCTCTCAAAAGGTAATTCCTGTGGCGGTCCACGACACATGTAAAACGTGAGAGTGAAGAAGACACGCTTTTTGCATGAGAAGACACAAGTGCATTACTACAGCTTTAACACTTTCACGGGGCACCAGCAGCGGACTCACCGAATCCTTCAATGCTACTCGCTCTTCTTATGAACTCTGATGTGTCGCAGAGATTGCACTGGCACTTTGTTCCATATAAAGGCCAATGCGGATTTGTTTGAACATGTTCATTAAACATCGGAATGGCGGTGTAATCATCATTAAGACCAACAGACAAGACGATGCTTAGGTTGATCCCTTTATACGTGTTGATCATGTCCAGCATAGATGAACATGTGCAATGCGGCAGCCACGACACCAACAGAAGTGTTGCTTTCTCGTTGCAGCAGCAGTCAAATGATTTGACAAGGCGCCTGTGTTGCGTTTCACGGCCATCATCCGCCCACCCTCCTGCAAACAAGACTTGCTCCATCATGCAGGTGGGCGAAAGCATTCTGGTTCTCCTTGGCGCAGTACTGCGCAGAGAGATGAAGAGCTGCAGGCACAATGTGGACTCAAGGCGGCCTTGGAAGGAGAATGTTGCATGTGCTCTTCTTATGTGGACCATCTATCGCCTGGAAGAGTTCAAGAGTAGTTCTCTAAGCATTGCAGAGCGGCACGCTGTCAGTCGTCTGCTGAAATCAAGCCAGAGTCCAAGCGCAACCGTCCACCACTCCCGCAACATTATAGAAACGTGCAATTTGAAGCAAGAGTCCTCTCACCTCTACTGCAGAAACGCCACAGGTACCAATGCATGCAAGTTGCTAAATTTGTCGAAAACGCTATTGTTCTTACTGACGCACCCGCGAAGACCGAATCGAACTTCTTTGGACCAGACTACCTTTGGATGCTGGGAGCCAGAACTGGAAAAGGCGCGTCTTCTTCTTGCAAAACCTGGGAAATGGGATATCGATGACAAATGTATTGATGCTCTACAGTCTATCAGCGCGAACGTATTCAAGCTCTTCATTCCCCGCATGTTGGAACACGCACGAGTATTTCTGTCAAAAGTTGTTAGCAGAGGCAAGAGAAGGCGACGTACCCTGTTGTCATGTTTGCACGCTAAGCTTCTTACGCTTATGGCAGGGCCAAATGTTTTACAACGCCACGTATACCCATTGTTCAAGAAAATGAAAGACTTCGTCCAGCGCAGGAACCAAGTGACCAAGTCCAACAAAGTGTTGGCTTCATGTCGAAGTCTTCGCGGACCAAAGTCACAAACAAGTACGGTCTACTGTGCTGAAGCTATTAGCACTAGTCATTGTGAATGATGTGTTGAGTACAAAGACTACCTCGCCACGGTTACCGTTTATCGCTGCTTCCCTGCTGGCAACAGTTCTCCCGTCCAAAGTCGATTTGATCCTTCGCCACGGATGAGCCTCTTTTCCTGATGTAACCCCATGACTAAAACAATCACTATGACGCAAATTTGTTCGCTCCTGAACACATTTCTTGTACCGTGCGCTGCGAGGAGCCTTGTATGGAATTGTCGAAATGTGTATGCTCGGATGTGTATGTAGTGGAGGGAGGGGGGGGGGGGCGGGAGAGGCGTGTACATGTGTAATATTTGCAAGTGCAAGTGGGTGTGTAGTTTTCGTGTGTGTATTATTGCCTTCCAAAGTGTAAATGTGCATAAGCAAGAGGTATAGACGCAACCATCAAAGGCTGCGTATATAGTCGCTCAACCACTTCCCAATTTAATTGTTTTAATTATGACACGGATTGTCTATCTTTAGGAGAGTTTTACTTGCACAATCATCTGTTTGTCCCTCTCATCCCTCTTTCGTTTCTTACCTTCTGTTTTTATGTTGCAGCACTTCGTCGTGTAGCCTTTACTCTTTCACTTCTCTTTATTTTCGCAATTGGGTCAATCCACAGTCTACAAAAATACACATTTTGTCATATTTCTGCTCTCCTTTTGCCATTTCTCACAAACAACCACTCTCTGGAAAGCTATTGATGGCAGCTATGCACTCGTAGAAACTACAACACTGAGCGTCATTCGTGTGTGCAGCTCCGTGATGGAGAATACTTTTTCAAACTCAAACAAATTTGCGCACCGCGATCTATCACGAGCGGCTTACCGATTTGGAAAATCGCGGCTCATAGAAACCAGACGAAGTACTGGTGAAAATGCCTATAATCCGAAGGATTTCCAGCCCCAAAACGCATAGGTGAGCGAGAAGATATCAGAGTTATTCTCAGCATGATGGCAGTTCACAGGCTTGCTTTGCAGCCCCTACTCTCCCTGCTGTTTTGCTATTGTATACTCTGTTGTCTTCTGCCCTTCAGAAGAGTACGTTGTGAACCTATTAAAAAATAAATAAAAGAAAAATGTTTAATTGCGCATTTTTGATCCCACACTAGTTTCAAGCTTCGTCGTCATTATTATATTAATATTTATTCTTCTTTTACTAGGGAATTTCCAACAGGCGTCAGCGCCTTTTAACAGGGAGCCGTAGGTGTAATTTGATGGATGACCGAAATTCATCTGGTGAACTGGACATTCGGCAAGCCGATGGAAGTGTATTCCACCTGGCAGCGCCCAAATAAGAACTTGCACTAAAGCCATATTGGGTGTTAGCGGGGGGGGGGGCAGAACGAGAGCAGCAGAGACTTGGCAACGGGTGGTGGCTGCAGTGTGAGAACCATGGGCGCGCAAGGTAAGGCGGTCTCGCAGAAGAGGACTTGCAAGTCCATCCAGGCAGTGGTAAACAAATACATAGGTTTTGAAGTTGAGGCGTTTCTCAAGGACGTACAAGTTAGTATGACTGTATGGAAGAGTGGTAGGAGTCATTATATCCAACGAAAATATTCTCATTAATGCTACGGGGCTAGCAGTAAGAAGCTTGTAATATAGAGTTTGTGATAAGCAATGAATACATGCAGTGCTGCCAAACTCAAATGTGGACTGATTGATCGATAAATAGAAGAGTCGTTTGCAAAAATTGCTCCGAACTTCCTATTGACATTTGCACATACTGCCTCCAATTAGGTTGAGAAAGACAGATGTTCGTCAACCAGCATTCCGAAATATCAAGCGTGAGCAGATGGGACTATGGAAGTGCCC
Organism: Sycon ciliatum; assembly: GCF_964019385.1. Classification (NCBI taxonomy): domain Eukaryota; kingdom Metazoa; phylum Porifera; class Calcarea; order Leucosolenida; family Sycettidae; genus Sycon; species Sycon ciliatum. Next base: position 22,352,365 of record NC_088649.1, read on the forward strand.
CGCAGCTGACTGCGGTGCCAGGTGGCAACTTCGTGCCTGGTCGCCGGAGCCGGACAAACTGAGTCTTGGACGGGTTTAACACCAGTCCATTCCGATCTAGGAAGCGATCCAGAGCCGCAAGGTCATCACTCAGCTGGGTTGCGATGATCTGGATGGACTTGTGCCTGATATAGAGTGTGATATCATCGGCATAATAGTTGATTCAATGTATGTTCAAAGCACTGTGGTGCATCACGGGTGTAAATGCAAAATAGCAATGGATCGAGCACGGAGCTTGCAAACTAAGCAAGTGCAGTGTCAGCAATGCCAAGCCTCTTCAACTCATCGATGAGCTCTTGATGCTTAACTCGGTCAAAAGCTTTGCTCATATCTGCAAACACTAAGCCGCAGTACTCGTTGTTATCGAGGACTTTGAGCCATTGGTCGACCACTAGCGCTAGGCAGTCCTTCCACGAGCTGTTGGTACGGTAGGCAAATTTATTGTCAGGCACGTAAATGATGTTGTGCTACTTAAAAGAAGACAATCAGCTGCTCCAAGACAACTCGTTCCAATATCTCGCTGCATATGGGCAGTAATGAGGTCGGTCTGTAATTAGTAGAGCTTTCTGCATCGCCTGATTTGAAAACTGGCTTGACTGTGGAATTCTTAGAAATATCTGGTACGCACCCTGCGCTCAGAGATTTATTTATAATATCAGTGAGAAAAACTGCTATGGAATCACGACCATGCTTCAGTATTGCAAGTAAGACGTTGTCAGAGCCAGGTGATTTACTTGTGTTGGTTGCTTTGAGCAGTGTGGTGATGTCCACCACAGTTACTGGTCGAAAATGGGACAGTCAACCAGCAGTAGTTGACTGTTGGGTGGCTGGCCGTAAACATAAATATGTCAACAGGCCGGCTTGGATCGTGCACGATGTTAGCAAATGTCTCTGTCAGACTACTGGGAGACGCAATTGGTGGATTTCTTACTTTCCGCCTGCCAGACAGAATGTTAAGAAGAGGCCACTGACCTTTAGGATTTCGTCGGGAAGCCGAGAACTGGTGCATCAGGAAACCGAATTTCAGTCTTCTACTCAGAAGCGTACCCTCGCGTATTACAGACCGATACTGTTGCTTAAGAACCATATTCCCAGGCTGCGAAAGGACTCCGTCGTGCGGGC
>NC_088649.1:22353725-22468723 GCF_964019385.1 Sycon ciliatum
GCGGAAGTTTCACTGTCTTTTATGTTTCCATGTGCTCTCTTTCAACCCCAGTTGCACTGACTACCGGTATATACAAATCAGTTCGTTGCTTATTATTATAACAATAAAGGTATTTCTGCGTTGAAGTGTATCAGTATGCTGATTTCACAGCTACGCTGATGCTGACTGGCACAGTCATGGACAATATATAGACAATACGCACCGCAAACGTGATCATGTGCGAGATAAGATGGTAACGCATAGCTGCACAGAGTGCACCTACACCACGCTTAGCGAACGTGGAAGACGTATTGGCCCAAACATAGGACCATCGACCGTTTCTCATAGGCTGAGTCAACTGAGCAAAATATATTGGTATAAAGGAGGATCATCCATCCTCTGAGGGGAGGATTATTCCTTTCCGCTCCCATTAAGAATGCATTCAACTTAGTTTTCTGTTTTCTACGAAGAGAGGAAAGAAACATGCTGTCCTAACGAATTCCAAAAAAACAGAAAGAGAATAGGTCGAAGCGAATTGAGTCGAACTTTGTTCCTCCACCCGTTGTCACCATCATGCTACCGCTGATGTTGGCGATGCTTAGTGTGAATGTCGAGACTGTTGATTCTGGAGTTATGCCTGCTGTTGAGTGGGACGGATCGGTGTGCTTGGCGATACGGAACAATCTGCAAGCGGGAACGATGAGAAAAATCTGCAACTGGAAAGATATCCGGCAGAGCATGTTCTTCCTTACAATAGAATCTATACTGTCAGAAATACATGCCTGCAAATCATTCTGGGCGGACAGCCCAACGCTTGTGAAATTTTACTGCACTGCTGTGGGGATGTTTGCGTGGAATGTGGACAGGCATAGGGGGCCCTATTGTGGGCAACCATATTTTACCTTCGCAACTTGTCGTGAGCGTGTAAGCTATCACGCAGAACGTCTCATTTCGCTGTGCTCGTTGAAGTGTCCCATCTCTACTGCACAAATGGAGCTGGTTGCGCTATTTCACGGAATAGGAATGTGAAGTGTCGTCACCATCTTGAACTAAAAGTGGTGCTTTTTCTACTTGCGCATCCGCCATCTGCTGACGGCACTGATCGCTACCCCTTCAAAGCGTATCCACTGGACGCAACGAGTGCAGAACGACTCTGGCGATATTGAGAGTAGGAGTTGAGAGGAGAAAGCCATACCATATATGTTGGACTCAGTAGAGCGTCCAGCCCCTATATGATGTCCAACCCCTATATAGAGTCCATTGGTCCAAAATCCACTGTACAGAGTCCAAACTTGAAATCAACTGTGAGCTCAAAGTTTCGATGGACATCACTCCCTGTATAGAGTCCAGCCAATTGGCTTCACCCCTATATAGAGTCCATTGGTCCAAAATCAACTGTACGGAGTCCAAACTTAGAAATCAACTATAAAGAGTCTTTATGTGGACTACACCCCCTGTATAAAGTCCAGCCAATTAGGCATCCCCTATCGAGTTCGAAAATAGACATAGGATCTGCTGTAAGCAGTGAATATTAACCAGAATGCGGTCTCTCCCTTTAATCCTTTACATCATTCACTTCTCAAGATAAAAAAATATGTATTGAGGCACCACTGCAGCCACTTCATTACATGAAAAACCCTACAAACACCATCCTCAAATCAAGTGGTCTCTTCGCAGACGCTGCAAATTACAATATCTCAATCATGTGGTGTTGCCAAATTATTGTGCACGCACACACACATGCACACACCCACACAACGCCAAGAAAATACCTAGAAAAAAACCAAGAATCGAAAGAGAATAATGGAGAGCCCAGGATTAATTATTTGTTTTCAAATTATTGTGCGCGCGCACACACACACACACAAACACACACACACAAACTTATACAACGCCAAGAAAACACCAAGAAAAGAGTAGAGACACAATACACACGCAACTCCAACAGCCATGCAAACGTCCACCCATTTACATGTAAAGTCAAGAGGGATAACAAATAATTATACGAAACGAATGCGTACGGGGACAGGTACACGCACGTTTACATACACGTAGTAGTTTAAGAGAGTAACATAGTGCAGTGGTGAGCATAATACTAGCACATGCTGAGAGTGCAATAGCAAGCTTCACCATTGCTCATGGCCATGCAAATGTTCAGCAGCACTCAGTTCCGCAAGCTTCTGAAGATCAGCACACCTGCAACAAATAGATAGCACAAGGATACGCTTATTACCGTAATGATGCATGGGAGCACACAACTACCAAGTTCTCAACGAATGTGATGCTCAATGAAAATCAATCCACTCAAAGACCTGTGAACAGGTGATGGTGTGGACAATAATCTATTAGTAATATGAGGAATAAGATCGTTTGTGCACACTCAAGACGCACAGACACACCAACATACATGTAGTGTACACAGTGTTTCACTTCACTGCAACTAAATTGAAATGAGATGATTTGAACAATCTGTACAGCGTTGCTGTCAGTCAGTCTTCCCCAAGATGGAAATGCAATGATTTGTTGTCACGTGGCAGTTTCACTGACACAATGTCATGTTCGTGACATCAAAATGGTTACTTCAGGGAATACGAGTATTAGCAAGAGTGCATAAACAAGAGTATGCAACTGTGGTTATGGGTCAGTGCGTGGCGCGCTGCCTTCATTATGTAACTTGCCTTCATCACGCTCTGAAAGCATGCATTCAAACTCACAATTTCTCGTACGAGCCCATCTGTTTTTGCTCGATTCGTTCAAGTACCTACGCGATCTCTAAATTCTGGCGCGTGAACTCCAGTTCCGTACGAAAGTTCATTTCAAACCAGAGGAAGAGTGCGGTGTTTGATTTTCCGCAGTGCGCGGACAGCAGCTGAATGATGTAATGAAGGCAGCGCGCCGCGCATCTGGTCCATAGAAAAGAGATCACAGTTGCATACTCTTGTTTATGCACTCTTGGTATTAGCTTGAGAAGCTTTTTCTTGTCATTGGCATACAAGCAATCCTCCTAGTCCTACTACTACTAGTACACTGGCACTGCGTTTGTGGATCCCATTGTATTTGACATCATACTACAGGAAGAGTGTCGTGGAGTTCACATAATTATCACAGGGATAAAAATACATTTCTCATGAAATAAAATAATAATTGATGATAGCTAGACGATCATATACGATTGATGCAAAGTCCTTGCAGTCCTTGAGGACTATTACGAAGTGGTTGATTACTTTTAGGGCATTCATTCAAGCAACATCAAACAAACGCGATACGCTCCTTGAAAATGGAAAACAAATTCAAGCATAACGACAGAACAGCCCAGCAGACCAATCGAAACGAGTAAAAGCTTCCTTACCTCAGTCATCGTCCTGCCATGTAGTTGGACAGCCTTTTGACACGGTGGTACAGGCAGCTCTTGTCCAGTCAAACAGGGGTATCCTTGTGGCGTCGAACGGAAGAGAGTGTCAGTGTATCTGACTCGTCAGATTGCAACTGTGCTGAACTTTTCTCTTTCTCCGCTTTCTGCTTTCATCCTTCGCTCTGATGAAACCGTTCAAACGTCTTACTGGCAGCAATGGCCAGCCAAACAGGGGATCCTTGTGGCGTCGAACGAAAGAGAGCGTCAGTGTACCTGACTCGTCAGATTTGAACTGTGCTGAACTTTTCTCGTTCTGCAATTTCTGCTTTCATCCCGCGCACTGATGAAACGTCTTCAGAGAACCACAAGACGCTTTCCAGATTTGATTTTGAACGTCTCCTTATCCTCCTTGGTTAGCTCGAGACAGATTACTGTCAGCAACTGCACAGCAGAATTGGCAGCCATGGCTGAAGTGAAGAAAGGAATGCGCTGCCACGAGGCAAGCAAAACTGAAAATGTGTACTCTTTCGGGCACAACACACAGGACGGCGTGACTGGATAAACTGGACTCCTGGACCGTGAATAGGGGACTTGTAGAAAAAGTGTACTCCTTATAGGGGATTGCGCGGCAGGATGAAGCTGATCAAAACTGAGTGGACTCCTGGACTCTGTATAGTGGATTTTGGACCAATGGACTCTATATAGGGTGCTGGACATCATATAGTGCATGGACTCTATACTGAGTCCTACATATACACGCCTGGAAAGTGGAAAATCGATTACTCTGGAAGATTTAGGTTCGAGGGTCGCTACATCTGTGGTTTTGGATATGCTGCAACACTGGCTTTTTCGTCTTCAAAGGCTACGTCAGCGAAGTTGGGCAAGGAAGCGATTTAAAATTCTAGCGACTACTTTCTTAAATGAGTTGACCAGCCGTGGTGGAGATGCTCTCTGCAGCATTATGTGTATCCGATCTTCGAACGTTTTAAGCGGACTGCTCTCCTGAGGTCATAAGCAGCTTTTCTTTTTTTCTTTTTTTAATAAGGCCACCGCTTCCAATCATGACATGCAAAGCAGCAGTGCAGCGCCGCAGGCATGAATCGTGGACGTGGTGACGGAGTCTGATGTGCTCCGCTCACCTAGGGTCTTGGCTTCACTGCACAGCAAACGCGTCGAAAGAAAATGGGGGGCTTATAATTATCGGGAGATGGGGAGGGGGGGGGGAGAAAAGAAGAGAAGATGGAGAGAAAGAGAGAGAGAGAGAGAGAGAGAGAGAGACAGAGAGACAGAGAGAGACAGAGAGAGACAGAGAGAGAGAAAGAGAGAGAGAGAGCTGGAATATAGAAGAGCACAGTGCTCTTGGTGATGGGGACTGTGAAGGATAGCAGGTCCTGGGACACCTGCATGAGAATCTGAATGTTGGTGATGATGGCAGCAGGGTTATAAGGTAAGCCGAAATGTCTCTTGCAGTGGACTAAGTGGAAAACGCACACAGATCTGCAGCACCGTTTTGCGCCTGCTGAGACTAGTTATTGTGCCCGAAATTACCACCGTGAAATACAAACTGCCGCGTTTAGCGTTTGTGATTCTCTCCACTCTGAACACTTTCCTGCCGTGCGCCGTGCACAGGCTTTTGTGATCTCGTGTACTAGCAATTTAAGCATTCATCTTTAGACATTGAGTTTATAAAAGAGGAAGATTTCTCCTAACTCTGACACTGTTTAGCACTTTGTTCTTAGGTTGTAGACCAATTGGTTGGTACTATAAGCATTAGAGTGTTTCTACTGTGGTATAGTACATGTGCCCTGTTTTGATAGTTTAATTTACCTTCAGGGGTAACTGTTTTGTGCCGTCGCTGTTCTTGGCTTCTGTTCTTCCGTATTTCTCTGTGTCGGATTATAGTTTGCAAATCGGCTACTTTAAATACGCAATATCGTCCCATTTCATATCACCCATGTCTGTATTATCTAATCTATGCTATTTTCAAAAAGTGTGTTTCCCATATATTTTCCTTAGAGCACGAGCGATACATTAAAGCCATGCGAGAATGTCAAATCACGATTAAGCATAGATTATAAAACACGAATGTGCACTTCCGGTGCCAGTGCATGTTCTTGCATGGAAATTACAGGCAGGTGATCACGTCCCCAGTGCTTATTGTTCAATTCAATCCAATTCAATTCGATATTGCACGTTTCTCCACTTGATCGCTTACAATGGAAATTTGGATTGAAAAGTCTCGGACGTGATTAAAATGAGGGCGTCATTTTGAACAGCTCTCTTCTAATTTATACTAGGCGACTCATTTCTTAATGTTTTGAAATTGCGGCGTCTTACGGCGCTGTGCATGTGTGTTTATTTTTCTGTGTGTAACTGTTTGAACGTGCTCAGGAAACACAGAGTGAAATAATACACACACACACACAAACTGGATATATAGTTCCGGAATGGAATACAATAGGGTCATGTAGACTTGGGCAATCCTGTGCGTGTGTGTTCCATTCTGACTATTTGTAACAGTTTGAACGTGTTCCGGAAACGCAGGGTGAATAGTATACACACACAAACCGAAGATTCCTTCCCGGAATAGATTACAGTAGGGTCATGCAGACTTGGGTATTCCTGTGCAACTAGTTAAAAATCTAATTGTGAACACAGACACTTGTCCAAGAACGCCCAAGCACGCACATCCACCTTTGACGCCGCATCACAAACGCTTTTGGGACCAACCTGTGTGCCCAACCAAAGAACATATGCGTAAATGCAATACCCGGCAAAGTCACTAGAGAGTTTTAGCACCCCGTAAACGAATACGTGCCGGGCTCCTCTGCCGGGTTTCGAGCCGCGATCGGAGCTCAATCTGCACGAGTCAGGGGCAGTTGATTCGATGTGGGCGTACCCATCTTTAAAATTGATTTATATTCGCTTTAATTGTCGAAAGTCGTCCAGATTTCAAAAAGAGGTTGATTTGAGAAGGGGAATGAAGTGCAAAGTATTTCTGTGGTCGTCTTTAGTTGGAGCATGTCCAAGGTAACAAGGTTCGTGTCCATCGTATGGCATACGAGGACTAGCTCAAGGATAAGAAGGAAATGTTCTTACTTTTGTTGCCACAAAGAAAGTGCTAGTGAACATGTACTATGTACAGTATTGACGTGCATTTAATTCTTTCGTTTACTAGGGGTGCACTATTTTCTAAAACTGAAACGCAATTGTTCACTACGCTCCTGCGACACGAATGGCTGTCATTCGTTTCGTTCTGAATAACGATTTGCTAACACTTCTACCTGGAATACTTATTCGCAGAAACGAAATGCGAGGATTTAGTCTCTCACCTCCGTTGCAAATTTAGTTGACTTACTAAGTAGAAGTTTGTATGCGCACGACAGTGCACCGACGGCGTCACACCGTTCTTCGATATTGGCGACATGTCTGCGCTTGATGGCAAGTGCGTACTTATTTTCGAACTCAGCAGCCACATGAGTACTAACTTTCGGTTGTAGTACTATCTTTTGGTGAGTACATTTTTATCGGGGGTAATTCACACGCAGTGGGAAGCCTGCGCAACTCGAGTGTCCGTGCATATGATGTATGTACTGTGCGGTGTCTGTACATGTAGGACGGGTATGAATTTACTATCTTTAGGGGGGAACTGTGTGTCGGGGTGATAACCTCGGCAGTGGAAAGTGTATTTTTTATAGGGGGGTACAAAGTCATTGGGGAGACTTACTTACGGGGAAATACGGTAATTGACTAGTGAACATGCATACAACCTCCTTCCCGCCAGACGTGCTAGTTTCCCTATTCCACGAAGCGTGTGCACTGGATTGAATTGGCACACTGTAGTCATTCTATTTTGATTTGTTGCAAATCAGCTACATGCTAGAAGTGAACTTTATACTTTGCCGATAATCTGTTTTAGTCTAGAATGAAAAATTAAGATTTTTTTGTTTCGCACTCCATGGGCAGAGGTATGATCATGGTTTAGCTGTAGGGCATCGCTGAGAAATGGTCGCTTTCTATTGAACATTTGGGCCTAGGTTCCATGATTCTCGAATGAACTTAATGAAAGGATTAAGAACATGTAAACGAAAGACTCGACGTAAAAACCGTAAAAGGGGATCTCGTGGGATCCTGTACCCCCTCGCTGGCACCCGGACCTAGCATGGCGTTTACCGCGAGAACACCAGTTCTTCAATAAGCAATTCCGCCATCTTGAGAATTGACGGAATTGGAATTGAGATCGGAATTTCTGGACGCTAAGGATGCATCCACTCTAACAATTTCGCGAATTGACCGAAATGTATGTTGGTAACCGAAGGCTCCAAATGAGGGATGGTCCCGAGTTGGATGACTGGACCTGGACTTGATGACAATGTCACCCCCAGTAAGATCTAAAGAGAAAATGAACTGTAACAATCAATTTTCACTTCAGACTTTTTCTGTATCCAATTCCTTCATATTATTGAATTAAGAATCAAAGCCCTCAGGTGTTTAAATTGTACTCACTTCGCTTTTGTTATGACGACTACTAAACTGTTCAGGGACTAACAACATGGCATGCCTAGCACCACGAACTGCATTGAAGCTGAACGTGTTTTTGTATACAATTATATGAAATGCACTCCCAACAAGCCAGGAGGGAAAAGACAAGAGAACTGACATATGACCGAGGCGAGACCAAACTGCAATGAGAGACGTGCAGGGATGTTCTTGCACTGACTACCTGGATCTGGATGATTGTATACCGTTGTGTACTTGTTCAAGTCACCTGTTTGTACTGGCGCCTACAGAAATGATTCAACTGATGTTAGCGGACGTTTCACTGTCTGTTATGTTTCTACGTGCTCTCTTTCAACCCTAATTGCACTGACTACGGGAATGACTTCGTTCCGTATTATAATATTTGTATATCTGCGTTGATATTTACAAGTACGCTAATTTTACAGCTTCGCTGATGCTGACTGCCACCGTCGTGGACAATAAATAGACAATAAGAACTGCAAACGTGATCATCTGAAAGATAGTATGGTAACGCATAGCGGCACAGAGTGCACCTAAACCGTGCTTAGCGAACGTGAAAGACGCAGCGGCCCAAACATACGTCCACCGACCTTTTCTAAGAAACTGAGTCAACTGCGCACAATAAACTGGTATAAAGGACGATCATCCTTCCTCTGGGGAGAGGATTATTCCTTTTCGTTCCCGATCAAAATGAAGTAAACTTTGTTTTCTGTTTTCTACGTAAACTGGAATGAAATATGCTGCCCGAACGAATTCCAAAGGAACAGAAAGACAATGGATCGAGGCAACTTGAGTCGAACCTTGTTCTTCCAACCGTTGTCACCATAATGCTACCACTGATGTTGGTGATGCTTAGTGTGAATGTCGATACTGCTGATTATGGAGTTATGCCTGCTGCTGAGTGGGACGCATCGGTGTGCTGGGCGAAACGTACCAATGCGCAAGCGGGTACGATGAGAAAGTTCTGCAGCTGGAATGATATACGGCAGAGCATGTTCTGCATTACAATGGAAGCTATACAGTCTGAAAAAAACGCCTGCAAGTCAGTCTGGGCAGAGAGCCCATTACTCGTGAAATTTTACTGCATCGCGGTGGGGGTGTTTACGTTGAATTTCGAGAAGCATAGGGGGCACTATTTACGGTCAACAAATCTTAGCTTCGCAACTTGTCATGAGCGTGCAAGCTATCACGCAGAACGTCTCATTTCGTTGTGCTCGTTGAAGGCGAAAGTGTCCCATGTTTACTGTTCGAATGGAGCCGGTTGCAGTATTTCACGTCATGTTAAATGTCGTCACCATCTTGAACGAAAAGTGGTCCTTTTTCTACTTGCGCATCCGCCATCTGCTGACGGCAATGATCGCTACCTCTTCAAAGCGTATCCACTGGACGCGACGAGTGCAGGACGACTCTGGGGATGTTGGGAACAGGAGTTGAGAGGAGAAAGCCATACAATATACAAGCCTGGTACGTGGGACATCGATTCGACATGCGTTGACACTCTGAAAGATTTAGGTTCGAGGGTCGCTACATATGTGGTTTTGGATATGCTGCAACACTGCCTTTTTCGTCTTCAAAGGGTACGTCAGCGACTTTGGATAAGGAAGCGATTGAATATTCTAGCGGCTACTTTTCTACATCAGTTGACCAGCCTTGGTGGAGATGCTCTCCTGCAGCATTATGTGTATCCAGTCTTTGAACGTTTCAAGCGGACTGCTCTCCTGAGGTCACAAGCAGCTTCTAGAAATGTCATCGTCTCTTGCAGTGGACTACGTGGAAAACGCACACATGTGTACAGCACTGTTTTGCGCCTGCTGAGGCTGGTTATTGTGCACGAAATTACTACCGTGAAATACAAACTGCCGCGTTTAGCTTTTGTGATTCTCTCCACTCTGAACACTTTTCTGCCGTGCGCCGTGCATAGGCTTTTGTGATCTCGTGTAATACCAATTTAAGCATTCATCTTTAGATTTATCCTAATGCTGACACAGTTTAGCATTTTGTTCTTAGGTTGTAGGCCCATTGGTAGGTTCTATAAGGATCCTAGTGTGTTCTTTTGTGGTATAGTACATGTGCCCTATTTTGATAGTCTAATTTACCTTGAGGGGTTGCTTTTTTTGTGCCGTTGCTGTTCTTGGCTTCTGTTCGTCCGTTTTACTCTGTTTTAGTTTATAGTTTGCAAATAGGCTACTTTAAATACGGTATATCGTCACATTTCATATCACCCATGTCTGTATATCTTATCTTTGCTATTATCAAACCTTTTGTTTCCCCTTATATTTCTCCTTTGAGCCCAAGCGATACATTAAAGTCATGCGAGAATGTCAATACACCATTACAGCAAAGCCTGTTTTTAGGTGCATTGCACGTTAGTGTATAGTCGCACATGACGAAACCGCTAAGCCTTATGGCGTATTCATGTAGATGTATATGTGTACGACTCCAGTTATGATGTAACAAGTGGGGACGTGATTACTGACTAGCAGAGGATATCACATTGAATCATGTATGGCTTTCCGTCCAGCAATGTGAAAGTGGCATCGTATTTAGAGCCGACCAGGATTCGTTTTGCAGTGGGTGTACCTGATAGTAGCAGACGAAAACGGCCCTTTGAACTGACTTGAACAGAAAAGAACAGCCTGTACTATCTAGCATTCATTTGCTCTTATTTCGCTTCCCAAAAAAAGACAAAAAAGGCTTCACTCTGGCGAAATCGCCGACACTCTGCCCGTGGGCACGGGGTACTGCAAGACTTGATTCAACTGCGGCACGTTTCCTTCTCAATTCCTGAGGATACCGCACGTTTCTCGATGTGATTTTTACTGATTTCCTTAATTAATAAATACGTTTAATTATGGCATAATACGTTGTTGTGCGTTGATGTGATTCATTCAGCCTGTTTTTTTGTGTATTTGTTCTCTAAACTAAGATAATTGTGATACACACACCCCGCAAATCACGATTAAGCATAGATTATAAAACACGCATGTACACTTCCTGTTCCAGTGGATGTTCTTGCATGGTAATTACAGACTCTTGTACAAACACGTTAGGGACACGCACATCCAACATTGTCGCCGCATAGCAAACTCATTTGCGACCGACCTCTGCTCCCTACTAGAGAGCAGATGCGCATCTGTTATTCCGATGTTCACCAACGTCACTAGAGGGTGTATCAACACGTATGCGAGTACGAATACGTGGTTGTCTTCTGCACTCGGAGCAACTTCCTGTACGAGCCTGGGTCAGTTCATTCGACATGGCCCACAAGTCCTTTCTTTTTTGATTTCGCATCAATACTTGACGAGAGTCGTGGAGATTTATTCAAAAAGATTTTGATTTGAGAAGGGGGATAAAGTCCTAAGTCGTCCTGTTGATTTTGTTCTCCTTTGGAAAATGGCGACAATATCATGGATGAGGAGGACAGTTTGTTCGTACTTCACTTAGAAATAGATGATGAGGAAAGAAGGGGATGTGCATGATTTGGTGACGTTCCTTGGGCTTATTTTAGACAGGCCTATCCTAGCTAAATGCGCCGAACTGGTTCGGCTTTCTCTACAACACGCTCTAGACAAGATGCGATGGATCTTAGCGCACCATATCAATGCAGGGAAATTTCTAGCGAGAATCGACTATGCACACTATTGACGTGCACTGAATTATTTCTTTTACTAAGGGTGGGCTAGTTGCAAAAATTGAAACGCAATGAACTTCTACTTGCCCAAGAAATATCTCCCGAGAAGCATCTCCACCACGACTGGTCAACTCATGTAGAAAAGTAGCAGGAAGACTTTTAAATCCCTTCCTGACCCCACTTCGTTGACCTGCCCTTTCGAGACGAAAAAGCCAGTGTTGCAGCACATCCACAAGGACAGATTTAGCGACTCTCGAACCTAAATCTTTCAGAGTGTCGACGCATGTAGAATCGATGTACCACCTTCCATGCGTGTATAGGGTATGACTCTGGTCTTTCAACTCCTGTTCCCAACATCCGATTCCGTGAAATGCCGCAGCCAGCTCCATTCGTGCAGTAAAGATGGGACACTGTGGACTTCAATGGGCATAGCGAAATGAAACGTTCATGACAAGTTGCGAAGCTTAAATTAGTTGACCGCAAAAAGGGCCCCCAATGTCTCTCCAAATTCAACGCAAACATCCCTACACCGATGCAGTAAAATTTCACAAGCATTGGGCTGTCCGCCCAGACTGACTTGCAGGCGTGTATTTCGGACTGTGTAGCTTTCATTGTAAAAGCAGAACGTGCTCTGTCGGATATCATTCCAGTTGCAGATCTTTCTCATCGTACCCGCTTTCACATTGGTCCGTATCGCCCAGCACACCGATGCGTCCCACTCAACAGCAGGCATAACTCCAGAATCAGCAGTCTCGACATTCACACTAAGCATCACAAACATCAACGGTAGCATTATGGTGAAAACGGGTGGAAGAACAAGGTTCGAGTCAAGTCGCTTCGATCTTCGATCGTCTTTCTGTTTGTTTGGAATTCGTTAGGGCAACATGTTTCATTCCAGTTTCCGTAGAAAACAGAAAATAAAGTTGTATGCATTATGAACGGGAACGAAAAGGAATATTCCGCCCCCCCCCCCCCCCCCAGAGGATGGATGATCGTTCTTTATACCAATCTATTTTGCGCAGTTGACTCAGCCTTCGACAAACGGTAGATGGTCCTATGTTTGGGCCACTACGTCTTCCACGTTCGCTAAGCGTGATGTAGGTGCACTCTGTGGAGCTATGCGATATCCATCATTATTCTTATATTCCAGATGATCACGTCTCCTGTGCCTTTGTCTATTTAGTGTCCACGACTGTGTCAGTCAGCATCAGCATACTGATACACTTCAATGAAGAATTACCTATATCATTATAATAAGCAACGAACGAATTTGTATATTCCCGTAGTCAGTGCAATTAGGCTTGAAAGAGAGCACATGGAAATATAAAAGACAGTGCAACGTCCTCTAACTTCTGTTGAATCAGTTCAGTAGGCGCCAGTACATACTGGCTACTTGAACAAGTACACAACGGTATACAAGTACAATCATCCAGATGTAGGTGGTCAGTGCCAGAACATTCCTGCATTACTCTCTATGCAGTTCGGTCTTGTCTAGGTCTTATGTCAATTCCGTTGTCTTTCCACCCTGGCTAGTTGGGAGTGATAATTATATTGAAAGAAACACATTCAGCTGCAATACGGCTTTTGATCGCAGGCATGGCATGTTTGCATTCATTGAACACTTTAGTAGTCGTCAGAAGACAATCGAAGTGAGTACAGTCAAAAAAACTGAGTACACTGAATCTTAATCCATAAGTTTGAGGGAATTTAATTAATACAGAGAAAGTCTGAAGTGAAATTTGATGGTGCCAGTCAGTTTGCTCCTCAGATCTTATGGGGGGTGACACGGTCATTAATTCCAGGTGCAGTCATCTAACTCGGGACCATCCCTCATTTGGAGCTTTCGATTACGAACATTTTGGTCCATTCTAGAATTTATTATAGTGGATGCATCGTTCGCGTACAGAAATTCCTTTCTCAATTCCAATTCCGTCAATTCTGACCAGAGCGGAATTGATAATTCCATGAATTGACGCTCTCGACGTAAACGCCGTGCTACGTCGACCCGCCAGCGAGGGTTTACAGGATCCCAGGGGATCCCCTTACACGAATTTTACGTGTATTCTTTCGTTGACATGGCCGTACTGCTTTCATTATGTTCATTCCAAAATTATACAACCTAGGCCCAAATGTGTAATCAAAAGCGCCCATTGTCAGCGATGCCCTGCCGTGAAATCATGTTGACAGCTCGGCCTGTAGATTGCGAAACAAGAAAAATAAGTATTTTGCATTCCAGATCAAAGCCAAATGTCAGCAAATTGTCAATTTCACTTCTAGCATGTAGCTAATTAGCACCAAATCAAATTAGAATGACTACAGTGTACAAATTCAACACAGGGCACACGCTTCTTGGGATAGGAATACCAGCACGTCTTGCAGGAACGAGGTTGTATGCATGTTCACTAGACAGTTAGCCATCCAAGCGCAGACATGTCGCCACTATGGCGGAACAGTGCGACGCCGTGGGTGCACTGTCGTGCGCATACAAACTTCTACTAAGCAGGTCAACTAAATTTGCAGCGCATGTCACCACCCTGGAGGATATGTTTAACATTAATCATCTTTGTCCGTCGTTGTCTGTTCTCCCGAGCTAGCTCCCTCTTCACCAGCGTCTTCGTGAGAGATACTGGTGACCGCACTCGGGGAGCAGCACATCACCTCGTTCGAGTACCATTTTGGCCTGGTCCTGCGGATCAAGCGACCATGCCGTTCATCGGCGCAGTCCTGTGGAACCAGTTTCCGCCTGATCTCCGTTCCGAGGCCAGCCACCTTCAGTTCTGTGCCCTGCTAAAAGCGCATCATGGCTCCGTTTAAATACTTTTCGGCTAGTGTGTTTCTGTGGTATAGCGGACTGAAGAATAGTAAGCGTGTTTTGCAATAATATATGTATGAAGCTATTTTGTAAAATGAATTTGAAGACACCACTGCAGCTGTACTTATGGTTGATAATAATGGGTCTCCGTGTGAAGACATCCAAGAAGAAGATTGCCTGATGAGTCCAGCGGGGACGAAACGTACGTCGCAATCGAGCTATGTCGTTGCTGTGTCATCTGCTATGTGCCATGCACTACTTGATGTACCAGCCTGCTATGCCGGATACCGCCAACCATGCATCGACCAGGCGCCAGGCGCGAACTGATGGTGGTGGTGGTGAGAAGGAGAGCTCTGTGCCAGAACTGTGCAGCCTAGAGAGCGTGTGTGGGCAGGCGTGTGTTTACCGCCATATTGCCAGGTGTGTCTTTACCACCATTATTATCAACCATAAGCTATTTTGTATAATAAATAAAAGTATGTTTCCATTCCGTTTTTGCTTTGGTGTAGCCCTGAGGTTGATTTGCTTATTTATTTCTACCCTTCCTCTCTCCGTTCTTCTGTCCCCCCCCCCCTCTCTCATTCCTTCTGTCGTCCACATGTAACAAAGGAGACGAAATCGCCTGTTTGTGGTGCGACGTTAAATATACTTCTACAACAACAACAACGTGTGAGTGACGTTATTGTTGCTTTTAGTTTCTGAGAAAAGATATTATTATCATAGGTAGGAGTGTTACCACCCTCATGATATCATGTAATTAGGCAAATTTGCCTGTTTGTTCTTCGACTCTAAATAAACAAACAAACAATGAATATAAAGAAACGAGCTACAGCCATTGGTGTCGCGGGTCCTTAGTAATCCATTTCCTTTCAGTTTGAAGCAACTAGTTCACCCCTAGTAAACCAAAGAAGTAAATGCACGTCAATAGTGTGCAGAGTTTATGTTGGCTAGCTATTTCCTTTCAATTCTGAACTTTCAACGCGGCGCTAACGTGCATGCCAACAGGAGTTCGGATTTTTGTACAGGTTTGTTGTAGAGGAAATCGAAACAACTCGGCGTATTCGGCTAAGCTTGTCTAAAACAAGGGGAGAAAACGGCCCCTTAACACGCACACACCTGACATTTCTCATCATGTAGTGGCTACAAAAGTAAGAACATTTTCTCCTTACCCTTGAGCTAGTCCCCGTATGCTATAAGATGGACACGAGCCTTGGACATACTCCGACAAAAGACGACCACAGTAAAACTTTGGACTTCAATTCTCAAATCAATCTATTTTTGAATAAATCTGGACGACTTTCTTCAAAAAAAGCGAATTGAAATCAATATTTAAGATGGGTATGCCCACATCGAATCCACTGCCCCTGACTCGTACAGAGTGAGCTCCGATCGCGGCTCGAACTCCAGCAGAGGAGCCCGCCACGTATTCGCTTACGGGTTGCTAAAACTATCTAGCGACTTTGTTGATTATCGCAGTTACGCTTCTGTTCTTTGCTAGGGCACACAGGTCGGTCCCAAAAGCCTTCGCGAAGCGGCGTCAAAGTTGGATGTGTGTGCTTGAGCGTTCTTGGACAAGAGTCTGTGCTCACCATTATATTTTTAACTAGTTGTACAGGAATATCGAAGTCTACATGACCCTACTGTAATCTTTTCCAGAACGGGATCTTTGGTTTGTGTGTGTATACCATTTCACCCTGCGTCTCCGGAACACGTTCAAACTGTTACAAATAGACAGAATGAAACACACACGCACAGGAATACCCAAACCTACATGAATATATTCTAATCTACTCCAGAACGAGATCTCAAGTTTGTGTGTGTATATTATTTCAATCTGTGTTTCCGGAACACGTTCAAACAGGTACACACAGACAAAGAAACACACATAGTAACGTAAAACGCAGTAGTTTAACAAATTGAGAAATGAGTCGCCTAGTTATTAAAATACAGTTATTCAAAATGAGGGCACCCTTTTCAATCACGTCCGCACCTTTTCAATCCAAATTTCCATTGCCAGCGATCAAGTTGAGAAACGTGCAATATTGAAATAAATTGCGCAAGAAACGTGCTGATGTTCAATCAAGTCTTGTAGAAATTCGTGCACACAGACAGGGGCCAACGATATTGACTTTCGGAGGCCTTTCTTGTCACGCGCCTATCCTATTTTTTCCGATGAGTCGAAGCAAATATGCTGCCACTGTGTGCCAGATATATAGGCCGAGCGCTGTGCTTATGAAGTCAGTTCGACACCATCAAGAAGTTGTCGCTTGCACAATTGGCAAGACATTGATTATGTTGGCCACTGTGTATTATTTGCTGCTCGTATCGAGTATATCTGGATGTGTATGGTCGGGTAACGTTAGCGACAGCGGAACCAGAATGGATTCCCCAGCACTTCAACAAACGGATGAGTGGACCAAGCGTTTGTGTAGCGTTCTAAAGCACTCTGCAGCCCGCACACTGCCAAACAAACCTTGCTCGGTCAAGGACGTAGGAGACGACATTATGATTCTCCTTGTCATAGTAATGCGCAGGGAGCTGGCCGACTGTCCGAAAATATATGAACCGAAGAGGACCTGGCAGAAGAATATCTGGTGTACTATACTGGTGATGAGCATCTTCCAATTTAAAAATCTAGAACATAAATACCTTAGCCAAGCAGCGCGCGACAACGTTCATCGTCTGGTGAAATCAAGTCAGAGTCAAAATGCCACCGTTCACCATTCCCGCAACATAATTGAAAAGTGCAACCTGGAGCAAGCGTCCTCTAACCTTTACTGTGGAATCTCCAGTGGCCCATCAGACTGCAAGTTATTTTTTATGTGTAAGATGCTCTTGTTCTTCCTCACCCATCCGCCGACACGAGGCAAAACATCTATTCAAGTTGACCAGACTAACTTAGGATGCTGGGAACCTGAGCTGGAAGGAGCACGTCAACTCCTAGCAAAGCCGGGCAAATGGGATATGGACGACAAGTGCGTTGATACGCTTAAGGACATCGCGTTAAACCTGTTCACCGTAATCATTCTACAAGTTAACGGTGAGATAAGCAGACTCATTTTCGGCAGCGTAAGTAGAGACCTCGTCTCACATGGTGATCTTTTTTCCTATCTACAGTCAAAAATGGTGTCCCTTATGTTCGAGCCAACTGTTCTTCAACGTTACGTCTACTCAACGTTTGAAGTCTTCAAGGCATTCGTTCGCCATAGAAACCAGCTGACGATATCAAGTAAAGTGTTGGCTTCGTGCCAGGGGATTCGTGGAACGAAATCAGTGATACTCAAGACGGTGCTAAAGCTGTTGCCATTGCCCATGATGTTGCATATCACCACGCGCAAAGCCACCTTTTCGCGTTTGCCCTTCCCTATTTTGTCCTTAATCACCGCACTATCACCCTCTATCATCGAGCGGCTAATGGGAGACTGGACAACAAGTCTTTAGTGCGTGTCATCGCCCAATTACAGCTCATTACCACATTCCTATTGTAGTAGCATCTACAACGAAACATGAATAATTCATCTTCCAGAATATGGAACCACTGCCTATAAGGTTAGAATAACACCACGCGCAACGCGATCCATCCTCTTTTTTCAGTTATCTCACTATTACCCTCTTGGCTAGAGCGGGTATTATGAAACTGGTCAATCGGTCTGTATTCCGTGTCCTCACCTAAATTACTCTTTCGTAGTGTAATGTGATTTGCCCCTCAATATTCAAGTGCTTCCAAATCATAATTATCATCATCTGGTTTTCCAGTTTGCAAATCTCGATCTCTGTCTTTCTCTGTTGGCCTGGCTGACTGCCTGTGGTTCTGTCTGTCGCTCTATCTCTCTATCTCTCTCTTTCCTCCAAGTCTCTCCCAGTCTTTGTATGTCTCTTGCCAGGGAATTCTCGTATTCATTTTTCTTCCTCTCCATCTATAAGACGAATGGAGGACCAAGGAAGTAAAAGTAAAGTTACACTGTCCACTAGCACCACCAGAGTCCTTGGCTCTTCACCCGAGTCTAAATCCTCTACATCACACATACTTACGAGTGCTCTTGTAGCAGTTGAGCACGCTCATATGGGGTAGTGCATTCTAGGTCCATAAGCCCTTAACGGTGCAGTAAAATTTAACTAGCATTGGACTGTCCGCCCAGACCGACTTGCAGCCGTGTATTTCTGATCCCATAGCTTCGATTTTTACGGCAGTACGCGCCTTGCCGTACGCCTTCCCTTCGGGAACGGATACGATAATTTACTTTTTTACTTGACGCGCCTTGCTGGATATCATTCCAATTGCAGATCTTTCTCATCGTACAAGCTTGCAAATTTGTCCGCGCAGCCCCGTAACACTGGGTAGAAGCTTCTACCCAAGTCGACTCGACCGATTGTCTTTCTCGTTGTTTGCATCTCGTTCCAGCAGCATGTTTATTTCCGATTTTCGTATAAAAGAGAAAATAAAGTTTAATGTACTATGAGCCAGACGAAGGAGGCGAAATTCAACTCCAGAGGATGGATGATCATTCTTTATACCAACATATTGGGCGCTGCTGACAAAGCCAAAAAGAAATGGCCAATTGTTCTATGTGTTCGCCACTACATCTTCCACGTACACTGAGCGTAGTTTAGCTGCATGCTGTGACATGTGTTCTCCGGTCGGGAGCACAGATCGGGAGCAAGGAGTTTGGCATGCAGCGAACACGTAGGATGTGCGTGCTTTATCGTGTTTGTACAAGAGTATGTAAATACCATGAAAGGACATGCACTGGAACAGGAAGACTACTTAACTGTATTTTAATCTATTCTCGAACGTGAGGGTTTTCGGAACACATACATGCACACAAAGACGCAGACATAAAGAAACACATTCGCGCACAGCAGCGTAAGACACCACACGCAAACGAGATTAAAATTAAGAATGGAGTCGGTTAGTAATTGAAGAACACGTGAGAAAATGAGGCACTCCTTTCAATCGCGTCGGCAATTCTTCCTCCCAAATTTCCATTGTGAACAATGACATGTAGAAACGTGCAGTATCCTGAGGAATCGCGAAGGAAACGTGCTGAAGGTGATTCCAGTATTGCAGTACGTCGTGCACACGGGCAGAGGGTCAGCAATCTGGACTGACAAAACCTTTTATGTCACGCTCCCATTATAATTTTCCGCTGAGTGGAAGCGAATATATGCTAGATATTACAGGTGGTTCTTTTCTCACAAAGTCGGGTCGTCACCATTAACAAAGAGACGTTTGCGTCTGCGATTGTCACATGCACTGCAATACGTGTTCTGGTGGGCTTTACGATGATGCCAGTTTCACATCACATCACTTGACGGAATGCAATAAATGATTCATTAGAACATCCTCTGCTAGTCAGTAATCAATTCCCTACTCTTGCACACATGTACATGTTTACGGGAAGAAGGCATAGCGTGTGCTGCATGTTTCTTAATGCTGCTACAATCTAAAGTGCAATGCCCATGTAAACACGCTTTGCTGTATCGCTCGTGCCCAATGGAAAAAATAAGTGGAAACAATCATGGGTGATATGAAATGGGACGATGTTTCGTATTCAGTTAGCCATTTTTAAACTATAATCTGAAAAAAGAAAAACCGTTGATCATTAGCCAGGAACAGCACCGGACAAAACAGAATGATACCCAAACAAGTAAATTAAAGACTATCAAAACCGTGTACTTGTACTATTACACCAGAATACGACAACACTATACTTATTATAGTACAAACCAAAAAGCGTTCAACATAACAACGAAGTACTAAAACAGTGTCAGCGGTGATTATAAATCCTTCTCTTTCAGATGCATGTTGTCCAAAGATGACATTTTGAAGTGCTATTACACGTGGTCGCAAAAAGCCAGTTCGCAGCGGGCTTTTCCGTCCGCTGTCATTAGGGACAGGTTTCATCCTGCTCCAGAACTTCTCACAACACAAACCGGCTCTTGCTCACTTCCAGCTGTTTATAGTTCACAAGTATCTGAGGTTTGCTGACTGGCATTAGACCTCTACAGATCTGTAAAATCGTGCAGCGGCCCACCGGACTTCTCATGGCGACTTGCCCACCTTTCAAGTATCCCTTCTCAGTTAAAGCTGATTTTATATGGCCGACTTTTCCGTCCTAGCAGGCATTCACCTATACCTTGGCACACGAATTTGGCACTTACTCCCAAGCGTCCTTGTTCATTTTCTTTTCATTCTGCTTTTTATCTGTTACCTCTCTGACTCATCTTAACTTGCTTTTTGGTTTGGCGTGCGGGCAGTGGTATACTGAGACCCAAGGTTGGCTTATCCCCTTCTGCCCGTCCTACACTGCGTTAGTTATCATCATTATAGGGATCCTTGCTATCTCTTGCTAGCGTTTGTGCTATGATGGTTTTTGGCATTCTTCGTGCCCATTGTTCTCCGAATATACCTTGAATTGGCATAACATTGGTCAAAATATGGGGTACGAATAATGATTTTTCTTTGCTACATAAAACCACATTATGATATAAATATGAAAAAACAGCCCCAACGATGCAGATCTCTACTCAAGTGTGAAACACACACATCAGACGACTATCATTCACTGACCATGCAAGTGACTTGAAATACTTCCGCTATCTAGTGAAGCACATAACTATTGTGGAAGACAGTGCAACCGGTTATCTCTCCAGTCACGCACAGTGCAAGGGCTCAGGTGTCGAGCCGTGCGATGACTATATTGCCAGGATAACATCAGGCGTGTACTGTAATGAACTGGATCCAGTAATTAGCATTCGAGTATGACAGTGCCGGAACGTTAATAACTTTGTTTGCATAATTCATTGTTTTCTGGAACTTCTTCACGTGGTTTATGGTGTAATAGTACTTCACACTGGGATGCCGTTCAGAATGTAGAGCACATCCGATTTTCCGCACGTAACGATACTCTTTGAGAAATTTATCGCGAATCTCCCGTTGTGTAGGAATAACCTTCTGATGTACATCCGCCATTTTACTTACAAAGGAAGGTAGGAACACCACAAAAATCCGATTGTAGAAAAGAAAAGAAAGGGAAAGTCACACAAGTTCTCATTCAGACGGAAGGCCTTCCCACAGCATGGCTACGCAAACATGCACATACGAACACAGACACGCACACGCGTACAGGCACTCCCACACACACACTCGCACACACGCACACAAATGTCTGCGCCAACACTCACTCCCCTACCGTAAAACCTGCAATTAACAATAATATGGCGCAATTCCGCACACATTCGTGTGAAAGCGACAAGTTCAATTGAATTAATAATCTCTCAAAAGGTAATCCCTGCGGCGGTCCACGACACATGAAAATCGTGATAGTGAAGAAGACACACGTTTTTGCCTGAGAAGACACAAGTGCATTACTAGTGATTTAACACTGTCACGGTGCACAAGCAGCGGACTCTCGGAATCCTTCAATGCTACTTGCTCTTCTTATGTACTCGGATGTGTCGCAGGGATTGCACTGGCACTTTGTTCCATATAAAGGCCAATGCGTATTTGTTTGAACATGTTCATCAAACTTCAGAATTGCGGTGTAATCATCATTAAGACCAACAGACAAGACGATGCTTAGGCTGATCCCTTTATACCTGTTGATCATGTCCAGCATAGGTGAACATGTGCAATGCGGCAGCAACGAAACCAACAGAAGTGTTGCTTCCTCGTTGCAGCAGCAGTCAAATGATTTGACAAGTCGCCTGTGTGGTGTTTTACGGCCATCATCCGCTAATGCTTCTGTAAACAAGACTTGCTCCATCACGCAGGTGGGCGAAAGCATTCTGGTTCTCCTTGGCGCAGTGCTGCGCAGAGAGATGAAGAGTTGCAGGCACATTGTGGACCCAAGGCGGCCTTGGAAGGAGAATGTCGCATGTGCTCTTCTTACGTGGACCATCTATCGCCTGGAAGAGTTCAAGAGGAGTTCTCTAAGCATTGCAGAGCAGCACGCTGTCAGTCGTCTGCTAAAATCAAGCCAGAGTCCAAGCGCAACCGTCCACCACTCCCGCAACATTATAGAAACGTGCAACTTGAAGCAAGAGGCCTCTCACCTCTACTGCAGAAACGCCACAGGTACCAATGCATGCAAGTTGCTAAATTTGTCGAAAACGCTATTGTTCTTATTGACGCATCCGCGAAGACCGAATCAAACTTTTATGGACTTAAACCAGACTACCTTTGGATGCTGGCAGCCAGAACTGCAAGAGGCGGGTCTTCTTCTTGCAAAACCAGGGAAATGGGATATCGATGACAAATGTATTGATGCTCTACAGGCTATCAGCGCGAAGGTATTCAAGCTCTTCATTCCCCGCATGTTGGAAAACGAACGAGTATTTCTGTCAAGAGTTGTCAGCAGAGGCAAGAGAAGGCGATGTACCATGTTGTCATGTTTACATGCTAAGCTTCTCACGCGTATGGCAGGGCGAGCTGTTTTACAACGCCACGTATACCCATTGTTCAAGAAAATGAAAGAATTTGTCCGTCGCAGGAACCAAGTGACCAAGTCCAGCAAGGTGTTGGCTTCATGTCGAGGTCTTCGCGGACCAAAGTCACAAGTACGGTCTACTGTACTGAAGCTATTAGCACTAGTCATTGTGAATGATGTGTGGAGTACAAAGACTACCTCACCACGGTTACCGTTTATCGCTGCTTCCCTGCTGGCAACAGTTCTCCCGTCTAAAGTCGATTTGATCCTTCGCCACGGATGAGCCTCTTTTCCTGATGGAACCCACGACTAAAACAATCACTGTGACGCAAATTTGTTCGGTCCTGAACACATTTTTACCGAGCGCTGCGAGGAGCCTTGTATTAAATAGTTGAAATGTGTATGCTCGGATGTGTATGTAGTGGAGGGAGGGGGGGGGGGTGGGGGAGGCGTGTACATGTGTAATATTTGCAAGTGCCAGTGTGTGTGTGTAGTTTTCGCGTGTACTATTGCCTTCCAAAGTGTAAATGTGCATAAGCAAGAGGTATAGACGTATCCATCACAGGCTGCGTATATAGGCGCTCAACCACTTCCCAATTTTATTATCTTAATTATAACACGTATTGTCTATCTCTACGAGAGTTTTACTTGCCCAATCATCTGTTCGTCCCTCTCATCTCTCTTTCGTTTCTTACCTTTTGTATTCATGTTGCAGCACTTCGTCGTGTAGCCTTTACCCTTTCACTTCTCATTATTTTCGCAATTGGGTCAATCCACAGTCTACAAAAATACACATTTTTGTCATATTTCTGCTCTCCTTTGGCCATTTCTCACAAAAAACCACTCTCTGGAAAGCTATTGACGGCAGCTATGCACTCGTAGAAACAACACTGAGCGTCATTCGTGTGTGCAGTTCCGTGATGGAGAATACTCTTTCAAACTCAAACAAATTTGCGCACCGCGATCTGTCACGAGCGGCTTACCGATTTGGAAAATCGCGACTCATAGAAACCAGACGAAGTACCGGTGAAAATGCCTATAATCCGAAGGATTTCCAGCCCCAAAACGCATAGGTGAGCGAGAAGATATCAGAGTTATTCTCAGCATGACGGCAGTTCACAGGCTTGCTTTGCAGCCCCTACTCTCCCTGCTGTTTTGTTATTGTATACTCTGTTTTCTTCTGCCCTTCAGAAGAGTACGTTGTGAACCTATTAAAAAATAAATAAAAGAAAAATGATTCATTGCGCATTTTTGACCCCACACTAGTTTCAAGCTTCGTCCTCATTATTATATTAATATTTATTCTTCTTTTACTAGGGAATTCCCAACAGGCGTCAGCGCCTTTTAACAGGGAGCCCTAGGTGTAATTTGATGAATGAGCGAAATTCATCTGGTGAACTAGACATTCGGCAAGCCGATGGAAGTGTATTCCACCTGGCAGCGCCCAAATAAGAACTTGCACTAAAGCCATATTGGGTGTTAGCGGGGGGGGGGGGGGGGGCAGAACAAGAGCAGCAGATTTGGCAACGGGTGGTGGCTGCAGTGTGAGAACCATGGGAGCGCAAGTTAAGGCGGTCTCGCAGAAGAGGACTTGCAAGTCCATTCAGGCAGTGGTAAACAAATACATAGGTTTTGAAATTGAGGCGTATCTCAAGGGCGTACAAATTAGTATGACTGTATGGAAGAGTGGTAGGAGTCAATCTATCCAACGAAAATATTCTCATTAATGCTACGGGGCTGGCAGTAAGAAGCTTGTAATATAGAGTTTGTGATAAGCAATGAATACATGCAGTTCTGCCAAACTCAAATGTGGACTGAATGATCGATGAATAGAAGAGTCGTTTGCAAAAACTGCTGATATTCTGCCTTGCATGGACAAACGTTCCGAACTTCCTATTGACATTTGCACATACTGCCTCCAATTAGGTTGAGAAAGACAGATGTTCGTCAACCAGCATTCTGAAGTATTAAGCGTGAGCAGATGGGACTATGGAAGTGCCCCGCAGCTGACTGCGGTGCCAGGTGGCAACTCCGTGCCTGGTCTCCGGAGCAGGACAAACTGAGTCTTGGACGGGTTTAACACCAGTCTATTCCGATCTAGGAAGCGATCCAGAGCCGCAAGGTCATCACTCCGCTGGGTTGTGATGATCTGGATGGATTTGTGTCTGATATAGTGTGTGATATCTTTCGGCATAAAGTTGATTCAATGTATGTTCAAAGCACTGTGCACGGTGCATCACGGGTGTAAATGCAAAATAGCAATGGATCGAGCACGGAGCCTGCAAACCAAGCAAGTGCAGTGTCAGCAATGCCAAGCATCTTCAACTCATGGATGAGCTCTTGAGGCTTAACTCGGTCAAAATCTTTGCTCATATCTGCAAACACTATGCCGCAGTACTCGTTGTTATCGAGGACTTTGAGCCATTCGTCGACCACTAGCGCTAGGCAGTCCTCCCACGAGCTGTTGGTATGGTAGGCAAATTGATTGTTAGACACGTCCATGATGTTGTGTAACTTAAAGAATGCAATCAGCTGCTCCAAGACAACTCGTTCCACTTTCTCGCTGCATATGGGCAGTAATGAGATTGGTCTGTAATCAGTAGAGATTTCTGCATCGCCTGATTTGAAAACTGGGCTGACTGTGGCATTCTTAGAAATATCTGGTACGCACCCTGCGCTCAGAGATTTATTTATAATATCAGTGAGAGAAACTGCTATGGAATCACGACCATGCTTCAGTATTGCAAGTAAGACGTTGTCAGAGCCAGGTGATTTACTTGTTTTTGTTGCTTTGAGCAGTGTGGTGATGTCCGCCACAGTTCCTTGTCAAAAATGGGACAGTCAACCAGCAGTAGTTGACTGTGGGGTGGCCGGCCGTAAACATAATCATGTCAGCAGGCCGGCTTGGATCGTGCACTATGTTAGCAAATGTCTCTGTCAGACTACTGAGAGATGCAATTGGTGGATTTCTTACTTTCCGCCTGCCAGACAGAATGTTAAGAAGAGCCCACTGACCTTTAGGATTTCGTCGGGAAGCCGAGAACTGGTGCATCAGGAAACCGAATTTCAGTCTTCTACTCAGAAGCGTCCCCTCGCGTATTACAGACCGATACTGTTGCTTAAGAACCATATTCCCAGGCTGCGAAAGGACTCCGTCGTGCGGGCATTATGCACCAAGGAGTAAAAGCAATAGTTGCAATCACCAAGGTCTTCCTGAAGACGTAGAGCCCTCATTTGTAAAGATCCGACAATATTCGAGTGCGTGACGAAATATTTAGTGATCGCCTATTGCATCGATCTACGCGGATCAATATTTGAATGACTGGTAGGGAGAGGGTTAAAAACATTCGCTTTGATGGTAATGGGTCAATGTTCGGTTCGCTGCACAAAGGTATACAAGTCTACACCAAAATTCTAAAGACAACTCAAACAACAATTCTTCAGTATGGTACAAGTACATGTAGTAGCACAATGTACACGGAGAACAGCTACAAACAGCCAGCTTTCGTTCTCTTCCCTTCATAGGCTCTTACAGGGAATAAAGTCAGCTATGAATAAGAACGAAGTCCTAGGAGTAAAGGTTTCAGTGAGATAAATATCACGTTTCAGTTGTGAGAGGGTAAGCAGGTTACTCATGACGTTTATTATTACATTCAAATAAGAATAACACAAACGCATCGAAATTATCATTATTGTTAGGAATCACACGACACTTGCACTCGTTTTCAGCTTTTAACAAGCGTATGACCCTATCTAAATAATGTAGAGTAAAATATAGCTTACAAACAGAAGATATACTCAGATGGAGAGCCGATGATAAATTTGTAAGAAGAGAAAGGACCAAAGAGCTGCAATGGTATTGCAAGAGCTAATTGCAAAGTTTCTGGTGGTGTTAGTGGATATCATAGCGTAACTTGTAGCTCTTTGGTCCTTTTTGTATTCTTGTAAATCATGGGTGAATCCTGGATTCTCCTAAGGCCTCACAGTGGTAAACAACACAAGCATCTTGGATTGGTCCTTGACACAGACATCAACTTCGAAGACTAGGTTCTAGTCAAGGCGCAGTCCAAATGCTCCATTTACAACTTGAGCAATGTTGTCTTCTCTGTGGTTCTGGTCACCAATAGCAGCTATATTCATGTCATATCACCGCTTCTATTCTCGTGATCAGCCTTGGTTCCAGAAAGTCCAGAAAACAATAACGATCCACCAAAACCTACATGTAGCATCTCAATTTTCAGACCTACCCAGACCTACGTCTCGTTACGGCCTGAATGCTATTACAATTTTGCAGCAGACAGATGGAACATGCTTCCACCTGGATGTTGTCAAGCTAAGCTCCTTTCTGCATTTGTCACAAGCACAAAGTCATTCCTAGGGTTCCCAGTAATAAGGAAACGCCCGTTGGGAATTCCCTAGTACAATAATATATGTAAATAGGCGTCGAGGCGCCAATAGTTTTAGAATTGCGATCAACAGAACGTTGACGAGGATTCGGCCAGTGAGTCCAGTGATTCCGGTGAGTGTGAGAGCGAGAATGATTGTGTGAGTAAGAGTGGGTGCGAGCGTGTGGTTTCTAGTAGGAAGTCATCAGTGTATAAGCATCTTGCATCTCGTCCTGATTGCTGTAAGGTTTATTCTGATTCTTCTTTTTCTGTTGTGTGCCGTGCACGTCATGGTTATAAGTTGCAATTGAGTGTGTTAGAAGCTGTTTGTCAAAGTATTCATAAGCCTAATCTGTGTGTCCAGAAGGACAGCATTATTCGTTTGAAATTGTTTTAGTAGCAGCTTGTTCTGTCTGTTTGGCTCTGGTTGGCCATGGTGTCATATCTTGTGTCACAGTATACTAGTAGTCCTTACAAGTTCGTTAAGTGCTTTCGCAGTTTTTCCTGTTATTACCTTAGTGCTAGGATTATCATTTTCATAGGTGTTGTTTCCTCTCACTCCATTTCTCTTTATTAGTATCTTTCTGGATTGTTTTTCATTAGTACAACGTAGCTTCCTGAGGAGTGTTGTGCGAAAACTAGTTCGAAGTACAAATTTTTGTTCATCATTTCTTCCATATCACATTTTTTCTTTCTTCCATGTTCTTCACTGCCTTCGTATCCACTCGTTTTTTGAATACAATAAAAGCCTTTGTGAAAATGTCGGTTCAGCTCGTTCTGTTGATCGCAATTCTAAAATAATATATACTACTACTACTAATACTACTACTGCTAGACAACATCGCTTACAAATTTGGATTGAAACTTCATCAAGTGGCGTTTCTGAAATTTCACAAGACATGGGCAGCCCTGCCATAACCGATAGCAATCCCATGAGACTGAAAGAAAGAGATAAAATATCATCATGAAAAGTGGTTATTTTTTGAAGTGAGAAAATAAGATGTATTATGCATTCAATCCTACATGTAGGATTTACCGTATCAAGAGATAAGTATTTGAGAATCCCTAGACTAGGAAAAGGATAGTCGAGCCACAGAGATCATACATATCAGTAATTCCTGAAAGAAAGTTAAACTCACCTAAATTAGTACAAATCAAAACTATAATTATCACCTTTCACTGGTGCCGGGGAGGATATTCTTTTCGGTCGGTCTTGTTTGCACATGCAAAGGCTCTTCCTGGCCGGTGCTTGTTCAATCCTGGGTTGGGTCTGGTGTAGTTTCGTCCTGATCCAGTTTCATCCAGATTCAAGTTTGTCATGATCCAGCATCGTCCTGGTGCAGCTTCGTCCTTGTTGAGGCATCGATCAAACCTGCTCTTTAAACAATGTCGTGTATCGCACAATCTAGAGGCACGTTTAACATGGATATCCATAGTGTAGTTGAGAGAGCAAAATTGAAGTGCTGAAGAGTGTCCACCAGCACAAGCCTGCTCAAGATGAGAACAGTGCGTATCACGTTCTTAAGGTTGCTACGCAACAAAGAACAGGACACTGTTGTGGTGCGGTTCCAGCCATGGTGGCTTCGTTTGCCCGCGGTGGATTTGAATCTCGCCAGTGCCGGCAGCAGTTGGCGATGAATGACGTAATCCTCCACGGCAGTGATGAACAGGCCAGTGAAGGTTTTCATAATGCGATTCGCCTGCTGAGAGCCCACTAGTTCGCCTTCGGAATTAAGCTGATCGAACTGTCGACGAAAGATGGAAAACGTTACATGTACAACTTTGGTTAGAATCGTCTCTATTACATCAACGCATGTATCATCGACGTCCCAATGCCCGCGCGTGTCGTAGAGGTGTTTTGCATCTTGCAGGTCCCGTTCCCAGCATCCGAGCACGGCGGGTTGAGCACTTTGTCCCCAGAAATGACCCCAGGGTTTGGATAATAGCGTCAAGGCCAGCTTCGTCCAAAGAATCTGAGACATTTCGCCTTGATCCTGGCCGAAGAACTGGCTGGCGTTGAGGTGTCCGCGACACCCATTCTTGTTGTAAGTGAATCGGCTTGGCTTGGAAAGCTGGCAGTTCTGAACGGCTTTCCTAGCTAACTGGAGAGCCTCAACGGTATCACACACTGAAAAGACCATCATTCGATCAGTTGAGTCGTCCTGCACTTGGCCGTAGAGGACTAGATAGTACGCGGGCAACAGCAGACAGTATACTTGGATGGCGGCTCTATGCGTTTTTGTTCCCGCCCTTGCCCGGCGTGCGCACCACTTCAATTCTACGCGTAATTTGTTCTTGATCACACAAAACATCAGCTCCGCAATATCTGCACGGCCACAGAATTCCGCCCGGTTGTCGGTTGGCAAGGGAGTCGGCGTGCACACGTAGCTCACAAACTGTCTGGCTGTATACAGGCCATTTTCAGTTCGGTTCCGTCCACTTTTCTCAATGCTCACTGCGGTCGACGCTGGCGTGTGGGATAAAATACAGATAAACAGGGCAAGTTGAATCATTCTGAAGTTAGCGTCCATTAGTACGCATCTCATCCTGATGCATTCTGACATGAGAATCTCAAGAATAACTGCTAATGCCTTTCGCATATGCAATAATGATTAGACGAGGGTTACACAGACGCTCGAGGACAATTGTGAAGTGTATGGGTTCAGCCCTGGTTGGCTATTTATGCTGCTGAGTTATGTATGGTCACGCTACACTACCCACACTGGCTGCCTGGGATGTAGTTGCTGAATATTAGTGTGCAATTTTTGAACGGCTTGCATCTGCGGGGACTGCACTGATAAGATATGAATTAAGACTGGGTGGTGGATGCAAAGATGTCGATCAATGTGAAATTGAAATTCTGATCTCTATTGTGGTTGACTATAAAAACCCTGCAAACGCCACGCAAAGTGGTCAATGGCTACCCGAACCATGTATTTCTTGGAATAAAATGAATAAAAAGAATTGATGGCGACATTGAGTTCACAGGTGGTAGCAACAAAGCATGTTTGTTGAAACGTAGGAGACAGCACATACAATAGCTGAAGTATTTGGATCACACACCAGTTTATGCGGAAGAGTCACTCCACCAGCAACGTTGTCATGGACGTTGCAGACTATTAAATTTGGATTTCTTTGGAACTGATGACGTCAATGAGCTCACAGATGATAACCAAAAGTATTATGTATGAATCTTCAAATCGAGCATGTATATTATAGCTATCTTGTATGATGAGCCATCGCGAATGCGAGCGCTGACACACCTGTACAGTGCGAGATGCGTAATTGGACATCTCAGGTGACAACTCAGCGTTTTACAACGGATCACGGAAAACTAAACGGTTACACGGTGCGTACAGGCTATCATTTTATACTCATTTTATCACCATACATTCATGCGTGGAACAGACTATAGAAAACCCATTCATGAAATATTGCTGTCCTATTTGTCTGATAATTGCTCGTAACCGTTATTTGCATACGTCTGAACAAACCGGTGATTGTTATTGTGTGGTACGAGACATAGGCATAGGAAGGATATGAGTCCTGATCTAAGTGAGTGCTGTGATTTTGCCTGGCTAAATCAATACTTCACTGTGCTGCCTTCACATCTGTGTCGTATTGTGTTCCGCTTTTGGGAAAGCTGTATGCAGGTGCTGACGTGTACGGAAGGATGTCCCCATCGAGATGAATGTACAGTGATGTGTGTGAATATCAGTACATATAGGTGACCGTCTGCTCAAATTTGGAGAGAGATTCCTGAATACAGTCAACTTGGCGTATAACGACACTCCGTGGGGTATCAGAAAAGTGTTCTTATTCGCGAAGTGTCCATATAGCCGAAGTCTCGTTTGAATGTTTGTGAATATGACCTCGGGGCACTAAAGGCATGTCGCTTTACGCTAATTGCATAGTGGCTGTGTCCGAAGATTAACATTTACAGCTCCATGGGACTTTGCTATGGGCATGGAAATTCTGTCGTTATTCGCGAATCGTCGTTATATCCGTAGTCGTTATTAGCAAAATTGACGGTACGCAACCAATTCTGAGGGGAAAATAAAAAATAATAATATCCTCAATCATATGGGAGGAGAGGTGGGATGATCACCCACGTAGTCGGGCTTTCTTCGTAGTGTAGTATCCCTGCCCGACCAATACGGAAGTAGTACGGAACTAATACGGAGCTTTGCCTAACGTATATTTAGTGTATCTCCGTTTGTATTTAAGCGTACGGCGTCTGCTGCATTAAAGCGGCTGCGCATTTCTGTTTTGAGGAAGATTTTATAGCAACGAGAAAGCTAACTCGAAGAAGAAGTAGTTAACCTCTAGGTGTGCACCGGAGAGAAAGTTATTTATTAGCCGCTTCTTCTTTTACTAATAATAATATATCCCAAGTGTGTAGCTGAGAGAATAATAATAAAAGATAACTCGTGTTAATTGCACCGCGCCTACCACTCGGCTACCTTTTACAGTAGTAGATCTGTGTACATTGACGATAAAAAAATTTAATTGGAGCTTGGACATCTGAAGTGCATGACCAGCCGACCAAACAATTCAACCAATCCAACCAGAAAACTACTAATCCCTGCTCCACACACAGTGTTTCGCGGGAATTCACCAGTCATCAGCTAAGCTTGAGCAGGCTACTCAAAGTTGCACTCCGATTGCACTGAACTGTGCCGTTCTCCTCAAGGGGGTATAAGCATTATTACACTCTCGATTACACCCATCACCCGTGTGCCGCATATCTGAGCAAGTCCAGCTTCTGGTCCTAGCATAATCGCTTGTATTCAGCACGCGCACTGCGTTGTTCACATAGCAACCGTTATACTGCCCATTACAACAAAAACAGCCCTATTTACTTCCATTTGTGTACGGCCTTGTGTACTACGCTCGGCACATTCCGGGCATTTGAGCACTGTTGCAGGTTAAGACGCACAGCCTCTTTGTATTGCTCGTCTTCTGTTTCAAGATATGATGCCGGTGCTTTGCCGCGATCCATTCCCGAAAGCCTCTCCCTCATTCCACCCACCGCACAGCAATCATATCCATAGGAACACATACCAACGAGAACTTCCCCAGTCTGCGGGCTACTGTGAATGTTAACCTGAAGTATGGTACGCGTACTTGGATTGAGATGGCTGACAGTATTTCTGAAAATGAGGTTTCCGTTTGGGTTGCGTTGACCCCTCCGAAGTAAAAAATGTCACCACAGACGGCGGCAGCTGCGCCACAATCGAGGACCCTAGGATCCCTGACTCGTGCTGCCGGTTGGTATTAAACGTGTACTGATTTGCAGGCAGTTCGTTCAGGTCTGGATTATTTGGGCAGCGGGGATTTAACTCTGGTATATCTTGGCACTGTTGTTGTCGCTCCCAATCACCCCCAGCCCGAAAAACCAATGTGTAAATGGTCTATTCGGCTATGCATCCTGGGCCTCTAGGATCGGCGTATGTTCCACTTGGACAGGAATATTCCACACACGAACAGACATGTCTAGCCAAAAAGAAAACGCAGAAGTGGCAATTAGGAAACAGCGTAAATGCTTCACTTGCTTATCATTACAGGAATTGCAATCTCCGCCAAAGACGTGTACGAGATTGTCGCGATTGGTGTACGCTTAGCCACATCTGGGGTCTGGAGCGTTTCCAGTGCACATGATCTTTGACCATGTACAGTTTCCGGTACTAGCGAAATCTCTTGTATTCAGCAAGTGTACTGCGTTGTTTAGAACGCACTCCTTAAATTCTGTGTCGCCTATTTCAAGGTATGATGATGGGGGTTTCATGCCGTCAGTTGCCGAAGGACGATCCCCTATCCCACAGAAAACATAGCATTCATAACCTTAGGAACACATGCTACGGCAGTGATTTCTGAGTTGGCCGACTATCATGAGTACTATCCTGAGGTGCTGCGGTCCACGAAGTTGGATTGACGGTAGACAGTATTTCCTACAAAAAGGTTTGCATTTTCACTCACAAAGCGATTGTTCAGTTCATGGGGTAGTGGTCTACCAGAGCAATCACACTCACCACCGTGGTGGTTTTCCAGAAATGAGTAGAAGCAAAAACCCACACTCGCAGCCACATAATAGATAAATAGCAAAAAAATATCTAAATCCATCAAAGAACCGCCAGCAAGCGGGGGAAAACGCCGTGAAATCAAGTGAAACAGCATGGCCAGTGGTGAGCATGGGTGACTGGGCAGCAGGGGAGCGCCTGAAAAACAATGACTCCCTACATTCCTAGCCGCGACTGCTCAACCGGGCTAGAGGAAAAACACGCCTTTCGGCCAAAAACACCTTTCTATTTCATTAATTCCTACCCCGCTGCCAGTCGGACCCAAGAATAGAGATAGCAAGAAATGGTATGTAATAACCGGTATATGTCATAATCATAAGCCACACACATAGGCAGAGATTGTCAAGAAGAACAGTGGACGACTCCCATGAAACCAGGGTGGGTGGGCGGGCAACTTCAACTACCACGAGGAAAAACAAAGACCACGATGGCAGGTTCAACGGAGTTGCACAGAACAAGAGCAAATGCACGAAAATATTTGTGAGTGAAAAATACGTTTTTGCACTCTTTCGCTACGCTCAGCCGTGAAAAAACAAAACTTTGTGTGAATTTCAGCCAATCCGAAGTAGAACATGTCACAACAGACGGATGCAGCTGCACCACAGTCTACGCAGACACTCCTAGGATTCGTGACTCATGATACTGGTTGGTACTCGATCTGTACTGATTCGGATCCTTCCGGGTCAGGATCAAACGGGTAACAAGGCGTTGGATCTGGTATATTATATTCCCTGAAACTAGGCAAGATATTATAATTTTATGCGCTGCAGCTGTGGGTCCAAATCACTTTGAAGTCGAACAAACAATGTGTATAATTATGGTGAGTCCTGTTATGCAGCTTCTGTCCTCCAAAATGCAGTTCTGTACCATTTCCACGGCTTTTAGAGCTAGACTACTACACACACGAACAGACATGACCTGACGAGCAGATTGTGCAGCAGTACCAACAGGGAAACAGCGTGTATATGCTTCGCCTGCCTCTCAGTAGAATGTCTCTATTACCTGTAGCGTTACCTTCACAAATGTCCTGTTCTACTTGATTATAAATGGACTGACCCATGGACAAAGCCTGTATTTCACGGTAGTGGAGGCGAGAATATTTCGATTATCACGGCCACTTGCAGAATCAACACTCATGAAAATTCTTCCTACCTCGCTAGTTAATACTTTTTGTGCTGGCCTTAGTTATGTGTAACATAGCGACTTGGTGAAACTCCATGAGAAGGCAGCTGGTGTAAGGGGATCTTGCCTTGGAGTAATATAGGTGAGTGTGAACATCCGAAAACACACATAAACATCATCGGAACTTGGGTGTCCTACTTTCATCACCTATGGTGTGTCTGGCATGTTTACAATCACAATGGTCATAGCATGTTTGAACAGCGCTCTGGAGAGCTCATCTCCATCTGAATAGCACAGCGGTCTCCCGCCATCACCACTTCGGCAGTAGCACCGGTACTGCTTCCAATCACACGCAAATAACACCATCTCCGAGAAAATTGCATGAGGACAGCCCAATCTCTACACAAGTGACGAGGTAAAAAACAAAACGTTTACGGTTCGCGTCAGACTCGGTTTCTCTCTGACATGATGTCTTTCTCGTTTGTTATGGACAGAACGAAGTAGTAGTAGTAAATCAGAAAATTCAAGTAAACAGGCGAGCTAGCAGCCTGCAACTTACAAGGAGAAGACACAACAAATAGATATTCACCGAGGCGAGAAGTCAAGAGAAAACAGATATGGCAAGATGCACAGTTTCCTGAAACCAAAGCGAATAAGAAACTTGCAAATATGGAGAAAACATGCAGTAGTATTGTGACAACAACATACACATTTACTTCAGTAAAAGACCAAAATAGCAGATTCCTGATAACCTCCAAAATAGCCCAAGTATGTAAAAGCAACAAGGAAATGCGGTGGACGATATGGAAATCATGCCTTGATTTTGATTTTGTGTTTCTGATTTGGTTGCAATCACTGCTTATCCATGCCGGTTCCTTTTTCTTCTCCTCCCCTTCTCCCTGCCTTGCCGTGGTTGGCTAACACCCTCTCTCTTTGTATTGGCCGGTGTTCTCACTGTGCTATGAGATGCTGTAATAAATAAATAAATAAGAAGCCGCTAACTCCAATCATGCTCCTGATAAGCACTGAATATCAATTTCGAATTTTCTGTCCACATATGTCCACATTACAAGGCTAAACGTTTGCAGACACCGACATAATTCACACTGGCAAGAATGAAAATGAATTATGTGCAGCCAAAGGAAAGTACCTACGAGAAACGATAATGGTAGGCAGGCATAGTGGGATGGCCTGGGACCATGATTGAGAAACGTAGGCTACAACCCACAGTTAGTTGGGAACTCGTGGCCTGGCACGAGGATAACATGGATGCAGCTAATGGGATTTTGGCTTTTGACCACATGGTGGCGGGTCTGACTTACTCACCTCCCACCGTTTTAGGAGCTGCAACTGCGCCTTGATCCTAGAGGGTGGTGGCGTTCCCACGGGGAATGCGGAAAACCCGGCTTCCAGCCCAGACTCACGCCAAACGTGAATTTTTTAGACGATCAATGAGAGAGAAGGAGATGGAGATAGGACACAACACTAGTAAAACATATGTAAAATATGCAGATTGAGAAAACGAACAATTTCATAAGGTAAAAGGACTGGAAGACACAAGGTTTTAGGTTGGCGTTGTCTTTTTTGAAGACTGACGAGGAAGGATACTGGCTTGTTGTGACAAATTATGTACTGCTGGTCTGGTGGTCGCACGATTAGATGTGCGACATTGCTATGCGGCTGCGGAGGTCGGCAAAAAGGCTTTCAACATCACCGGACCCTTAACAAGATGAAGCTTGTACACGAAACAGACCCCCACTACACACACATGAATTATTGGATTAACTTATTCACTGGGAAAAAACTCTATGCGTTGTGCTTTGAAATTGCCCTTGGCAAAATGTACACAGACATTCAGTTTTAGAATAATATTTGAGGTTATTTCTAGACTATCTGACGAACAAAACACGGTAAATAATGAGAAAGAAATAACATTTGTAGGACGTACGTCAGCTGAAACCTGTGATGTTGGGTCCTCACTATCATCACGAGACGCAGGAGAGTTGACAGAGCATCTCTGACGTCTTTGGCTTTTCCGCGAAGTTTCCTGCAAGATACAGGAAGTTGTGATGCGGTCTTTGCTGATGTCACTGCCTTGTTGCGACGGCGTTTGGCTATTGAGCTAAACTGTGACATCCATCTCGGTATGTTCACACTAAGCAACACCCTATGCCTTAGCCAAACATATGCACAAAGCGCATACTCCAGGCTTGTTTTTCCGTACATAGCGAAATCATGGCCTGAAGAAGAGCAGACGTTGAACCGTGTGCGTCCCGCCAGGAGAGAGGGGGCCAGTGCATAAATTTTCAATAAGGCCACACGCAGCACGTCAATACATGAGTCGCTGACATCCCAAACGTCTTTTCGCCTGTACAGCTGTAGTGTGTGTAATATGTCAGGTTCCCAACAACCTGGCTCGATGGCGCTTGTTCTTCTAAACAATGACTCTCCAGGCCGCGAGAGAACAGTGAGCGAGAGCCTTGCCAGCATTGAGGCCTCTATATGCCCATACCCTAAAAACCGACCACGGCGTGGCGAGTTCTTATGCATGGTCGTGGCACATATTTCGGGATGGTGGTGAATGAGGTTGGGCAAGAAGAGGCCACATTGCTGCGCAGTGCTGCGCGCAAGCTCAAACACTGATGGAGCTGAGCAGTTTGGGTAGATCACAGGCTTTTCGTGCGCATCCTTGAATACATGGCGAAACGTGCGGAATGCAAGGTGCAGCACTGCCAAGCAGAATACGTACTTCCCTGGCTGAATGCGAATATCCACACCGGTGCAGTTGGCGACTTCGACGCGCACCAACTGATCCAGAGCACAGTAAACTATTTCACTGACCTGCTCCCGTGTACAAAGAACGGGTTGGACCCTTGGGCTACCCTGCAATGGAGGCCTGCACACGTAATCTACGAATTCCTCCGTGTAGTAGCTGGCCCTGTGCCGTTGTCTTTCCTTCACTGACTCCGAAATCCCGCATAAAAATAACAGCTGTATCACACCACAAGCAAGGGATGATAAAAGCATATTTCAAGATCTGAAATTAGGTATATTCCGCGAAAATTCCCAATTGCCTTGTTAAGAGCGTGATGGTGTTGCTGGCTTTTATAGTCGTCCAGGATGCTTCACAAACGGCACACTGAAGGCAAACTATTTCACTATTGGCGTGCAGGACTCACTTAGACTGAAAAACAGCATTTCACATATGGATTGGTGTGCAATGTCGGCAGATCCGGTAGAGCCGACCTCACTCGACTTCTGGTGTAAAAGAGGAAATCCCATTTGTCTGTTTCCGTGTCGTTACTCTTGCACCAGGCAACCAGTTCTGTGATCGCAGATACACAGATTTCGGTTAGAACATTCCACTCAGCAGAGATGGGGTACCATTGCACGGATGACAAGAGGTGATTAATAATTTGAGAATTATATATACCCTAACCTGTGTTTTCCACTATAGGTCTTCAGTATCATGTTAGTTCGTGAACCCATTTTGCATGGCTTGGTTGAACGACTGTCAAACGGACGGATCCGCAGGTCAGGGCCTGTTTTTCCCGGAGAACTGGGGGAAAGTACACCTTTTGAGCCGTAGACCGTGTGCCTGGCTGTACAAACTCACTGTTATACAGACATGTACGTCATGAGTGGAGGGCAGAATGAATCCGATCGCCCAATAGCCACCCACCAACTCAACATTCCGTGCTATTCGAGTGGTGGCGTCCACGGGAATCGCAATATCAAACAGTAACACGGCAGTGTTGTCAAAAGACCTAGATGTGAAAACGGACTTGCACGAAGAGAATGCATTCATGAAATGCCAGGTCTCAGGACAATCGAAAAAAGCACAGTAAATTTGAATTATTTTAAAAGTTTGCCGTTCATCAATAACATCAAGCAAGGATGACTTTCAGCTAAGAATAAAAAATAAAAAAGGAAACTCACGACGGCCGCTGACACACAGTAAACCCTAGCGGCAGATGCAGCGCCTAATGGTGGGGTGAGTGGATAAGTCTCACAACCACTCGCACAAGTGCAGAGAAACCCCGTTAGCCGCATGGATTACTAGAAGCAGCTTATAGCCAAGTCACATTCCTTTTCTCTTTTTGTTCAGTGACGTGCGGTGCAGCTTTCTTTTAGCTCTGAAACAATCTCGGGGTTGGGCTTTTCATACCCAGATATGCTTTTTCCGGTGTCATAGAGGCAACTGGTGTATCTCGGGAACCAGCTGAACTCGATCCATGGCGGAAAGCAAGCGCTAGGGACCTGGTGGCCCGAACATTGATCTTTCCAGCTCAAAAGGACGTGAAAGGTTTTCATACAATTGTGGGGAATCGCCTCTTATACGGGTAAAATCAAGAGAATTCTGGTCAAAAGAAAAATCTACAACTACTATTTTAAGGACCTACTGAAAATGGCATCACCATAATGATGTTTCAAAACAATTCGTTGAACACCTTCGCACACACTTTCGCTCTCGTACTCACCTTTACAGGCGCGCACTCACCTTTTCGGGCGCGCACTCACTTTCACTCTCGTTCTCACCTTTTCAGGCGCACAGGCTCGTACTCACCTTGGCCTTTACACGAAATAAAGTGCCTGTGAAATCTCTGCCATGCATCAGGGTAAGTAACAAGAGCGAGTAGTATTGAAGGATTCTGAGAGTCCGCTGCTTGTGGCCAGTGCCAGTGTTAAAAATGCATTAGTGTCAACTCATTCAAAACTTCTGTCTTTGTCTCTATGTTCCCATCCGTCACGGTTCGGATGTGTCTTGGACGACGGAAGGGATAACCTTTTAAGAGATGATTAATTCAAGTGACCATTTCGCCTTCACACGAATGTTTGCGGCATTGCGCCACATTATTGTAAATTCCAGATTTTACGGTAGAGGTGTGGAAGTTTGCGTATGCCTTTGTGTGCATGAGTGTGTGTATGTGTCTGTGTGCATGTTTGCGTGGCCATGCTGTGGGAAGGCTTTCCGCCTGAGTGCGTACTTGTGTGAATTTCCGTTGCGTTTCTCTTCTACTATGGGAACTCAATTGCGAATTAGCTCTGTTGCTAAATGGTTTTGTATTGCCGCATCCTATTTTATTTCTTGAAATATAGTCCCTGTGGTTGATCGAGCAATTTGTGTTTAAAGGAGTGCGGACTGAGTATGTCTGAGAAACAACACCCAAATATCTTGTCAGATCACCCGACTACTGCTGCCCTTTTGGAAGCAAATGTTCTAAATGCTCTTGCTGGATTGGACAACTCCACACATGTTAGACATGTCCAGCGCAAATACAATGATCAGTCTAAGCTCTCAGCCCTCCACTTGATTGGCCCCGGCGCAATGCTGCACAGCCTGTCTATGCGGCGCATGGTAGCTGCGTGTACCTACATTTACAAGCTACTGTGTTCCAATCCTACCGGCCCACTTCGTCAGCTCTTGCCTTCCTCTCAAGCCCCCCGACCAGCCCATGTTCGACCCACTCGTCTCTCTCTCGTCCGTCTCGACATGCATAACTACCAGCTTGAGACAGGGCTACCTGTTAATAGCCGGGAAAGTTGCCGAAGAGCCAGCGGGGCAGATGCAGGTAGCGTGTGTTGGAGCTGGTGGTCATGGCCACTGACAGCACCGTGCTCGCTGCGAGTTCTGGGGTTGGTAGAGGTGAAAACACAGAGAGCAGCAGCGGAGGACCAGGCAAGTAGCGCAGCTTGTACAGGCAGGCAAGCGAGGCAACAGTGCGGCGGATGGCCATATTGTGTAGGTGTGCCCCAGGGCCAATAGCATGAAGCGCGCGGCGCTGAACATTGTTCAGACGCTGGCGGTGACTCTGCGCAGCTACCATCCATACAAGAGGCGCATACTCCATGACTGGACGTAGGAACGCCTTGTATACGGTCATCCAGCCGGCGGGGGTGAGTATGTGGGCGGCTCTGTTTAGGACCCAAAGCCATTGGCGTGTACGGGTGGCTACGGAGCGTAGGTGATCGCTGAAGGGCAACTTGGCGTCCACCTTCACACCAAGGAGGGTGATGGTGGTTGTCTCGGGCACCAGTGTGCCACGAAAGAGGAGTGGGTACAAAACACCTGAGCGGAATCCGACAGTCCAAAGCTTTTGTCCCTTGCCCGTGTTCCTGTGAAACAGTGGCATGACTGCCTTCGCTTGCAACACTCTTCTCCTTGTATTTTGTAATGATCGAGCACGTTTCTCCGGTTTCGTCAACGACCGCAGGTTTCACGAATTACTTAGAGCACGTCCTATTCACACGGAAGCTGCCAACGACGGCATTGCACCACACTATCGTTAATTGCGACTTGTACAGTAGGTGTATGTTTGTTTGTCTGTGCCCATGTTGCTATCGCGCTCTCTGCCTGTGAATTTCCGTTATTGTTCCTCGTTAACAACCGGAAGATACATGCAGATTAGCTTTGTTGTTAAACGGCAGTACAACGCCTGCACTGTTCGTGCGCGCCATACACAAAGCCAAAAAATGAGTAAGAAGTGTGAGAGAATAAAGCTAAATGAGAAGAAAATGAACAAGGACCCTTGGAAGTAAGTGCCGCATTCATTTGAAAAGGTAAAGGTGGCAGCACGGTAGGACGGAAAGTTTGGCCATATAAAATCAGCATTAACTTAGAAGAGATACTTCAAATGTGAGCAAGTCGTCATGTGAAATCAGCTGTGCGCCTGTGCGATTTGGCAGGTGTGTAGAGGTCTAATACCAATCAACAGACCTCAGATACTTGTGAACCATAGACAGCTGGAGGCGAGCAAGAGCCGGTTTGTGTTGCGAGAAGCTCTGGAGCAGGATGATTCCTGTCCTCAATGACAGCGGACGGAAATGATCGCTGTGAACTATTGCGTGATTTACGATTGTGGTTCAGTGTAAAGCTGCCATCCGTGGCCATTCCGTCTCTGCTGACGAGTGTGCCCATTTAGCTCTGGTGCAGCGCCAGATATAACAAATGATAACAGGATGGTTCATGCCAGTAAGGAGTACACAGTAATCACGCCTAACGAAATGTAAAGGTGTCGTAACCGGTAAATTAGGGAATTATCCGTTTTACCGTGGGCCCAGTCAACTGTTCAACGAAAGGATATATTACAATCGTCTATTCCTTTCGGCAGTAGTACTCCTTCGTGTGTTAGTTCGCATAGTAGTTTGTCGTTTGTTTTACGTGATCATCGGAATCAAACATGATGGCTGATCGAATTCCCAACAAACAGAAAGACATTGGTTCGATTCGACTTGAGTGGAAGTTTGTTCTAACACCCTTCATCGCCATACTGCTACCACTGATGTTGTTGATGCTTAGTGTGAACGCCAAGCGTACTGTTTCCGAAGACGTGCCTGTAGGGTGGGATACATCAGTGTGCCGAGCAGCAAGAAGCAGTCTCCAAGAGGGTACACTGAACACATTCTGCAACTGGGATGATATCCGGCACAGCTCGTACTGCCTAACAATGGAAGCTCTGCAGTCAGAAATGCGCACCTGCAAGTCAGTCTGGGTTGACAGCCCACTGCTTGTGAAATTATACTGCACCATTAACGGTATTGCTATGTGGAATTTGGATAAGCACTTGTGGCACTATTTACGGTCAACCAATTTTAGCTTCGCAACTTGTCATGAGCGTGTAAACCATCGCGCGGAACGTATCATTTCGCTGTGTTCAATGAAGTCCAAACTGACCCATCAATACTGCGCGAATGGAGCCTGTTGCGCGAATGCAGGGCATCGGAATGAGAAGTGTCGTCACCATCTTTACCGTAAAATGTTCCTTTTCGTACTTGCGCATCCACTACCCCCTGATGGTTCTGATCACTATCCATTCAAAGCGTATCCACTGGACCCAGTAAGTGCTAGACGACTCTGGGGATGTTGGGAACAGGAGACGTAAGCCGTACCCTATACACGCGTGGAAGGTGGGACATCGATTCTACATGCATCGACACTCTGAAAGATTTAGGTTCAAGAGTCGCTAAATCTGTCTTTGTGGATGTGCTGCAACAATGGCCAATTCGTATAAAAGTAAAAAGGCCATACAGTGGGTACAAGAAACGATTAACGCGTCTGGCGGCTACCTTTCTACAGGAGTTGATCAGTCGTGGTGGAGATGGTCTCATGCAGCATTATGTGTATCCAGTCTTTGAACCTTTCAAGCAGACTGCTCTCCTGAGGTCACATGCAACTT
This sequence comes from Sycon ciliatum, assembly GCF_964019385.1. NCBI lineage: Eukaryota > Metazoa > Porifera > Calcarea > Leucosolenida > Sycettidae > Sycon > Sycon ciliatum. The sequence continues at coordinate 22,396,214 of NC_088649.1, forward strand.
CTGGAAATGTCATCGTTTCTTGCAGTGGACTACGTGGAAAACGCGCGCAAACCTACAGCACTGTTTTGCGGCTGCTGAGACTAGTGATTGTGCACGAAATTACCACCGTGAAATACAAACTGCGGCGTTTCCCGTTTGTGATTCTCTCCACTCTGAACACTTTTCTGCCTTGCGCCGTGCATAGGCTTTTTGTGACCTCGTGTAATAGCACTTCAAGCTTTCCTCTGTAGACACTGGGAATATGAAAGAGGAATATGTTTCCTAACCCTGAAACTGTTTAACACTTTGTTTTTAGGTTCCAGGCCTATTGGTTGGTACTATAAGAATTATAGTGTTTTCTATTTTAGTGTAATACATGTACATAGTTTGGATAGTTTTGATAGTTTAATTTACCTTCATGGGTATCTGTTTAGTATCGTTGCTGTTCTTGGCTTCTGTTCGTCCGTTTTTCTCTGTTTTGTATTATATTTTTCAATAGGCTACGTTGAATACGTAATATTTTCCCACTTCATATCACGTATGTCTATTTTTCTATTCTATTTTCAAAAAGAGTTTTTCTTTTTTTCTTTTTCCTTTGAGCACGAGAAGTACATTAGAACGACGCAAGAATGTCAATACACCATAACAGTGTCAATACACCATAACAGTGTCAATACACCATAACAGTGTCAATACACCATAACAGTAAAGCGTGTTTCATAGGCATTGCACGTTAGGTTATAGTCGCACATGCAGGAACCGCTAAGCCTTCTTGCATATACATGTACATGTACATGTGTACAGTTATGCAACAGTTCTGATGCAGAAAGTGGGGAATTGATTACTGACTAGCAGAGCATATCATAATGAATCATTTATGTCATTCCGTCAAGTGATAATGAAACTATTATTATTTGTTATTATTATTATTATTATTATGCTCTATTCGCGTTAGCATCAGTGAGCTTATAAAGCTCACATGTAGCCTTCGCTTAAGCCGCAAGAAGGAGCAAGTGAGCACGAGGAAGCGCAATGCACACAGAGCGTCAAAACAAAACGAAAAACAAACAAAAAACAGAAAAAAGAGACAAGCTGCAAGAAGGAGCAAGTGAATGCGAGGAAGCCCAGTGCACATCAAGCATCACAATCACAAACAAGACAAGATGGAAACGCAAAGTTATGTCCATTGTTGCATTAGCGGCTACATACAGCCTTCACCAGGTCCGGCCACTGAGGGCGATCCTGGGCGAGCTGCTGCAGCCTGTTGCAGTCATCTCCATTATCTATATATAAAGGTATAAATTATGTCCATTGTTTCATTAGCAGCTACATACAGCCTTCACCAGTTCCCGCCACTGTCGACGGTCTTGGGCAAGCTGCTGCAGCATGTTCAAGTCATCGCCAGTCTCTAGGGCGGTATTATTTTTCAGCTTTTTGAGATCATTATTGAGCGTTCGCGGGAGCGTTGTTTTTGGGCGTCCCCTAAAGCTGGGGCCGTTACCCCCTAAGAAGTAAGCTCCCATGGCACGTCTGGATGGAGCTGCCTCTTCCAAACGCAGCACATGACCAAACAGCCTCCATCTAGCATCTCTGATGATTTGGCTCACGGGGCGAGATTCTGTGCGTTTATACAGGGAAGTGTTCTTTATTATGAGCGGGTATTTAATGCCTATCACTGGTCGCAGCTGCTGCCTGTGGAACGAGTCCAATTTCCGCTCCTGTGTCCCCGTGAGGCTCCACGTGCCACAGTTATAAAGCAGGATTGGTAGAATGAAGCTATTATAGAGGCGCACTCGTAGAGACTCTCTGATATTGCCTATGCTGTTGCTCATTAGGATTTGGGCAAATTCTATCCTTCGCTTTCATATAACTGGGCCAGGAACCCGTTTGAACTTGCGAAGTAAAATAAAAATCAATCAATCAATCAAAAGATCTGATGTGTTGCCCTCTCAGCCATATCACCCACATCCGGTGAAGTGCGCTTGTAGCCAACCGCTTTCGTCTGCCTATGTCCTTATCCACTCCAAGCATCGAGCCCAGCTTTATTGTGTGTCGCCACTGTTCCTCTATTCGATCCTTTTGTCTGCTTATCATGGTGTGTTCCGTCTTCCCCTCATTCATCTTCAAGTTCCACTCTGCTAACGAAGAGGATATTGTAGGAAGGCAATTGGTTTTTATTATTTCAGTTAATCGACGTGGAGACAACAATTTTATAATAGCAATAAAAAGAACAAATTCTGCAGTCATCGCCACACTACAACGAAGTCATGTAAGTTTACCAGAATTAATTTTCTTGTCACATTCATCAGTGGAAAGTCGTGACTGAAGAGTAACCATGCTGAACAATGATTAAATATACATTCAATGATGTGTTACGAGAACAAAATACAGTGCCAAAATAGAAAGAGGGAAGGTGAGACAATAGCAGTGAAGTGAGAGCTAAGTGCAACGGTGGGTGAAAAACTAATAATTATAACGCTAAAACTGTGTAGTGAGACAAACAATCATGCTGTGCACCTACGAAAACAATTTTAACGCAACTACAACAACAATGGTAACAAGTTGCCATCAAGATCAAAGGAGGAGTCAACGAACAGAGGTTAAACAACGTCAAACGAGCCTGGGACCGATCAGTGTTGATGAGGAGAATGACACGGAGGACGACACTGAGGACGAGTTGGGAGATGAAACGGAGGACGAGATTGCGGTTGTTGGAGACGAGGAATCAGATGGTGATTGTGATCGTAAGAAGTCTGCCGTTTTTCTTCACTTGTTGTCTCACCCTAAGTGTCTGCAGGTGTATGATGATTTTAGTTTTTCTGTTCTTTGTCGTGCACGGTATGCTAGTCAGTTGAAAGTACTTGAGGCTGTTTGTATTCGTTTGCATAAGCCTGATCTTTGTAAGCAGAAGAAACATGTAGTTGCGTTAAAATTGTTTTCGTAGGTGCACAGCATGATTGTTTGTCTCACTACACAGTTTTAGCGTTATAATTATTAGTTTTTCACCCACCGTTGCACTTAGCTCTCACTTCACTGCTATTGTCTCACCTTCCCTCTTTCTATTTTGGCACTGTATTTTGTTCTCGTAACACATCATTGAATGTATATTTAATCATTGTTCAGCATGGTTACTCTTCAGTCACGACTTTCCACTGATGAATGTGACAAGAAAATTAATTCTGGTAAACTTACATGACTTCGTTGTAGTGTGGCGATGACTGCAGAATTTGTTCTTTTTATTGCTATTATAAAATTATTTCAGTTCGTTGCCTTAACAGTACAAAGTACAAATATCAAGAGGGACGAACGAAAAGAGAAAATAAAACATAGCAGAGAGAAAGATGCAACTGAAAGGAAAGAAAAACGGAGAAGGAATGTGGACTGGGCGGATTCATGAACCATTACTAGAGCAGGGCAATGCATGAACAGCAATCTTTTAGATACTTTTGGTCGGTACTGATGAAGTCCACATCATCTGCATATTCCGACTCTCCCGGCAGAAGCAGCTGGACGTCTCGGTCTGGTCGCGGCGGTAGACGGTTTCGTACCTCTCTTAACGCAGCTTCCAGGTAAAAAAAAAAAAAAAAAAAAAAAAAAACAATACCGGCGACAGAGAATCTCCCTGTGGAGTCCCATTGTATGTTTCAAGTGGCTGGCTCAGGATGTTGTTTAGCCGTACTTTAATGGTGGTATCCGTAAGTAAGCACTGAATAAGATGTAATTCGTCCCGGTTCACAATAGTCTCCAGCACGTTCATGAGCTTTGGTCTTGAAATAGTGTCAAAGGCTTTCGACATATCAATTCCCAAAATGGCGATATCTTCCTTTACTCTTTGGCATCTTGCTGCCAACCATCTGTAGGAGTACACAGCATCCGCTGTACTTCTCCCGCTGCGAAATCCGCTCTGGCAGGGCGAGAGGTATTGATCAACTGCCGGCTTAATACGCGTCAATACGATTAGAGACAGTAGCTTGCGTAGTGTATTTAGAAGGGTAACTGGCCGCAAATTTGCAGGAGGACCTCTCTTCTTGCCCGGTTTCGGCAACGGGAACAATATACCATCACCAAGCTGGATGCGTTGATCTTTAGCGTAATTATTGAATAATGTGGCTATGTTACCATGCAGTGATTGCGTCCCATACTTCAGGAGCTCAGCCGGGATTCCATCGGGGCCGGATGCTCTGCCGTTATTTAAACGTTTTGCAGCCTTGGACACCTCCTCAGTCGTTATGGATCGGTTCAGGGGCATTTCACTCCTCTCCAACACCGTTGTTGCTAGTGCCTGGTCGCAGAATATAGTTCTGAAGTGTTCCTTGACCGCTTCCACCGATTCCGCAGGTTGAGATATAATTTTGCCTTCAGCATCCTCAACGATAACCGGTGATTGTTTCTGACGACGGAGTAGCTGGGTTGCTTTGAACATCTTTGCGTCATTCTTTATTCTTCCTATTTCTCCCACTCGTTCATCAAGCCTGCTCGATGCCATCTTGAGGCATTCCCGCCGAATCTGGTGTGAAATGCGATTGCGTTCTTGCTTCATCTCAGAAATCTTCCCAGCGTCTTTGCAGTTAGTGAGATCCAAACGCAACTTGCGTTTTTTCTCGGCTAGCTGTTCAATGGCATTGTTATAGCCATTTGTATGTACTTTTCTTTTTTTTTGGTACTATGCCAATGGATGATGCAGCTGACTCCTTCATAATGCCGGTGATCTTCCGGGCATGCTCCTCAACACCCATGTTGTCCATCTCACGGCATGCCAATTCCAGACCCCGCTCGATTGCCGCTTGGTATGCCTCCCTCTTGCTCAAGTCACTGAATTCAGATACACTGAATTTGTCATTGGTCTCCCTTGATATGCATGGCGCATTCAATTTCTTGTAAAGATTGGTCAGGTTGACTTTAGCGAGGACAAGGCGGTGGTCACTCTCCATCTTTGTCCCCGCATATGACTCTCCATCTTTGTCCCCGCATATGACCTCGCATCTTCCACCACAGAACGCTCACTATTCCGACAGAATATATAATCAATCTGGTTGTATATGGGTATTGCTGAGCCACCGTCTGGGTTGTGACGCCATCCTGTCCATGTTGTGATATGTGCCGCACGGTGTTGGAATGCAGTGTTGCAAGCAAACAGGTGGTTGTCCGACGCAAAGTCAGTCAGAACCTGTCCACTGTAATTGCGGCGGCCTCTTGAGTGTGCTCCGCAGCACGACAAATCATGTCTCCCCGTAGCTGTAACGGAACGTTTTCCAACTTTAGCATTGAAATCACCTATCACGAAAAGCATGGCTGATGATCGAAGCTTCTGAATTGTCTCCAATAAACTGTTGTAGAATTCATCCAGACAGGCAGGGTCCTCCGCAACGCGTCCAGATGTTGGTGCATAAACGTTGATAAACGAGCACAGAGTTCTATCGGACAGCCATAGCTGCAGCACAGCGATCCGGTCAGAGATACTCCAGTATCTGTGAATTCGGGGCAGTAAACTTATTTTTACGGCGAATCCAAGTCCATAGTGTCGAGAGGTCGACGAAAGACACAGGAGTCGATAATTATCAATAATTCCATCGAAGCCCTGAGAGATTTTCGTCTCTTGCAGGCAGCAGAGTTCAGCTCCATATCTTGTTAGGTCACAAATAAGTTGATTTTTTTCAAATTTGAATTTCGTCCACGAACATTGAAAGTTCCGACGTGAAACAAGCTACTCTTGTTTCTATGACTGCTACTCAGAATACTGCGAGTCCTCAAACCCACCTGCTCATTAGCGAAAGACATAGGCCATAGGGTTCAAGAACAGAACCACCATGGCTGAGAGGCGTCACTCTCTCATCCAAACTAGTGAAGCTAGTATCATAATAAAGCCCAGCAGAATACGTGTTACAGGGTATCTGAAAATCGAAGACGCAAACGGCCCTTTGTTGATGGTGATGAACTGACTTTATTAGAAAAGATCAACCTGTAAATCGCTGTATTATGTAGCATTCCTTTGCTGCATATTCGCTTCCACTAGGCTAAAAAATATGATTAGGGCGCGATAAAAAACGATCTCCATAAATCCAAATTGCTGACCCGCTGCCTGTAATAGTTTTACCTTGACACTTCTTGCTTGTCTTATGGTAACACCTTGTGTTCCTACTATTCTCACTCCTGCGGTTCTCGCCTTTCTTTTGCTTTATAACCTCTGGTTTGAACATCATTCGGGGAATTCTCCAATCAATCAAGTCTATACTGTTACACTGGTAGCTTGAGGATGGTTGAGATCATCGTTTGCCCTTTGACGTGCCTTGTGCTCCTGGCCGCTACTGCTCTGCTATACGCCGCTTTCCGTGAGATCCGCCGCCCTCGGGACAACGTGGCTGCTACAGTTGGACGACATCAATCACCTGCTACATCAAGCTCAAGTCCTCCGGATCTAGCCCCGTGTCGATCGCGTTCTCTCTCCCTGACAAGCCCGAGCGTCAAACGCGTTACCAGAGAACCAAATGTTTTCCATGGCAACCCTTCCGAGTTCAAAGAGTGGGTATTTACGGTCGAGTTAGCCTTGAAGTGCTCACCTCAAGGTGACCCGGAGAGCCAAGTTAACTTTGCGGCTAGCTACCTCGCTGGGAATGCGCGTCTTTGGCTAATTTCTTCCATGGAAGCAGGTGAGCAATTTTCGGATTGGCATTCTTTGAAAAGCGCCCTAGCGCGAGTGTATGGCCCGTACTATGACGGGGAAAGAGTGCGGTTGGATATGTTCTCTATCCAACAGCGTGGGTCAATTGAATCGTACGTAACGGAGTTTTCTCGGCTAAGTTTACAGGTGCCGGAACTTGACGAACTCTCCTGAGCCTTGCTATTTGTCAACGGCCTGCACGGTAACATGCGGACCTTGGTAGTGAAGGAACACCCCACTACACTGTCAGCCGCCGTTCAGGCAGCGCTAGCAGTCGCCTCAGACAGCCGATTTCAGCGCAGACCACCACTGGCGACCGCGCCGGGATTCGCACCACCATCAGGTAGCAGAAAGCTAACAAAACTAAGCCCCGAGGAACGTGAGACATTACGAGCCCAGGGGGGGCTGCTTCGCATGTCGTCGACCAGGCCATATGGCCCAGAATTGCCCACAGCATCGAGATCACCCAAACGGTGGACGTCAGTAAGGCCGATGCGATTACTGACGCAGCAAGAAAAGGCATCACCTGCGTGTAGTGTGTGCTCCGTCTCTACCCGTAACCGATTCAGTAGCCTCGCTGTGGAGGATGTTGACGATGATGCTGAATGCTCCGAAGCCAATTTCAAGCGAGATGTTACACCAACTATTGAGGCCCAGGTTACCAGCGTCAATGTGGAAACGGAACATGAGCTCCTGCGTGTAGAAGGCAAAATCAACGGTCGTCGCGCGCTAATGTTAATAGATTCGGGCTCGACCCATGATTTCATTGCCGAACAGTTTGCCAGGAGAGTTAACCTGCCAACCGAAATTGGCTCGGAAAACCTGAATGTCACGCTGCCTGATGGAGCATCAAGCTCGTTTCCCATGGAGACGACCCATGAATTGAAGGTTATCGTAGGCGACTTCAGCGATAACCAAACCTTCACGGTGTTCCCCCTTCATCGCAATGACGCTATATTGGGGAAACACTGGTTAACGCGTAACAATCCGTAACAATCCAGACATAAACTTCCGGACGAATGAAGTCAGGTTGAACTCGAATGGTTCGCCTTGTGCGTCGCCCAGTCAAAGCGAACCGACCGCTCCTGTGGAGGCGATGTTCATATCTGGTCGTCAGGCTAGGCATGCTCTTAGGAGTGGAGACGAAGGTGTTCTGGCGTGGGTCAGCGTAGAAGACGGCATTGGCAAGGAACCTCCCGACAAATCCACTCAGAACGAGCACCCAGATCTCAAGACCATGTTCCGTGACTATGACGATCTTTTCCCGGATGATCTGCCAGCTAGACTCCCACCAGAGAGGTCTGTAGACCACGAAATCCGCATCACCCCCATCGCGACCTGCCTATCGCCTGCCCAGGCCAGAAATGGACGAATTGCAGAAACAGCTCACAGAACTCTTGAAAAAGGGTTTCGTAGAACCAAGTAAGTCCCCCTTTGGTGCACCGGTGTTTTTTGTCAAGAAAGCTGATGGTTCGTTACGCATGGTCTGCGATTAAGTAAAGTAAAGTAAATTATCGTATCCGTTCCCGAAGGGAACTCACGACGGCCGCTAACACCCGATAAACCCTAGCGGCAGATGCAGCGCCTAACGTTGGGGGTGAGTGGGTAAGTCTCACAACCACTGGCACAAGTGCCGAGAACAACCCCATTAGCTGCATCCATGTACCCCTTGTGCCTGGCCACAAGTTCCCAGTTGACTGTGGGTAGCAGCACGGCTGGAAAAACCGCTCCCAGGCAGGACTTGAACCAGGTACCTCTCGTATCTCAATCATGGTCTTTGACCAACCCACTGTGCCTGCCTGTCTGCGATTGGAGGGATCTAAACAAGATAACTGTTAAGAACAAGGCGTGCTTGCCCAATGTGGATGATTTATTCGATGCCGTACAGGGCGCTAGTTACTTCACGAACCTAGACTTCCGATCAGGGTATAATCAGATTCGCATTCAAGCTGAGGACGTGCCCAAAACCGCGATTAACACTCCCTTTGGGCATTACCAATTTAGGGTCATGGGATTTGGTCTCACCAATGCACCGGCAACATTTCAATCCATGATGAATACGATTCTTCAACCATATCTGAGGGAGTTCGTAGTCGTGTTCCTAGATGACATACTCATCTTCAGCAAAACGTGGTCGGAGCATATGCAGCATGTCCGGTCGGTATTGAGCGTGCTCCGGGACAACCAGTTATTTCGCAAACGGTCAAAATGTGAATTTGGCGCGGAGAGTGTGCTGTTCCTGGGACATTGCATCGATGGACTGCACATCGCCCCTGACCCAGACAAGATTGCCGCAGTAAAGGTCTGGCCCGCTCCGACTTCCGTCACAGAGGTGAGGCAATTTCTTGAATTTACGAATTATTTTAGGCGATTCATAGATCAATACTCATCGCTCTCTAAGAACGTAGAGGAGATAACGGGAAAACATGCACGATTCGAGTGGAACAGCTCTCGGCAACATGCCTTTGAATCGCTAAAGCATGCCTTGTTGAATGCGCCCCTATTGCGGCTGGCTGATGTGAACCGACCATTCAGAGTGGTAACAGATGCAAGCCATTTCGCCTTGGGATGTGTTCTTCTCCAAGAACTAGAGGAAGATGCCTGGCATCCAGTGGCTTATGCTAGCCGAAAATTGTCTGCTGCTGAACAGAATTATACAGCTACAGAAAGAGAAACATTGGCCATAGTGTTTGCGCTAAAGACCTGGCGCATCCACCTCTATCAACACTTTGTGGTCATTACAGACAACATGGCGGTAGTTTATCTGAAAACAAAACCAAGCATTACAAAGAGAGAGGCGCGATGGGTTGAATTCCTAGCTGACTATGACTACACAGTCCGTCACAGACCCGGCAGAGAGAACCCTGCAGATCCCCTTTCGCGTCGCCCAGATCTCCATGAGAGGAACCTCGTGGAGAATGCAGTACCACGTTTGAATGCTATTGAGTATGCTTTAGCAATGAATGATGACGTGTCCAATACAATATCAGATGCCTACCAGAGAGACAAAGAGCTAACTCCCATCATAGAAAGATTGAAGCATTCTCTCCGAGATAATTTGCATGATCGCTATTATTGGGACGAATCCACTGATCGCTTGTATCTCAAGGCATCCCCCAATAACCGGTTGTGCATACCACAGTGCGGTGTCCGGTTAAAGCTCATTCAAGAACACCATGAGTGTGCAACGGCTGGCCACCCGGGTCGTGATCGAACGTACTTCCGCCTAGCACGTTTTTCTACTGGCCCCGAATGGGTCTCGATATCAAGAGATTTGTCAAAACCTGTGATCTCTGCCAGCGAACGAAGGGAGGTCAGCCACGAACAGGGCTTCTCCAGTCACTTCCAATACCTAATAGTCCTTGGCAGGATATCTCAATGGATTTTATTGTTGGATTGCCCCTTACTTCTCGTGGCTTCGACGCAATTTACACGATTGTGGACCGACTTACGAAATGCGTACATCTTGTTCCAACAAACTCGAAGATTGATGCTAAGGGCAGCGCTCAACTGTACATTCAAAACGTGTTTCGTCTGCACGGGCTGAGCTCGACCATTGTTTCCGATCGCGATCCACGATTCACTGCAGCTTTTTTCAAAGAAGTATTCTCTCAGCTAGGAACTAAATTGGCATTCAGCACTGCTAACCACCCTCAAACGGATGGTTTGACAGAGAGAGTTAACCGGCAAGTGGGAGATGTTCTAAGAGCATTTGTGAACTTGAGACAGGACAATTGGGATTCGCTTCTACCACTCAGCGAGTTTGCAATAAATAGTTCACAACAGTCATCTGTAGCTAATACACCGTTCTATCTGAACTATGGGTTTGACCCTAAGTCCCCGCCCGAATTCATTCTTACGGGAGGGGAAAGGAGTGATTCGGTCGATTGGCTTCATGAGCAGGAAGCCGCACTAAGGATAGCTCGAGATGCAATGCTCGACGCCCAGGCAAGGCAAGCTCTATACGCAGACCAGACGAGAACGCCCAGTGATTTGAAGGTTGGTGATAGCGTTCTTGTCTACAGAGAGTTTCTACTGACCCCGGAAGCTCGTGGCCAGCCCTCTCGGAAGTTGCAACCCAAGTGGTTTGGTCCGTATCGTATCCAGGCTAAGATTGGAGCGAATGCTTTTCGCTTGGAACTACCCCGTGAACTTCGCTGCCATCCCGTGTTTAATGTCACTCCTCTTAAACGCTACGAAGAGAACACGATTCCTGGAAGACACCAACCCCCGCCTCCGCCCTTCACAGATCTAGATGGACACACACGCTATGTTGTCGAAGCCGTTTTGAATCACCGACTCCGCAGTGGTGAGCAACACTTCCTGGTGCATTGGAAGGGTTACCCCAGCAGCGAAGCTACGTGGGAGCCCGCTGGCAACCTATGTGATGAGTCTGGTCGGAATATTAAACCGCTGTAGAACTATCTAGCCTCACAACGACAGCAGCCTTGATCTAACTGGGCTGAGCCATATGCATCTCTTACTGAGATGGTTAATAATATGTTATAGACTGATATAGTTTTGCGTCATCTCCTTGTGAGAGTGATGAAGTTGAGTTGGATTACACTTCAATGTGGTTATGCATGTGCATGAGTGATTATTTAATATTCCCCTTTCCACAATTGCATCTCCTAACTGGATTGTGTTATCTAATAGAACCTTGGGCTTCCTATGGGGCCGGGAGAGTGTAATAGTTTTACCTTGACACTTCTTGCTTGTCTTATGGTAACACCTTGTGTTCCTACTATTCTCACTCCTGCGGTTCTCGCCTTTCTTTTGCTTTATAACCTCTGGTTTGAACATCATTCGGGGAATTCTCCAATCAATCAAGTCTACACTGCCCATGTGCACGTCGTACTACAAGACTTGAATCCAAATCAGAACGTTTCCTTTGTAATTCCTTAGTATTCCGCACGTTTCTGAATTTCATTTTCCAGAATGGAATTTTGGAAGGACGAATTGCGGACTTGATTGAAAGAAGTGCCTCATTTCCTCACGTTCATGACGATGTTGCGATCCTCTAGCCAGTCAGCCACTGCAGGTACTGCCCGGGTAAGCGCCTCAGAGCATTCAGTAGGCAGCCCGTGGCTGAAGTACAAGCCAATATCATCCGCAAACTGTACTGTGGGCACGTGACCAGGAACCACTGGTATGCCGCGCGTGTATATGCTGAACAAGATTGGTCCTAATAGTTAAAACGGATCCATGTGGAACACCGCATGTGCAAGCGTTACATGGTCCGTCCTGGGTGCCAATGTGCACTTGCGGGGTTCGATTGCTGAGATAGCCAACCAACCATGAGTTAATTTTTATGGTGGCCATATGTAGGAAGCGTGCCTGGGTGAATCAGCATGTCATCCAAGGGGAAATCCCTCACTCAAGGCCAGTCGCTGAGAAAAAATACGACTTTTGCCCTGACTAAAATGTCGAGCGCCCCATCTCTGCAATGCAATATTGTAGCTCTTCGGTGATTGTTGCATTGGTTGTGCCAGTGGTTGTGAGACTTATCCACTCACCCCCACCGTTAGGCGCTGCAGTGTGGTGTTATTCCCTATGGCAATATTTTCTCCACACAAAAAAACACCAGTCCTAAACCTAAGATTAGTGTGCAATAATTTAAACAAAAGTATTGAGTAAAACAACAGACGCCGACATGCCAATGTAAAGAATAATTCATAAACGTTTTCTTCTCCGATGATCATTGGTGAATTTATTAATTTACATTGAATAGTGGTCAAGGGAACGAACCAACAATAATTATAAAAATGTGTTCAGCTGGGCTACAATGTCGTAATTGAAATTTACAAAATTGCATTTTCAGGAAATGATCATTTCAAGCAGTAATTGAGGCCAGTATCTGAACACGGGCCTAGTAAAAGGTTATTAGTGCAGCTTGAATGGTGAATGGTGGGCACAGGGAGGCTAGCAACCTTATTCTAGTATTCATGAGGGATTGTTTGAAAGTACAGGTGTACGTGTTTGATTACCTTGATTTGGTCTACATAGCTTTGAATATGACTTTGTATTCTCTAGTAACTTCCAATCATGCATCCAGGTTATTGTAAAGCTTTCCTTTTGATCTTCTCTCTTATTGTTGTGACCTTTCCACAATAATTGTGTTGCATTGTCAAAAAAATTAATATGTGAAAAAATAATTGAGGCGGGGGTCGGAACTCTGACATTCCCCTTCTCGTTGATAGTGAAGGTTGCGAGAGGGCCACAAGCTATGATAAAGTGGAGGCTTTCATGAATAATGCTAGGATGTTTCCTATCTTGCTGTACAGTAAATATTTGGTGGACTGTAGAATCTACCGTTTGGGTTAGAAAAAAATGAACTCATCTGCGAGAAAAGTGCTTGTACGAGAACTATCCATCAAACCATGTACATCGAAAATGAATGCCCCTTTTAGTACAATCGTGGGTTATTCGTAGTAACTCATGTTTCATTCTCATCCCAGAACAAGTACGAGTATCAGCTTGCAAAAGTTATATTAGTCGAATCGTGAGGATAGTGATGCTGCATTATAGAAGTGGCGAACAGAAGTGTAACGAATGGCAGGATGTAAACCAGAAGGCGCTGGGGAAAGTTATATTGTAGGCAAATTTTGCATGTGGAGATTAAGTGAACGCGACTGAAAAGAAGGGTGAATGACCGTGGGGTTTAGAATACATTCCTAGCTTGCATTGCAGACGTAGCAATCGTGTTCCCGGCCTGCTCTTGATACGCCTAGTTATAGCGGTAACAGTGTTAGCGTGTCAAAGCCGTGTTGCCTGAATATACGATCCAGCTAGGCACAAGAGACATCGGATGATTCAGATGTGCGTGTATGCATGTAAATTCAATTACGTAAAACAAACAAGATCACAAGTTAACTCGTGTAGAATTTTTTCCACGAAATGTACAATGAAGAGATCAATAATGGCGTTCAGCGTATACCAAACAGCAGATTAGAAATATTTGAAGACACAATCATGTATACCCACGTCACGGGGCCAGACCAAGTGCGGCAGGAGAGAAACAAGGTGGATGATAACTTACGACACATAATTATGTTGTTTAGAATGCGTCACACAGCCCTTCCTTGTACAGGGTGTTGAGAAGCGACATTTCCAGCACTGAAAAAAGTCCGTGATGCTGCAATGCCAGCTCATTTGCCATCATCAAACTCACCACCAGGTTGACAGATCTGATGACGTCATCACGTCGCCCTTTTAGCTTGCAGAATCCTCCCTTAAGCGCAGCCTCTCCCTGCACGTGACTTCGTTTGGCTGCTTCCATTTTGAATCTTCGTATTATTGTTCGAAATTCGATTTGCAGGAATGAGCTGAGGTGGAACTTCACGTAACCTGTGGCCATCTTGAATGCGAAAATAGCTAAAGGGCTTGAGTGCTTTGAAACGTTGTTTTTGATGGCAGTGACCTGTATGGTACGATTGGTGGCAGATATAAGCGCCTTTCTGAACACAGAGGCCACAAGATCGATGCATCGCGAGTCCACGTCCCAACGACCGTGTCGGCTATACAGATATTCGCCTGCCCGTAAATCCGGTTCCCAGCACGGCAGCGGAGCAGATCCACCAGGGTTTGAGAATAACATATCCTGCTGCCGCGAGAGCATGTGTAAGGAAAGTTTGGCTTGGAAAACGGGAGCGAGTGGGTGGCGCACTTTTGCCGTCGTTGCCAGGCTCCCAATTCGAGGCTTAAGTGGACGATCCAGTTCACATTGCATGATAGTCTGACGGGCTATGTCGAACAGCTCTTTCTTATTCGTGCAATTCGGGAAGATGACGCTTGCGTTGATCAAGGGATTGAATCGAACGTATTTGTACATTTTGATAAATGAGGCATCGGCAGCAAGAACCGGGGTCCTGGCGATTTTTCAAAATGCCAATATTTGCGAAAAACCGAACCTATGTCGTTTTTTTGTCACTGCGATCAAAGCGGAAAGACTTCTTGCGATATCGCTTTGAAAGTGCTTTCCTCTTGGTGGCTTCGCTATAATTTGTTGTCATTGCAGTTGTAGTTTATCCGCCAAGCACTTGGGACGTCAAGGTAGGCGCTTTCAGCCACCATGGAGGCGTTTGCGCTCTGGGTAGCGTCTGCAAATCATGCGCTGAAAAGAGAGCGGAACAAATAATTTCTTGGCGGAACGATCCCGTCACGAATTCTTGATGGAGCACGAGCGACTAGAATATTTGGCAGCTGGATCTCCAGAGATACTCCGCTGCCTGTGATAGTCCCCCGCAAGAAGAATCAGGTGAAAGTGAAGAGGTTTCGCTCAGATGACAAGCCATCAGCGGAGGCAGCGCAGACGACGAGTTTGAGAGCTCCGTGACACGAAGTGGCGACGCAGACAGCAGCGCTGAGAGTGACGAACGAGATTCAGTACTCCGTGGCGACTATTCGCAGCTGGATAAGTTGGTGAGATACGGAGACAGCCCTGAATGAACTAAACCTTACTTGATACAAGATATTTTGTGAATAAAATTGTTGCAAGTATACATGCACGCTTGCGGTGCGCATGAAATTTGTCACAGTATTATACATGTATCTACGAGCTGCTGTGCATAGGAGAGCAAGACATGCTTGGTGGATGTATCTGGCTTGGCCCAGCATGCATATCTAGTCTTGTCCTAAGTAAGTTGCAGATTCTTCCCAGCCATGTAAAACGTCAGTTGCTTGGCTTCTTTCTGTCTGGCAAGTCTGCATACAACACCAGACCTGCACATGACAGGGATTGAGTTTTCAAGTAACATTGCAGCAAGTGCAGGCAACAATGTTACTATAATATCAACTAGAGTACGCTGTGCTTCCCTGAAGACCTATAAATATGCTAAATTGTTCTCAGTCACTCCATTAGAGCTAGCTGTAACTGCGTTCCATTTTGCCTTTTTGCTGACCATTTTTGTTGACCGTCACCCAGCATTTCGGGCGTTCTTTTTACCATCTTGGAAGGTGCCCAGAGCTCCAAAATTTGGCCCATAGATCACTCATTTAGTGGACAGTTCAAAGCCATCAAAAACTCATTTTTGCCAAATATCACCTAACCCTGGTTTTTGCTGCCCATGCCTCAAATAACAATGGTAGCAAAATACAGACTTGATCTCTGGCCTCTTCTATTCCTCTCTTGCACTGAGATTTTTCGTTCTAGCTTTCTAGCTTTTTCGAAGCTAGAACGATGGTGCAGTACGATAGTTCTGCCACATCATGTGAAGCACACCTCTTTGATGGAGAGCCACTGCTGGTGTTGCTGACATTGGCAGTGGAGTTTCTGAGGTTCTGACTTGAACTGGGTTTGCAGCAGGTCCTCCTGCTGTTCGCATTGCTGATCGGATCGTGTTGGGCGTTACCGCTGCTGTTCTTCATGTCGCCAGGACAGGTGTAAATAAGAAACTCATTCGTACTGTACGCGTTGTTCGGATCACCAACACTGATCGCATCCATCGACCTAACGCAAGAGGTGATGGATACCAGCGTAGCAAGTGAGATCAGCGCAGGTGAGACCTTGTTATAGGGCCAAAGAAAAAACAAATTTCTCAGCTGCATGCTGATAATCAGGTCCAACGTCTGTCAAGTTCACACCTACAACTATGGGGATGCTTTTTAGTACTCGATTTCAGCATCGAGAGAAGTGGTATTATCGTTTAGACAAAGACCAACACAAAACTTCGACCCATTTATATAGCCAGATCCTGGCACCTCCAAGCAGCATCGAGTGTGGAACTGAAGTCGCTTGGATGCTGAGGGTAGTGTCTGTTCACAAGCCTCGCAGGAGAGCGGTTGATCTACACGGAAATCAACAGACAAGACCAAACGTCAGGTGTTTTCCTATCCCTATTCGTTTGGTAGAACGCTAGCAATGGAGTGTTCCCAACAACATTCATGCCACCAATTCACGGGACACCTATGTCGACAAGCATTCTATGTAATGCCCAGACCAGAATACAACCGGGGCCAAATTACCAAGTTGGTGACGACCTACAAAACTGACAAGTTGTGAATTTAATGTGTCCGTGTCTGCAGAGGCTAAGCTTCCTAATATGGACATACATGTATGAAGACAAAATTGTATGAAAACAGCCTCAAAAATATTCAAAGTTAATATTTTAGCGCTTATCGGGAGCATCATTGGAGTCTTTCCGTTTTTAGTGATTATGATTTCCATATCGTCCACCTCACTTCCTGGTTGGTTTTACATACATGTACTTCGGTTACTTTGGCGGCTATCAAGAATCGGGTATTTTGTCTTTCAAATGTGTACATTGTTATCTACTC
Organism: Sycon ciliatum; assembly: GCF_964019385.1. Taxonomy (NCBI): domain Eukaryota; kingdom Metazoa; phylum Porifera; class Calcarea; order Leucosolenida; family Sycettidae; genus Sycon; species Sycon ciliatum. The sequence goes on from NC_088649.1 coordinate 22,413,126, forward strand.
TTGCAGGTTTTCTCTATTCCTGCAGGTTTTCTCACTCCGTTTTGTTTCATGAGGCTGCGCATTTTGCCATTTTCCTTTCCTTTTCACGTCTAGCCTTAAGGCATAAATTATTGTTGTCTTTTCTCCCTTACGTGGCAGGTAGCCATTACGCTTATCGACTTTAAATTTTCTGACCCACTACGGCCACCCACTAGTGCTTTTTTTGCGGGGAAGATAAGTCGGACGTTGTAGTACACAATCATTAATTTTAGAAACAGAGGTAATTTGCAATTGAGTTCCGATTGTAGAAGAGACACGAAAACGGAAATTCACACAAGTACGCACTCAAGCGGAAAGCCTGCCCACAGCATGGCCACAAAACACACGGACACGCACACAGACACAGACACACACAGACACAGACACACAGACACAAACCCTCACACACACGAAAGCACACGCAAACACCCACGCCTCTACTGTAAATTCTGCAATAAATCATAATGTGGCGCAATGCCGGAAACATTCGTGTGAAGGCGACCTGCTCAATTGAGTTAATCATCTCTCAAAAGGTAATCTCCGCTGTCGTCAAACACACATGAGAATCATGATGTATGGGAACAATTCAACATGGTAAAAAAGACATCACATTTGCATGAGAGGTAACTAAAGTGGGAGCATAGTTAAAAAGACATCATTCTGGCATGAGAGGACACTCATGCATTGCTGCTTTACACCGGGCACGGGGCACAAGCAGTGGACTCTCGGAACACTCTTGGATGAGAGTTTCAACAGCCGTGGATAGAAATATGCAATCCAAGTACATGAAACTGTAAAGTCACGTTTCCCGTGAGACTCGACTGGAAGCCAAGCTCTCCGCTCCCCCCCCCCCCCCCCATTGATCAAGCGCATACGTAGCTCGTACAGATGTGGGAGAACAGACCCACTAAAATATTGAAAGACCGAAAATCCGAATTCCTTGCTCCATGCATCCCAAATTTAAGGCCACGATTTGCCAATTGACTGTGGGTTGTTGCACGGCTGTAAAAATCCTTCCGCCTCGAACAAGGAGTTAAACCTGGTACCGTCTGTTTCTCAATAATAGTGTTCGACTATGCCTGCGAGCATAGTTTATTATAAGAAAGCAGTTTCTTGTCTAGTATATACACTGTATATCATGTGCACATTCACACATCTGAAGGTTTGTGGTTTTTCAATAAAATAAACTAAAATAAACAAGCAGTGGTCGTGGCGAGATTTTCCGATTTGGCATAATCATCCGCTTTGATACGTTCTCATGGGGTATGGCCTCCTGTGGACGGCTATCAAGAAGACAAGCAAGACGTGTAAAGGGTGTAGACTGTAAATCATTTTATAAAATGCTGTGGAAGGTTAAAGTTGAAAAGGACAGTAAATGAGTGTGTGTTTGAAGATATTCCTAAATTTCATAGACGTGACAATTGTGTTACCGGCATACTCTATATACGCCGCCTGGTAACTATGTTGGCGTGTCAAAACCATGTGGTCTAGATATACGATCGCGCCAGGCACAAAAGATGTCAGATGTCTCTAACATGACTCAGATGAACATTTATGCATGTACATGGACATACTTTTCCACAACTTATAGCTATCTCGATCACCGAATAATTCAAGCAGGATGTTAACTAGGAAATACACTCTCTATAAAGTACACTGCAGAAATCAATAATCCAAATTCAGCACATTCAACAAAGCAGTAGATTGGAAATAGTTGAAGACACAGGTATGTCCACGTCACGTGGCCAGACTAAGTGCGGCAGGGGAAAAGGGTAATAACGTACCAGACATACCGTATTTTCCGGGGTATAAGCCGCACCGGGGTATAAGCCGCACCCCCCTTTTTGAAGCAAAATATTGACTAAATGTTGGTATTCGGAGTATAAGCCGCACCCACAAACCAAAATTTTTCACACTCATTGACAAATGGCCTTTCTACAAATTTATTATGGTTATGGAGCTAACTACCATGTTAGATCAGAAATAATGATTATGAAGTGTTAGTGCACCACAGGTTGCTGCAGAGGTGTTGGTGTATTGCTGTGTTGACTACAGATCACTCCATGTCATCTGCACTATCTTCAGTCTGGATGCCACTGATGCAGTAAAAGTGCCGGGATAGCAACACAGGCGCGAAGCTGAGTCGAATGACATGTAACATGAGGTCAGCATGCATACTGATGTATGCTAGCATTCATTCGCGCAAGCATATTCGGTGTATAAGCCGCAGGGGCGATTTTGGTCCGATTTTTAGCGAAAGAAGTGCGGCTTATACCCCGTAGAATACGGTAATTATTATGTCATTAGAATGCGTCATTCAGCCCATCCTTGTACAGGGTGTTGAGCAGTGACATTCCCAGCACTGAGGACAGTTGGTGATGCTGCAATGCCAGTTCATTTGCCATCATCAAACCCACCACCAGGTTGACAGATTTGATGACGTCAATACGCCGCCCACTTAGCTTACACAATGCATGTGTTGGCTCAGTCTCTCCCTGCATGTGACTTCGCTTGGCTGCTTCCGTTTTGAATCTACCTACAATTCCTGGAAATTCGATTTGCAAGAATGAGCTGAGGCAGAATTCCACAAGTTGTGTGCCCATCTTGAAAACGAACATAGCTTTAGCGCTTGAATGCTTAGACACGCTGTTCTTGATGGCACTGACCTGGACGATACGATTTGTAGCAGACATAAGTGCCCTCCGCAACACAGATGCGACCACGTCAATGCATCTCGAGTCAACGTCCCAACGACCGTCTTGGCGATATAGATATTCGCCTGCCCGCAAATCCGGTTCCCAGCACGGCAGAGGAGCAGATCCACCAGAGGAGGCGAATAACATTTCCTGCTGGCGCGAGAGCACGTTTAGCGACAGTTTGGCTTGGAACACGGGATCGAGTGGGTGGCGCACTTTTGCTGTTAAAGCCAGGGTCCCACTTTGAGGTTTCAGCGGATGATCCAATTCACATTGCATAATAGTCTGACGGGCTTTGTCGAACAGCTCTATCTTATTCGAGCAATTAGGGAAGATGACACTTGGGTTGACCATAGGATCAAATCGTATATCTTTGTAAATTTTAATATAAGACAACGGGAGCAAGATACAGGCTGGACCTCTGGCCACTCCTATACCTCTCATGCACCGTAATAGTAGCTTTTTCGAAGCTAGCACGATGGCGCAGTACACCAGTTCTGCCACATCAAGTCTAGCACACCTCTTTGGTGAAGAGCCTCTGCTGGAGTTGCTGACGCTAGCTGTGGAGTTTCTGAGGCTCTGACTTAAACTGAGTTCGCAGCAGCTCCTACTGCTGTTCGCTTTGCTGAATATGCTTGCGCCAGTCAGGTTCGCCTTGCCAGTCTGCGTATTCGTAGGGCCACTGCTAGGATCAGGTTGGGCGTTACCGCTGCCGTTCTTCACGTCGCCAGAACAGGTGTACATAAGAAACTCAGCCGTGCTGTACGCGTTGTTCGGATCGCCAACACTGGCCGTATCCATTGACATAACAGAACAGGTGATGGATACCAGCGTAGCAAGTGAGATCAGTGAAGTTGAAACCTTGTTACAGGGCCAGAGAGAATACAAGTTTCCCAGAAGCATGCTGATAATCAGGTCCAAAGGCCGTCAAGTTCCCACCTACAACAATGAGGATGCTTAACTAGTGCTCGATGTCAGCATGCAGCGGAGAGTTGTTTTAACGTTTAGACAAAGACAGACACAAAACTTCGAATCATTTATAGAGCCAGATCCTGGCCCCTCAAAGCATCATCGAGTGGCGAACTGAAGTCGCTTGGATGCAGAGGGACAAGCCTCGCAGTAGAGTGGTTGATCTACGCGAGAATCAACCGACAAGACCAAACGTCAGGTGTTTTCCATTCACCCTTCGCCCTATAGAATGCTAGCAATGGAGCTTACTCAACAACATTAATGACGTAATGAGTCCGTGCCATGATGGCAATGTGTTGAATGATTAGGTATACAGTATGTAGCTAGTTGAACGGCCACAAAATCACGGGATACCTATGCCCACGAACATTAGATGTAGTGCCAAGAACAGTATCCAGGCAGGGACCGATTTACCAAGTTGGCGACGACCCACTATACATACTATAAACGAAAATGCCAAGTCAGCCACCTGTTGACTAGCTAGAATTTAGTATGTCTGCATCTGCAGAGGTTAAGCTTCCTAATTTGAACATATGCAGACAGGTTCTAAAACATTCACCAGACTTAGCGCTTATCCGTAGCATTGTGGGAGTCATTGGCTTCTGGCGATATGATTTCCGTATCGTCCACGGTATTTCTTGGTTGTTTTGACGGTTAGCCAGATGGCAATAACAATTATTATAAGGACTACACCATAGCTCAGTGGGAAGAGCATCGCTAGCTACAAGCGAGGGTCCCTGGTTCGAGTCCTGGTGGTGACAGTCAATTTTTTCTTGAGACTTTTCCCGTTTGTGTCTTTCCCTCAAACTAGTCAAGATTTTCTGGCCTGGGGCTCCAGGCGTGCTGTGGGTACGTGAAGTGTGTGGGTACAGTGAGGGCTGCGTCCCACCTGCCTGTGTGGATTCACAGGAAGTGTGAGTTACGAAGTCTGAAGAAAATGTTGAACGGTCTCTGCTGGGATGACGACTACACCAAAGCTCAGTGGGTAGAGCATCGCTAGCTACAAGCGAGGGTACCTGGTTCGAGTCCTGGTGGTGATAGTCAATCTTTTCTTCAGACTTTTCCTGTTTGCGTCTTCCCCTCAAACTAGTAAAAATTACAAATATGTTCTTCCTTTACTAGGGAATTCCCACCAGGCGTCACCGCCTCTTTACGGGGAACCCTTGGTATAATCTGATGGATGAGCGAAAATAAGCTGGTGAACTAGACATGCGGCAAGCCGGTGGAAGTGTATTCCATCTGGCAGCACCCAAATAATAAGTTGCACTGAAACCATAGAGGGTGCTAGCGGGGAGGAGGGGGGCAGAACAAGAGCAGCAGAGACTTGGCCATGGGTGGTGGCTGCAGTGTGGGCACCATGGGCGCGTAAGGTAAAGCGGTCTCGCAGAATATTATAATTATTAAGTACTGTCCGCAGATTGAGTATACTTCGTAGTATTTTTTTAACAATTGTCCAAAGGCTCTTTTATGGGCGAACAAATGACAATGAAGACAATATTTTGAGTGATCCATAACTTACCCATTGCGTGAGAGTTCTACACGTCCTACTGTGTACATGTATTCACACGATTGCTTTTCCATGATGTAAGTATACGTAGTGCTAGGTCATTGTGCCCTTCAGAAGCTGCCTATACTCAAACTAGGAAGCCTAGATTTGCTATTAAGCTTTTAGTTCACACTTTGACTATTTGGGAATCTGTTAAGAATAGCTTATTTGGCCTCTTAAAGTTCTCCTTTGTTGTCGCAGTACACTTGCAAGTTTTCTCGTTCCTTTTAGATGCAATAGGCTGCGCATTTGGCCATTATTTTTTTCTTTCGACTTCTCGCCTCACTAAATGAGGGATTATTGTGTTTTCCTCCTGTACGTGGGGGTTTGCACTTTGCCTGTTGACTGGAATTTTCTGATTCACTGATGCTATCAAGAACAAACTCGAGGGATAAGCTCATCAGATCGATGGACAGAAAATGTGCGAGTGCCTACGTGGGAAGCAACGCACAATTCCCCATATATCGCGGAAGTTGCAGGTACCTACATGTATTCGTCGTTCTTCACCGCTGTTTTGAAATTCACCACTTAGCCCCATCCCTCACACAAACAAGTCAACAAAGAGGCATCTTTGGATTGAGGAGTGCTGGTTTCGAAACAACTGGTTTGAAGCTCAAAGTAGAGCTGGTATTAGCTCAGAGCAGAGCTGGTGTTAGCTCAGAGCAGAGCTGGTGTTAGCTCAAAGTAGAGCTGGTGTTAGCTCAAAGTAGAGCTGCGGTTAGCTCAAAGTAGAGCTGCTGTTAGCTCAAAGTAGAGCTGCGATTAGATCAAAGTAGAGCTGCTGTTAGCTCAAAGTAGAGCTGCTGTTAGCTCAAAGTAGAGCTGCTGTTAGCTCAAGGTAGAGCTACTGTTAGCTCAAAGTAGAGCTGCTGTTAGCTCAAAGTAGAGCTGCGGTTAGCTCAAAGTAGAGCTGCTGTTAGCTCAAAGTAGAGCTGCTGTTAGCTCAAAGTAGAGCTGCGGTTAGCTCAAAGTAGAGCTGCTGTTAGCTCAACGTAGAGCTGCAATGCTAAATGGATGTAATATAGCGCAAGGCAGAGCCGCAGCAAATAGCTAGATAACACCAGTTGTGAGAGTGGACCCGATTAGTGGGTACGATAATTGTGATGGTGTGAATAAGTTGGATAGGGAGGGATGGTGGGAAAAGAAACACTGCTGAAGCACGATCCGTTGTCTGGAAGAGCACAACAGGGCAAGCAAGATTTGTTTTTCTTTTCCGCAAAATGGGCTAGTGTCATTTGTGATTACGCAGCAAAACAAAGCGCATGACGTCAGTCTTGAATGCAGTACAAAGCAATGCAGTGTAGTGTGTGCGCTAGTTCGGATTGTTGCTAACAAGTACTAGCACAGCTAGTACACCATTAGCCCCATCCCTCACACAAACAAGTCAACAAAGAGGCATCTTTGGATTGAGGTTCTTCACCGCTGTTTTGAAATTCACCACGTAAAACACCAACAACAGAAGTACTAATAATACATTTGCCAACGCACTGCTCAATTGTAACATCTGAGTTCTAAAGTGACGCACACTGCGCAATCTTGCAGATAAAGCCTTCAAAATCGCTGTTTATCTTTCTGCAACATTGCGCCGTGTTTGAGGCTTCGGTTTTCCTGAGGCCATTTTCTTAGCAAAACTGATTTTCATGTTTGCATGAGATTCGGAACAGAGCCGATGCAACTGGCGTAGGCGCCATGGCGAGATAAAACTGTGCTCTCCACAAGGAGCTAACGTCTCTCGTGCACTGTTGAAGCAAGCTGTCATGACAGATATAGCACTCATGACGGTCACATCGTAGGTTAAGCGTAATCATGCAATACCCTATTACCTTCTGTGTCCACAGTAACCAGCGCTGATAGCCACGTTCAAATCGCAGCGTACACTGCAATCGCGGCGATATCTCTTTACACCATGGCCAGCAATCGAGGACATCTGAGAGTTGTAATTTTTGTACTCCTCCGAGGTGTGATTTTTGACGTGCTGGGCCAAGCACAAGGAAGCCATCTGCAAAAAAACTGCAGAAAATGGTTGTTGTTTGATCCTTTGGTGTAATCTTTGTTTCTAGTCGAAGCTAGTTGCTGTTCTGAGCAGAAACGCTGAATTTGACTATTTTCTGCATGTACTCATTCATGTACTCATGTACTCAGTCATGCAGTCTCACTCGTATTTTAGCTCTTTTTCTGGAATGGATGCTGCTCTGCGCCCCTTGGTGAACATTTCCTGCGCTCGTGGAGCAGCTGAAAAGGACCACTGGTATGTCTGGTTCCTGGTTTGAAAGTGGAGAGTCGACTTTTGTGCCTTGAAAAAGGAGTAGAGAGCGATAAAGGTACGTCGGTGGCTTATTTTTGAGTGCTCCTCGTACATTTTTGATCGTGATAGAAATTCTCAGACAAAAGTCAGACCAAAGTCAGCGCGACGATGGCCGTACAGTTTTCTTGTGGATTTTTTAGTTGTTTCATCTCGTATCTATGTCAGTATCGTGATGGTGAAGTGGAGAGGGTGATTTTCTTCCTCTAGGCTTCGTTCGGCCGACTTTGCTTCGTCCTCGTTGAAAAGTGATCCGGAAAAAAAGGTCGATTCGAAAAAATTTGTTGATTTTCAAAGTACGTGGTGACATGCGATTGCTGGCTGTGCCAGCTTCATGTTCATGGATTGTCACCAAGACCGTGTGTCATACAAATCCAAGGAAAAACATAATCACAAGCGGGGTAGGAAAAACATCTCCGGGCGTAGGTTCTGCAATTTGCCATAATGGACGAGTTTTTCTCGCCTTTAATACCGTAAAATACAGATTCTGTCCCTGTGTCGCTTCCTTTCAATTCCTTCATGAGTAGAGAATATGTTCTTCGTGTTGTTTGAACTGTGTCCGACTACATGCGAATGAATCCAAGGAAACTGGAAAAATGCTGTGAAGGTTTACATGTAAAGGAAGTAACTTGGCTGATGATGCGGTCCATCTGGAAAGAGAAGCAAGCGAAGCTTTAACGTCGTTTTTTTCTAGTTCTCAATGCCGTATATTCTGCTCGGCAGGACATGTCTGTTCGTTTGTGCAGAATCCCAGTCTCAGCTGGCTTGGGAACGGAACATAAGTGGACCGAGAAAGGCAAAAGCTGCACGGCTGAATCGACCGTTTACACGTTGTGTGTAGGGCCATCGGATCATTATGGTGCGACAGGTTTAATGCATCCTCATACCAGAGTTGAATTAAATCAATTAATTCCTCGTTGCCCATATGATCCAGACCCGAACTAAACTGACTTCGGATCGGTACAAGTCCAATACCTACCTACATCGCCAGTTTCGAATTCCTGCCCGCTCTACCGCATCTGCGGCAAGTGCCGCTGTCGGTTGTGACTTTTTTTTGTATTTTTCGGAGGAGCTCTCCGTCTCATAAGTGGAAAATGTTTCCTTTACTAATACGGTCAGCCATCTGAATCCAAGAACGCGCATCACATCTCAGATTTCCATTCAGTGATTCACATTAGTCCGCCGACCCGGCAAGAGCTTATTGGTATGTGCTCCTACGGTTAAGAATGCTATGTGTTCGGTGGAATAGGGAAGAAGCCTTCCGAAACACAATGCGGCAAAACCCCAGCATCATAGGCTGGAAGTATAGCGGATGGTTTCTGAACAACGCCGTACATGTGCTGAACACAAGACAATAATATTATGCTACTACCGAAAGTGTGCGCCGTCAGAGATGACGTACGCTGGTGACGCTCCAGACCCCAGATGTGCCTTCGTGTTCACCAGTCGTGACAACTTTGGCGGATCTTGCAGTTCTTTTATGAAATCCAAACATAAAACAGGCGTGATGGGATTCGAATGCCCCACACTTGTATACTGGAAATCCCGGATCGAAACCACGAGGCAACCAGGACCCGTACAAAAATGCACCCGCGATGGTCTGGGCGCAGCACTGTCTCAGCAGGAGCAAAAATCCGAAACAAACTGGTCAAACCCTTAAAACAAACTGGTCAAACCTTTCAAAACAGAAATTACATGTAAAACCGGAAAACCTGGCCTAAAAATAAACTTCAATTGTACCGAAAACAAAGTATATAGCCAGAATTGTGAAGCGATGCAGAGACGGAATCTGGAGAAAAAACTAAAAATATTTAAATACTTGTATATCCCATCGAATTTTGCAAAACACTACGCGTCTATAGTTTTGAAATGGACTGTAGCGTTCACGTTTTCACTCACGCCCTCACACTTGCTTCCTCCTCTCTCACACACTCGTTCCCCTCTCTTTCTCCCCCAATCTCTCTATCTTTGTCTGTTCCCTATCTTCTCTATCTTTTTCTCTCTGTCACTCTCAGGTTCTCATTCTGACTTTCCCACGCACTATCCCTTTTCTCCCTCCGCGGTGCGTGCCTTGATCACGAGACAAGCCGTGGTAGGAGCGCATCTCAAGTTGCTTATACGGCTTTTACAGCACCAACACGCCCTTTGTGTTCTTCTTAGGTCCTTTGTGTTCTTCTTAGGTCCTGGTTGTTCTTTTTTGTTTCTGCTGCATTTTATGCAGGCATATGGAAGTGCCAAAAACGCAGTTCAAATGCGGTCGAGTCCACCAACTAAACCAGATTGTGAGCAGTCAGACGTGCGCAATCAAGCATAAAACTGGAAAGGAGTACTCAGACAATAATCCTGTTGTTATCTTCCTGTACTACACTCATGATGTATGCAAAACAGAGGGCTTGGAAAGCCAGGTATACTCTCTACCACTCGAAAGGTCAGCTTTTCTACATTTTTCGGAAAGGTCAGACGCCGGAACCTGCGGATCCGTCCGTTTTGACTATTGTTGATATATTATACGCCACCCGGGTCCAGCTATTAGCATGGTAGGGAACGGCCATAGCGATGATTGATGGATAGGGTTTGTTTGTCGCAGTATCAAATTCACGTTTAGGTGAGCTTTTCCCAGCCCGCACTGCACTAGGGTCCACATGTACAGAGATTGCACCAATAGTAATGCGTAAAGTACAAGTACCGTAAAACCTGTCAAGGCGACCACTCGGATAAGGCCACCGCCTGGCCCAGACGATCACTGCAGCCAGGACCAAGGGATGCTATTTTCAGTCAAATTACCCTGGATAAGGAGACCACCTGGTTACAGAGACCACACTTTGAAGGTCCCTTGAGCGGTCGACTTAGACAGGTTTAAGTGTACTGTCTTAGTGCGTTGCACATATATAATGTTCCATGACTGTCAGCGTTCTGTTTGTTATTCATACTGGACAACTATAAAAGCCAGCACACGATTACCTTCTGAAGAAGGCAAATTTGAATGCGTGTCGACTAACCCCACTTGCAGATCTCGAAACATGTTTCTACGATCCTTTGAAATTGCTGTTGTTTTCCTATTAGTGTTGTGCGGGATAGCAAAGTGTGACCAGCATGGACAACGGGGCAGGCCACGGACTCAATACACCACGGAAGAATTCGTAGATAGCGTGTGCAGTCCACCGTTGAAGGGCGTCCCGAGAGTCGAGCCCGTTCTCTGCACACTCGACCGGGTCAGTGAAATAGTTTACTGTGCTTTGGAGCAGCTACTGCGCGTCGAAGTCGTCAACTGCACCGGAGTGGATATTCGCAATCAGCCAGGGAAGTACGTGTTCTGCTTGGCAGTACTGCACCGTGCATTCCATACGTTTCGTGAGGTGTTGAAGGATGCGCAAGGAAAGCGTGTGATCTACCCAAACTGCACTTCTCCCTCAGTGTTTCAGCTTGCGCGCCGCACAGCGCAGCAATGTGACCTCTTCCAGCCCAAATTCATTCACGCTCACCCCGAACTATGTAATACGACCATGCGTAAGGCCTCCCGGCGCATTGGTCCGTTTTTAGGGTTTGGATATATAGAGGCCTCAGTGGTGGCAAGAATTTCCCTTACTGTTCTTTCGCGGCCTGGAGAGTCAGTGTTCAGAAGAACAAGCGCCATCGAGCCCGGTTGCTGGGAACCTGACATAGTCCGCACAGTACAACTGTACAGGCGAAAAGACGTTTGGGATGTTAGCGATTCGTGTCTGGACGTGCTTCGTGTTGTCTTAGCAAAAACATATGCATTGGCAATGTCTCATCTGACCAACCCCACACGGTTCAAGGCTTGTTTTTCCTCACCCTTTGCTTTCGCTGTGCCCGGTAAAACAAGACTGGGTTATGCGCTTTGTGTTGCTGCATGGCTAAAGCATAGGATCTTGCTCCTTGTAAACATACCCCGATGGATTTCACGATTTCGATCAGTCGCCAAACGTCGTCGGTACAAGGCAGTAACACCATCCAAGAGCGAATCGCACCTTTCACATGTATCTTGCAAGAATCTTCGAGGAACAGCCAAAGACGTCAGAGAAGCTCTATTAACTCTCCTGCGTCTTGTGATGATAGCAAGGACCCAGCATCACGGATTTCAGCTTGTCAACGTGCTAGAAATGTCTTTTCTTTCTAACTATTTTCCGTGTTTTGTTCGCCAGATAGTCTAGTAATGTCCTCTAGAATTATTTTCAAACTGAATGTCTGCGTACAAGTACATTTCACCAAGGGTGATCCCGAACAACAACGCATAAAGTTTGTTACCTGAACTCCGTAATTCATCTGAGTCCCGCCCAATCTGGGTTTCGTAAAGGCGACTCCACCTCTCTTCAACTGACCCGCATCGTGCAGCAGGTGTGCCAGCATAGGGATAACAGAGCGCTTGCTGGCATTTGCTTCTTTGACTTGGCCAAGGCTTTTGATACCGTCTGGCATCGAGGACTTTTGGCAAAGCTCGAGCATGCATTCAGGGTACGCAAACAGCCACTCTCCTGGCTGAAATCTTATCTCTCTGGGCGTTATCAGTACGTAACTGTGCTTGGCACATCCTCGGCTGCAGAGCCAGTATTGTCGGGCGTTCCTCAAGGATCAATTCTTGGTCCCCTACTATTTATAATTTACGTAAACGACTTACCTGCAGTCTTCCCTGGAACGTCTCTGTTTGCTGACGACACGACCCTTCTCACCTCATCAGCTTCCCTCACTGGCCTGAAAAACAACTTGCGTGCTGGCATTCAGGAAGTTCTTTCCTGGATGTCGTCCTGGAGGTTGTCCCCAAATCTATCAAAAACAAAGATCATGCTCTTCCCGCCCCAGCCGGAGTTCACAACCCTCATCCATGCCAACTTCCCAAATCCAATTGACATAGTGTCTTCTCACAAACACCTTGGCATTGTGATTGACTCTGCACTCTCTTGGGTACCTCACATCGAATATATCTGTAAAAAATCAAGTAAATCCTTAGGAATTCTCTCCTCCCACTGCTCCTACCTCCCACTTTCTTGCAAGCTTCTTTTTTATTTCGCCTACCTTCGCCCAATATTTCATTATGCAGATACGTCTTGGGTTGGGTTATCCTCTTCCGCTGCTGCAAAGCTTGAAATACATCACAAGAAAATCCTTAAAATTCTCCTCCGTCAACCCCGCATGCTCTCATCATCCGCCCTTTATAAAATCGCTCACACAACCCCGTTATCACATGGACGCAGTGCACACCTGGCTTCTCTTGTCCATTCTATTAAGCTTGAGTTGTGCCCACCTCATCTCATGTGTTTTAATTGGTTCTCTTCTCTAAGAACTAGAAACTCACTCTTACTCCCTAAGTGTAACTCATCCACTCTTTTGCGCTCCCCTCTCTTTATTGCTTATTCTGTTTGGCTCACTCTACCCAGAGAAGTTAAGGACCTGACCTCACTCCGCCTGTTTAAGATCCGTGCCGCCCCTTATTTACTACGACATGCATAGCTCATTATCCACATGTCCTTTGCGTCTCTGTGTTTTTCACTGTTTTTATTTGACATTATCTTTCTTTACGGAGTTGTTGTTGCTGTTCGTTTTGCTACTCTTTCTTTTTCCCTCCCCTTATTTCTATTTATCGCCGTGGTTGGCAATCACCCACTCTCGTAATATTGGCCGGTGTTTCCGCCGAGTCTTGAGATGTTGCAATAAATAAAATAAAAAAATAAATGTCGTGGACATGTTGTGTCCTGCTCAAGGCAGACCAACATGTCGTCGACATGTTGTGTCCTGCTCAAGGCAGACCAACTCTTCGAAAGATGAGAATGAATCAACAGTAAAACGCAATGGCTTTTAAAGGGAAGCTGGCTGCAAAGGCGGCTTGAAAGGTGACATGTGAATGTGCTATGTGCAAGGCGCCAGAGGTACAGCAGTGCAGGGCCTAGGGTGCGAACAGTAGCACTAGCAGCCTGAGTGCCAAGACCCATGCAGAGAAAGGTGCTACAATATCACCACATGCCCCCTTGGCTTAAGTGCGACTTGGGAGCACTAACACAAAGAAAATCCTGAAACTGAAATTCGAAAATCACAGCGTAGCGCACAAGCAACAAGGAAAAAGCAAGAGAAGCATGCCCAGTCAATCTATGCACGTGGCCGGAGGAACCGTCTGTTCCGCCAGAAGCTGGACCCCGTCACTGTCTGCACTGTGTAGCTCCGTCCTCTTCTCGTGCATTTTGTGACCGTTCCTTCCATATCCCAGCGTTTTGAAGACTGGTTCTGGATCCATACCTTATCGCCTACGTGCAGAGGGGGCAGAGGTTTGCCAAGCTGGGATGAGACCTGCTGGGGAGCACTGCGGCTGTGGGCAGCGTACTGCTGCAGATTTGCAGGAAGTGTGGGAACCTTGGTCCTCGTTGGCCTTCCAAACAGCAGCTGGGCCGGGCTTGCTCCTACTGCACCAGGCGTGTTACGCCACTCCAGCAACCCTTTTCTGAAGGCACTGCTGTTATAGGCGTCACCTTTGCCAATTTTCATTAATAAGTGCTTCATGGCCTTGACCGCCGCCTCAGCCGCGCCATTTGACTGAGGATTGTACGGGCTGCTGGGGTCGTGGCAAATGTTCCACTCTGAGCAGAACGAAGCGAACGCTGAAGATCTGAATTGCGGCCCACCATCCGTCGTGAGGCGCGTAGGAACGCCAACGTCCGACATCCACTGAACGAGATGTTTGGTGACGTCAGACGTGGTAGCCGACCTCCCACAACGCCCAACAAATGGCCAGCCGGAAAACTTGTCGGTGAGAACCAGGTACTCAAAGCCGCCTAGGGAGAAGAGGTCCGCCGCTGCATCTTCGAACGGTCTGGACGGACGACTGTCAGAGAGGAGCGGCTCAGAAGGTTGGGAGGGGAGCAGCGGGATGCAGGATCTACAAGTCTGGACGACGTTCTTAACGTCATTGGAGATCTGGGGCCAGTACACTGCTTGCCTGGCCCTGCGGAGTGTGCGGGTCTGTCCCTGATGAGAAGCGTGAAGTTGCTCCAGCGTGGTCTGGCGTAACCTTCTGGGAACGACAATACGGTGGCCCAACAACACTATGCCGTCCTCGACCGACAGGTCATGCCGAACCTGCCAGTACGGGTGCAGATCGAGGTCCAGAGCAGCCTTGTCCACCGGAAAGCCGTTCTTTACGGCGTTCAGCAGCTTGAGGTATTCCGGGTCCGTCGAGCCCTCCGCCCGCACCTTCGTAATGCCAAGGTCGGGGAGGACTGTATGGCCTGTTTCCTCGTCCTCTTGCGACAGCTGACGGAGAACACAGTAGCAGTGCTCGATTTCTTCCTCACCAGCTTCATCGTCAGGGTCTGGTGCACTTACTGGGTGTCTCGACAGGCAATCTGCGACCTTGTGATCGGCACCCGGTCTCCACTGAGCCACGAACCGAAAAGGCGTCAGCTTCTCCCGTAGTCGCACGATTCGTGGAGACGTCAACTCATCCAGCGTCTTAGCATTCAGGATAGGAATGAGCGGCTTGTGATCGACTAGCAGCTCGAAATCAGCACCGGCCAGGAACAGTCTAGCCTTGTGGACTGCCCAGACTACCGCCAGCAGTTCAATCTCCGTTGCAGAGTACCTGGCCTCGGTCTCAGTGACGTGCCGTGAAGCACATTGCACTAGACGCCACCGCCCGTCCACTTGCTGCTGCCACAGTGCCATGCCGAGACCGTTTGACTGCGAGGCGTCTGTCTCGAGACGAAGCGGCTGTGCAGGGTCGAAGGTAGCCAACACTCGAGGGCTTACCAGCTCCTCTAGTATAGCTGTAAATGCCTGCTGCTGCGGATCCTCCCAGATAAACTCATTCTTTGGAGAGAGCAGAGAGCGGATCGGGGATAGAAGCTCCGCTAGTCGCGGCGTGAACGTGTCGAACTGCTGCACGAGTCCACAGAAGGATCGGATATCAGTGCGGTTGGTAGGGATTGGAAAGTTGTGTAGATCCTCCACCAAGCTTCGATCAGGACTGTAGCCGTCCGGCGTCACCACGAATCCACAGTACGATGCTCTGGGTGCCGCAAAGACGAATTTGCGGCGGTTCAGTGTGATTTGGTTCTCCGAGCAAAGCTTGAGCACATTGCGAACCCTCTGGGTGTGCGCCTCAAGCTCAGTGTCGTACACGATGACATCCTCTACCACTTTCTGAAGATTCGAAAACCCGGCGAACACTTCGTCTCCTCTCCGGTTGTGTTCGTCACCTGCCGACACCAAGCCCATGACGTTCCGCTTGAAACGGTAGGCACCCCATGGCGTCATGAACGTTGTGAGCCTGGTGCTATCGTCGTCGAGGGGTACCTGCCAGTAGCCATGGCGAGAATCTAGGGTGGTGAAGTACTGCATCCCCATTGGGATCGACGCGACGACTTCCCGAGGTACTCGGGTTGGGTATGCCGGCCTCTTGACCCATTTATTTAGACCCGTCAGGTCCACCGTGATGCGCGGCTCACTGGAATTCTTCTTAGGGACCACCACCAGTGGGTGGCACCAAGTGTATGCTTCGCCGACAGGCACCTTCTCAATGACGCCCTTGCACACCATGTCGGACAGCTGGTTCTGCACAGCGTCCCGCCACCTGAATGGGATGGAGCGAGCGCGATACAGGCGGCATGGCGACGCGCCATTGATGAGCTCGATGCGCATCGGCTCACCGCTCATGGGCTTGAGCGGGGTATCACAGAACACTTCTGGAAACTCTTCCAGCAAGGTACGTCGGATTTCCTCAGCCGCCGTCGACGCACAACCTGGCTTCCGTCGTAAGGACAACACATCCCTGCAATTATCCCGCATAATCCAAGACCTCTGCTCCCTAAAAGACCAGCGGCAGGTCTCCTGCATCTGTTTCTTCGACCTCTCCAAGGCCTTCGACACCGTGTGGCACAAGGGCCTGATCGCCAAACTTCGTGCCCATGGTGTCTCCGGCTCCCTACTCGCCTGGATAACTAGCTACCTCTTGGACCGAAATCAGTGCGTCACAGTAAATGGAACCTTATCTGACCCCGAGTCTGTGACATCCGGAGTGCCCCAGGGCTCCATTTTAGGTCCCCTGCTCTTCCTCACATACGTTAATGACCTCCCCTATTCAATTCGCAATATTTCTTTGTTTGCAGATGATACCACTGTCCTTGCTTCCTCCCCATCTCACGCCACCCTGTACTCCAAAGTTCAGACCTGTATCAACGACATTGTTAACTGGATGAGCACTTGGTACCTTAAGCCAAATGTGACCAAAACCGAGCTCCTCCTGTTTCCCCCTCCCACAGATCCAGTGCCCATCTTCCACTTTCCCGATGATCCCGGTCACCCTATCTCTGTAGCGCCCCACCATAAACACCTTGGCATTGTCATAGATTCCGCCCTCTCCTGGTCTCACCATGCTGATCATGTGTCGTCCAAAGTATGCCGATCTGTCGGCATAATGTCAAGTCACTTGTCCCATTTGCCCAAAAATTGCCGGATTAATTTTTATAAATCATACATTCTTCCCCTCTTCACGTACGGCTTCCCTGCCTGGTCCACCATTAACAAAACCCACATAGGTAAATTAGAAGTTCTCCATCGCCGTATACTGCGAATCATATTCCGTACTGATCGTTATACCTCAAATCTAGACTCGTATGCTGCTGCATCCACTACCACTCTGCAACATTACCTTCATGCTTCCAAGTGCACCCTGGCGCATTCAATTTTCCTTGACCAGCACCCTGCTCATTTACAGTCCCTTAATTGGTTCAATTCAGGTGGCACCACCCGAAGCTGCGTTCGTCTCCCCCTAGCTAGGTCTACCCTATTCGTAAACTCCCCTTTCTTTTCCTCCTACTCCACGTGGCTCCAACTGCCTCCCAGTGTTAGACAAGCTCCAGATATGCCCAAATGCCGTACCCTCGTCAGACAGCACTTCAGTATCTCCCAGTAAACAAAGTCACAGTCACCACTTCCGCTGCATAGCTCGCTGAGCATCCCATTGCTTTGTAAGTTGCTAATTCCTTCCCACTTTGTGTACGTGCTCTTAATTTTCTTTTTTTCTCTTCTTCCGTGGTTGGTCTCACCCTCTCCTCAATTCAATTGGCTGTCTTGACATGCCACGAGGTGCAGAAATAAATAAATAAATAAATACCGTAAACCCACTTTCACCGGGCAGTACATGATGTTTGACTCGTTCTGCTCTTCCCAGTACAAGTCAAACTTAGTTCGTAACCTTGTAAATAGGGCACAACGCATTTGTTCACCAACAAAGCTACAACAGGAACTTGATTTTCTACGCTCAGTATTTGTGAAGAATGGCTACCCGCAGCAGCTCCTCGACAAACTTCTAACAACTACACCTGTAGTTAAGGAACGAGCTATCGGACCGTTGCCGTGCCGCGTATTTCTTTGCTTGCCTTGGAAAGGGAAAGAATCGAAGGACACGGCCCGTGTGGTGAAATCCCTAGTGGAGAAAACCTACTTTGCCACCAATGTGGTTACCGTGTTCACTACGATCCGTTCGTTCACGATGTTGAAGGATGTCCTACCAACCCTACAATTGAGTCACCTCATTTACTACTTTGAATGCCGACAATGTGGTAGTCGGTATGTTGGTAGGACCCTTCAACATCTGTCCGAACGTATCAAACAACACGTGCCGCTCTCAATATTGTCACAGGCGGCGAGGTCCTCCCGACCAAAGCGTGGCCGACCACGTAAGCACCCAACTCCACTGTCCGTTCCGGCAGAGGCTTCTGCTCCACAAACGGTGTCTCGGAAAAACCAACACAGCACGCAGAAATTGGGAACAAACATTAATGTAAACAAAGACGAACACTGTGTCTTATCTTCATTATCAGCGAGTACCGGAACGCCGGACGCAGACAACCGCAACTCACCAAAGCTCAGAAGGAGCAAACGGCTGGCGGCAGCTCGGTTTGCAGAGGTGACTGGAAAGATGCATCGAAACTCTCCGGATATGGATGATGCCAGCGGAAGAGTTGACGACTGTCAGGCGTTTGGCAATGGCAAGGGAAGACCGGTCAGGAAGAGAACGCGACGGCAGCTGGAGGAGGAGTGTGGAAGCGACGTGTGCAGTGACGATGATGAACCCGGTGGTCAGTTGCTGGGAGAGCCGACGACAGGTGAAGGTGGCAGCGATGATGAAGAGGACGGTGACGATGATGACGATGATGGTGCAGATGGTGTGAAGGACGGTGGCGGTCAGAAACCAAGTGAAGGCGGAGGCGGTGAGAAGAAGAAGAATACATCGGCAATTAAATTGCATTTGTTGTCTAACCCCGTGTGTCGTGAAAGTTATGATGATTCTTGGTTCAGTGTTGTTCGTTCTGCAAGTAGTTTCAAGCAGTTAAAAGTTCTAGAAGCAGTCCACATTCGCATTCGTGATCCAAATCTTTGTAAACAAAAAGAAAATGTCTCCGCACTTACGCTATTCCAGTAAATTCGCACTCACACACACTTACAAATGCATGTCCATTGTCACACTGCACTTGCTGAATTTCCTATCATTTCTCACCTCACCTATAGTTTATTACCTGTGCAAATTGTTCCTAGGTTTGTGCTATTTTTCTTACTATGCTTGTATCCTCGCTGTTCCACTGCAAGTGTATAAATCCTATTGTAGTTTCATCATTCTCTTTAGTCACGAATTCCATTGATAATTGTGACAAGAAAACGTTCTGGAATACATGATTCGTCCCCATGGTTGTGATATGAGTGCGCATTTAGTTATATTCATTGCATTATTATTTTTAGGCTTCACGTATCTATTTGTTTGTACGACTGCGTGATGACAGTGTGGAAAGTCTGCATGGCATGTTTACAGTGGAGCCAACAACAGTGGAGCCAACTTGGCTGGCATAATGCGATCCGCTAATGCCAGAATTGGCAGAAGTGTGGACAATTTCAGAGAATTGTAATCAGAACATAATTGGAAATTAGTTGGACACGTGCTGAACAGAAGAGAATATGCTACTGTGCCTAATGCCTGTATAGAGGCTTGTGCCAAACTTGTCAATATGATCCTCTTCAGAGCTCCGCTACACAGCCAGGACCAAGAACAGCGGCATCCTGCTAGCATGGATCAAGAGACATAATTATGTAGTTTACTGCATGTTGCGGGTTGGAAGAGGGGTAGATTGTCTAGGTCCTACCAGACTTTTTTATTTTTTTATTACACTCTCGATTACACACATAACCAGTGTGCCGCATCTCTGAGCAAGTCCAGCTTCTGGTCCTAGCATAATCGCTTGTATTCAGCACGTGCACTGCGTTGCTCATATAGCAACCGTTATACTGCAGATTACAACAAAAACATCCCTATCTACTTCCTTTTGTGTACGGCCTTGCGTACTACGCTCTGCCCATTCCGGGCATTTGAGCACTACTGCAGGTTAAGACGCACAGCCTCTATGTATTGCTCGTCTTCTTATTCTAGATATGATGCAGCTGCTTTGCCGCGATCCATTCCCGAAAGCCTCTCTCTCATTCCACCCACCGTACAGCAATCATATCCATATGAACACATACCAACTAGAACTTCTCCGGTCTGCGGGCTACTCTTAATGTTAACCTGAAGTATGGTATGCGTACTGGGATTGAGATGGCTGACAGTTTTTCTGAAGATGAGGTTTCCGTTTGGGTTGCGTTGACCTCCTCCCAAGTAAAAAATGTCACCACTGACGGCGGCAGCTGCGCCACAATCGAGGCCCTAGGATCCCTGACTCGTGCTGCCGGTTGGTATTCAACTTGTACTGATTTGCAGGCAGGTTCGTTCGGTTTGGATTATATGGGCAGCGGGGATTTAACTTTGGTATATCTATGCACTGTAGTTGTCGCTCCCAATCACCCCCAGGGCGACAACCAATGTTTAAATGGTCTATTCCACTATGCATCCTGTGCCCTCTAGGATACGCGTATGTTCAACTTGGAAAGGAATACTCCACACACAAACAGGCAGTCGTTGAGGAGGATTCGGCCAGTGAGTCCAGTGATTCCGGTGAGTGTGAGAGCGAGAATGATCGTGTGAGTAAGAGTGGGTGCGAGCGTGTGTTTTCTAGTAGGGGAGTCATCAGTGTATAAGCATCTTGCATCTCGTCCTGATTGCTGTAAGGTTTATTCTGATTCTTCTTTTTCTGTTTTGTGCCGTGCTCGTCATGGTTATAAGTTGCAGTTGAGTGTGTTAGAAGCCGTTTGTCAACGTATTCACAAGCCTAATCTGTGTGTCCAGAAGTACAGCATTATTCGTTTGAAATTGTTTTAGTAGCAACTTGTTCTGTCTGTTTGGCTCTGGTTGGCCATGGTGTCATATCTTGTGTCACAGTATACTAGTAGTCCTTACAAGTTTGTTAAGTGCTTTCGCAGTTTTTCCTGTTATTACCTTAGTGCTAGGATTATCATTTTCATAGGTGTTGTTTCTTCTCACTCCATTTCTCTTTATTAGTATCTTTCTGGATTGTTTTTCATTAGTACAACGTAGCTTCCTGAGGAGTGTTGTGCGAAACCTAGTTCGAAGTACAATTTTTTGTTCATCATTTCTTCCACATCACATTTTTTCTTTCTTCCATGTTCTTCACTGCCTTCGTATACACTCGTTTTTTGATTACAATAAAAGCCTTTGTGAAAATGTCGGTTCAGCTCGTTCTGTTGATCGCAATTCTAAAACTATTGTCGCCTCGACGCCTATTTACAAACAGATATGAACAGAAAAAGCAGAAATGGCAACCAGGAAACAGCTTCAATGCTTCACTTGCTCATCATTACATGGACCCTATCACCAGCCAAGTCACGTGGTATACAGTCATGTTAAAATTCACGAAATGTGTTCCAGGCTACTAGGACGTATTGACATGTGTTCCGACACACATCGACCACAGAGGAGAAAGGTTCCCTACTCTACATCAACTGAAACCACACAGGGACCGGGTCTGTTCTTCACTGGATTAAAAGCGTTAGTACAGTAAAACCTGTCAAGGCGACCACTCGGATAAGGCGACCACCTGTCCTAGAAGACCACTGCAACCGGGACCAAGGGATGCTTTTTTCAGTCAAATTACCCTGGATGGTTGGTTGGTTGTGTTTATTTAAATTCGCAAACCGAACGGACTGAACATGTCCAATGACAAGGAAGCGAATGAAGTCCAAATAACCCAGGTATGAGGACAGAGATGAAAAGAAAATAATGGGAACAGAAGGTTCTCGGCAAAGGAAGAAGAGAAAGGAAGGAAAGAAAAAGAATAATGGAGAAGAAGAAGAAGAAGAAAAATCGTGGTCACGGCGAGAAGAAAGCTTTTAGCAAAAATACAAAGGAAAGGATGAATGAGAAAATGGGGAGACACATCGTGGTCACGGCCAAAGCCGGTGTAGCGGCAGGACACAGTAGACAAAACAACACCAGGAACAAGCACGCATGAAGCATGGGCCATGCCGGCCCAGAAGCGGGAGACCCCGAAAGGAAGAGAGAAGAGAAGAGAAGATAGAGAAATCGAAGCATTGCACATCTACATGTACGCCCACACATCCACACATCCACACACCCACACATCCACACACCTGCACATCCACACATCCACACACCCACACCTACACCCACAAACACACACACATACATCTACATGTACATACCCACACCTACGCACCAATACACACATACTTAGACACATACACACAACACACACGCGCGTGCACACACACACACACACAACACACACACACACACACACACACATGTACATTGACAGCCACACATACAATTGCTTTGCAATGTTCTCAGTTCATAGAAGAAACGGGACTGCGGCAGCACGGAATTGACGAGGAACAGAGATGGAGCGAATACTGCTTGGCAGGTTGTTCCAGCTTAGCGCACCCTGGAAAGCGAATGTCCCCTTTCCAGTGTTGCTGCGGGCGGGTGGCAGGCAGAGACCCATGCTGGAGTCCAGGCGCGTGGACCGGCCACAAGCTGGCAGTAAGAGAACCTGAAGCTCAGGACTTGCTTGGCCGTAACGGCAGCGCCATGCAAGGAATGCCAGCTTCTGCTTGTACACTTCGGTTACCCGATACAGTGAGAGGCGCTCCAGTAGGTCATGTGCGGATGTCCACGGCGGGCGTCCGAACACTACACGGGCACCACGGTTTTGCAGAACCTGTATTCGATGACAGTGCCTGGCTGCCAGAGATGTCGAAAATGCATATGATCCATATAGAAGATCGGGCATTATTATGGATAAGGAGACCACCTGGTTACCGAGACCACGTTGAAGGTCCTATGATCGGTCGCCTTAGACAGTATTCACTGTATATCGTTCATCATCACATCATCAAATTTCAGCAGCAATATCGCTTGCACGTGAAAAGTTTTAAATTTGACTGTAGTGGTATATCCCTGGGCTTTAAATTAATTGTTTTATTTTGCACAACCCAGCCCTGTGTTTATGGCTTATTTATGTAGCATATACTGTAACATGTGTGGTTTTCCTCACTGTTTATTTCTATTGCATGATTTGCATCAGGAGATCCCCTCGACAGGCCATCGCCTCTGGGAGATCCTTTAATAAATATTATTATAACCATCATTAAGGCTACTTGCAGAATCAACACCCGGAGACTTTCTTCTTACCAGGCCATGGTTTTTGTTCTGGCCTTGAGATTGTTTTTTGTTTGCATAAAGGAATTGCAATCTCCGCTAAAGACGTAGTCGAAATTGTCTCGATTGGTGAACACATAGCGACATCTAGGGTCTGGAGCGCTTCCAGTGCACATGATCTCTGCCCATGTACAGTTTCCCGTACTAGCGAAATGTCTTGTATTCAGTACGTGTACTGCGTTGTTTAGAAAGCAATCCTACAATTCTGTGAAGGACGATCCCCTATTCCACAGAATATAATATAGCATTCATAACCTTAGGAACACATGCTACGCCAGAGATTTCTGAGTTGGCTGACTACCATGAGCACTATCCTGATGTGCTGCGGTTCACGAAGTTGGATTGATTTGGCGGACAGTATTTCCTACGAAAAGGTTTGCATTTGTGTGAATTTCAGCCAATCCGAAGTAGAACATGTAACAACAGACGGATGCAGCTGCACCATAGTCTACGCACACACTCCTAGGATTCGTGACTCGTGATACTGGTTGGTAATCGATCTGTACTCATTCGGTTCCTTCCGGGTCAGGATCAAACGGGTAACAAGGCGTTAAATATGGTATATTATATTCCCTCAAACTAGGCAAGATATAGTATATACAATTTTATGCGCTCGAGCTGTGGGTCCAAATCACTTTGAAGTCGAACAAAAAATGTGTATAATTATGGTGAGTCCTATTAAGCAGCTTCTGCCCTCCAAAATGCAGTTCTGTACCATTTCCACGGCCTTTAGAGCTAGACTACCACACACACGAACAGACATGACCTGACGAGCAGATTGTGCAGCAGTACCGACAGGGAAACAGCGTATATTCTTCGCCTACCTCTCAGTAGAATGTCTCTATTACCTGTAGCTTTACCTTCACAAATGCACTTTTCTACTCGTTAAAGATTTCAAATGGACTGACCCATGGACATAGCCTGTATTTCACGGTAGTGGAGGCGAGAATATTTCGTCCATCACGGCCACTTGCAGAATCGACACTCATGAAATTTCTTCCTACCTCTCTAGTGAATACATTTTGTGCTGGCCTTATTTATGTGTAAAACAGCGACTTGGTGAAACTCCATGAGAAGGCAGCTGGTGTAAGGGGATCTTGCATTGGAGTAATATAGGTGTGTGTGAACATCTGAAAACCCACATGAACATCATCGGAACTTGGGTGTCCTACTTTCATCACCTATTGTGTGTCTGGCATGTTTACAATCACAATGGTCATAGCATGTTTGAACAGCGCTCCGGAGAGATGATCTCCATGTGAATAGCACAGCGGTCTCCCGCCATCACCGCTATGGCAGTAGCAACGATACTGCTTCCAATCTCATGCAAATAACACCAATTACGTTAATTAATCTCCGAGAAAATTGCATGAGGACAGCCCAATCTCTACACAAGTCATGAGGTTGGTGCAAGATCAAAAGTTTTTTTCAGACGTTGTGTGCAAATTTGCGCAGCGTGTTGACAATATGCTATCCCATCAACTGTACATGTCACACCAGCTTTCAAAAACCCTCCACGTTAATTGTGAAAGAGTGGTGATGGATACGAGTTAAACACAGTTTTGAAAGCTATCCTCGCAAAATTTACTTCATCATGCAGGGAAATTTGCAGAGTCTGCATAACGCCAACAGCAAAGGCACGACCTCACACAAGATTGCTTGCTCAACAGCTACAAGAGCAGGAGTGAGACATTCACAACTCACCACTAACAGTTTCCTCGTATAAGAGGATTTTTGTGTTGTTTTTGTGTTGTTCCCCAAGTACAAGTTCGCAATTCTTCTGTCGACTGACCCGATATCTTTCGCGTTTGTTCTGGAAAGTAGTGGTAAATCAGAAAACTCAAGTTGATAGGCGAAATTGCAAGCTGCAACTACAAAGAGAAAAGACAACAAACACTTATTCAGCAAGGCGAGGAGTCAAAAGAAAACAGAAATGGCAAAACGCGCCGCTTCCTGAAACCAAAGCGAATATGTATGAAGAGAACATGCAGGAGTAATGCGACAACAACATACACATTTACTTCAGTAAAAGACAAAATACCCGATTCTTTATACCTACCAAAATAGTCCAAGTATGTAAAAGCAACCAGGAAATGCGGTGACGATGTGGAAATCATATCGCTAGAAGCCGCTGACTCCAACGATACTCCTGATAAGCTCTAAAATATAAATTTTGAATGTTCTGTCCACATACATCCACATTAGGTGGTTTTACTTTTGCAGACACGGACATATTACATTGACACTGGTCTGTTTCGTAACTCGTCACCGACGTGGTATTTCGGTCCTGGTGGTATACGTTCATGGCACTACATCAACTGTTTGTGGGTATAGTTTTCCCGTGATTTTGTGGCCGTCCAACTAGATACATGGGTCTATTAGTATTCACTCAACACCCTGCCATCATGTCACAGCCTCATTACGTCATGAATGTTGTTGAATACGCTCCACTGCTTGCGACCTCGTAAATGAACGAGGCGAGGCCGAGGTCCATTACTCGTTCAATATTTCACGTATTGACTTCTTTAGTCGTGCAATAATACTGATACATAGATACACTTTTGGTTGGCACTGTAGATTGTGCTCGTTTTCGTTGCGCTATTCCGTCTCCTTTTTGGTCTCTCCATAACGTTGCACCTTCCTAGTTGGAAGGCTGTTGTTTAGCGCAACGGAGATGTGTTGAAGCTAGGTGTATAAAAAACTCGAATGTCTCAGGACTCTGTCATTTTGTGCCTAGTTGTTGCAATTACTGGCTGTATAGTATCTGGTTACAGTGATGGAGAGTTACTCTTAACTAGTACCCATATGTCCCTTTCCTTTCTACATACTCACACGCAATCATTTTTCCGGAATACCACAGAACCATCAGATGCTGCACAGATGGGGAGCAAGAGGGCATATTGGATAGAAGTGGGGGCAGGGAAGAAGTAACGTCTCCGGGCAATGCTTTTTGATTCGTTGTTACTTATATGCGTAGGCAAGAATGAAAATGAATTATGTGCAGCCAAAGTAACGTACCTTCGAGAAACGGTCATAGAGAGAAGGAAATTGAGCTAGGACATAACAATAGAAAACACCGTGAAAATATGAAGATTGAGAAGACGAATAATTTCATAAGGTAAAATGACTGGAAGAGACAACATTTTTTAAGTTGAGCGAAGGTAATGAGAGAGAGAGAGAGACAGACCGAGTGAGGGAGAGAGACAGAGGGAGACAGACAGACAGAGAGAGACACACACACAGTAAATAGACCCCCTGTACACAGACACATGAATTATCGGATTAACCTTTTCATTTGGAACAAACACGATTCGTTGTGCTTTGGAATTGCCCTTTGAAAAATGTACACAGACATTCAGTTTTACATTAATATTTTAGGACATTTCTAGACTATCTGGCGAACAAAACACGGAAAATAATTAGAAAGGAATAACATGTCTAGGACATACGCCAGCTGAAACCCGCGAAGTTCGGTCCTTGCTAACAATACCAGACGCAGGAGAGTTACCAGAGCTTCCCTGACGTCTTTGGCTTTTCCGCGAAGCTTGCCGCAAGATACAGGAGGTGTTGATGCAGTCTTGGCTGATGTCACTGCCTTGTTGCGACGGCGTTTGGCTATTGAGCTAAACCGTGACAACCATCTAGGTATGTTCGCACTAGGCATCACCCTATGCCATAGCCACACATATGCACAAAGCGCATACTCCAGGCTTGTTTTTACATACATAGCGAAATCATGGCCTGAAGAAGAGCAGACGTTGAACCGTGTGCGTCCCGCCAGGAGAGAGGGTGCCAGTGCATAAATTTTCAATAAGGCCACACGCAGCACGTCAATACATGAATCGCTGACATCCCAAACGTCTCTTCGCCTGTACAGCTGTAGTGTGCGTAATATGTCAGGTTCCCAGCAACCTGGCTCGATGGCGCTTGTTCTTCTAAACAATGACTCTCCAGGCCGCGAGAGAATAGTGAGCGAGACCCGTGCCAGAATTGAGGCCTCTATATGCCCAAACCTTGAAAACCGACCATTGCGTGACGAGTTCTTATGCATGGTCGTGTAACATATTTCGGGATGGTTATGAATTAGGTTTGGCAAGAAAAGGCCACATTGCTCCGCTGTGTCACGAGCAAGCTCAAACACTGAGGGAGCAGTGCGGTTTGGGTAGGTCACAGGCTTTCCTTGCGCATCATTATGCACCTCACGAACCATATGGAATGCACTGTGTAGGATAATCAAGCAGACTATGTATTTCCCTGGCTGAGTGCAAATATCCACTCCCCTGCAGTTGGCGACTTCAACGCGCACTAATTGCGCCAAAGCACAAAATACTACTTCGGTGACCTGCTCCCGTGTGCAGAGAACTGGCGCGATTCTTGGGGTGCTCTGCAATGGCGGACTGCACACAGCACCGATGAATTCCTCGGTGGTGTATTGATTCTGGGGCCTGCGCTGTTGTCCATGCTGGTCGCACTTCGCAATCCCACAGAACACTAATAGCAGCACAGCGGTAGTGACATAGGATCGTAAATGCATAATTCGAGATCTGTCCTTGGGTGTATTCCGCGAATATTCACAATTACTTTGTTCAGAACTAAGATACAGATCGGATCTATTGCCCCTTCGGTACTTCGTTTGCACTGTGATAATGGCTTTTTCGAAGCTAGAACTAGGGGGCAGAACGCCAGTTCTGCCACATCATGTAAAGCACACCTCTTTGGTGAAGAGCATCTGCTGGTGTTGCTGACTTTGGCTGTGGAGTTTCTGAGGCTCTGACTGGAACTGAGTGCGCAGCAGCTTCTATCGCTCTTGGCGTTGCTACCTACATGTATACTCGGGCGAGTCACGTTCGCCTTACCACTCTGCGTGTTCGTGGGGCTGCTGCTAGGATCATGTTGGGCAGGTTTAGCGTTACCGCTGTTGTTCTGCACGTCTCCAGGACAAGTGTACATAAAAAAAACTGAGCCGTGCTGTACGCGTTGATCGGATCACCAATACTGATCGTTTCCATTGAAATCACACAAGAGGTGATGGATACCAGCGTAGCAAGTGAGATTAGTGAAGGTGAGACCTTGTTAGAGGGCCAGACAAAATACAAATTTCCCAGCCGCATGCTGATAATCAGGTCCAACGTCTGTCAACCTCCCACCTACAACTAAGGGGATGCTTTTTAGTACTCGATTTCAGCATGCAGAGGAGTGTTGTTATCGTTTAGATAAAGAAAACACACAAAACTTCGAAC
This sequence comes from Sycon ciliatum, assembly GCF_964019385.1. Taxonomy (NCBI): domain Eukaryota; kingdom Metazoa; phylum Porifera; class Calcarea; order Leucosolenida; family Sycettidae; genus Sycon; species Sycon ciliatum. The sequence goes on from NC_088649.1 coordinate 22,441,525, forward strand.
GATTTATATATCCAGATCCTGGCACCTCCAAGCAGCTCCGAGTGTCGAACTGAAGTCGCTTGGATGCTGAGGGTAGTGTCTGTTCTCAAGCCTCGTGTAGTATCCCTGGCTGACCAATACGGAAGTAGTACGGAACTAATACGGAGCTTTGGCTGATGTATAGTTAGTGTATCTCCGTATGTAAGCGTATGGCGTCTGCTGCATAAAAGCTGCTGCGCATGTCTGTTTAGATGAGATTGTGATAATAACGAGCTATTTCAACCTCCAGGTGTGCACCGGAGAGAAAGTCATTTATTTGCCGCTTCTTCTTTAACTTCTAATATATCCTAGGTGTGTACCTAAGAGAACGAGAGAGCTTGGAAGCTCAGGGCCCTATGCTATGCTTTTTTGCCTTGATGACCTAGACAAAAAAGCATAGAGATGTTATAAATTCTTATAAATTTCTCATTTTTTTAAGACATAATCTGGGGTTCGAACCCGCACTATCGCCCTGCATGCATCCCCCGATACATGCCACGAGGTGCAGAATTAAATAAATAAATACACTTCGCATACATACTAATTCTTCCAAGTTGCTTCACGTTATGATCTTGCATTTGAAAGCCCTATTTGAATATGCATTGTAGCAAGCCGTACGGTACGGGACAGGTACGGGACAGGTACGGTCGAGGATGATACGACACAGTCTACCGCCTTGATGACCTAGGCAAAAAAAGGATAAGGATGTTATACATTTTTCAATTCTCCTATTTCTTAAGGCATAACCTGGGATTCGAAACCGCACTATCGCCCTACATGCATTCCCCCATACACTTCGCATTCATACTCATTCTTCCAAGTTGCTTCACGCTATGATCTTGCGTTTGAAAGCCCTATTTGAATATTGCGGCCAGCCGTATGTGGCCAGCTGTGTTTGAAGGTATGGTACGGTACGGGACAGATACGGGATAGCGCCAGGCGTGACACAAATACACAAACAAACAAACACACAAATACCAAATTAAAGCTTTGTGGACCCTGACTAGCGCCAGACGTTAATGAAGTAACGTCTTCTGCATAGCTACGGGAATAATAATAAAGGATAACTCGTGTTAATTGCACCGCGCCTACCACTCGGCTACCTGTTACATTGGTGGCAGCGGTGTAGTTTTAAATAAAACAACGTGATTCGACTCCAGACCCCCATGGCTCAACCCGCTGCAGCTCCCTGCGACGAATCAAGATGAGAATCATGTTTCTTGCCTTCCTGGGCTTTGCCCTGCTTATTGGCTTGCAGCACAGTCAGGGTGCTAGCGTGGATCACCCCTCCTTCCGCATGGCATCCACTGGAGACTCCGATGGCGATTCCAAGCGACCCGCTAACTACATGTATACTACCGGTGGTGATGGCGAAGCTGATGAGGACGACAACAGGCAGGCTGCTCCCCAAGACAAGGAGGGTATTCCCCAAGACCAGCAGCGTTTGATTTTCGCCGGCACGCAGTCGGAAGCAGGAGCCCACTCTTCACTTGGCACTTCGCCTCCGTGGTGGGATGCAGGTTTTCGTCAACACTCTTCCTGGCTAGACCATCACTCTTTACGCCGCGCAAAGCGATGCTATCGACAATGTGAAGACCACGATTCAAGACGAGGAGGGAGGTCATTTGTCTGACGCCGAGCTAGCCGCTCGAGTGACCGGCTCAACCAAGATGATGATAAAACCTGGCTTGCTCTCCGCCGTAGCTCCAGCCGCCGCTGTGGTATCATCAACCGAACTCATTCGTGGTCTTCAATAACGGACGTAGCCGAGCTGCGAGCTCGGATATCCGTGGGGTGAATTCTCCACACTGATTCACCAGATCGAGGAAGGAACGGAGGTCGGTACGATTACTGGGTAGGTTGAAGTACTGAAGAGCGGATGTCTTGTCAGCTGGCACGGTGTATCCGTTGGACGACACATGAAACCCACAGAATTCGACTTCAGCAGCGGCGAAGACAAACTTCTTTTGACTGAAAGTAATTCCGTGTTCGCGTGCACGGGCCAGGACGGCACGGACGTGAGCGACATGGTCCGAGAATGACTCATCGTGAACGAGGCCGTCGTCCACCACCTTGATGAGATGGGTCAAACGGTCGAAAGCTGCGTCGGTGCGGCGGTTGTACTCATCGCCGGCGGACACGAGACCTTGTGGATTCCGGCAGAATCGATATCTACCCCACGGCGTGATGAACGTAGTGAGAGACTTGGCAGACTCAGACAGGGGCACCTGCCAATCGCCATGACGGGCGTCAAACTTGGTGAACCATCGGGCTGTGCCGATGCCAGAGAGAGCATCACGTGCGTTCTGCATGGGGTGGGTGGGACGCTTCACTTGTCGGTTGAGAGACTGAAGGTCCACAGTCAGACGTTTCTCACTAGAATTCTTCTTGTCGACTACGACAATGGGGTGGCACCAGTCGCGCGGCTCTGACACTGTCTTGATGATGCCTTCCTCAACCATGTTGTCGAGCTGGGGTTTCACCTGCTCACGGTAGGCATGTGCGATAGGACGAGCTGTGTAGACTCGGTGAGGTTTCGCATCATCTTCGAGAATGATGTCCATTGGCTTGCCACACATGGGTTTCAATGTCGTGTCGTCGAAGACGTCTGCGAACTCTCGCAGTAGGTCAGCACGGATCTGCGCCAGCTTGCTAGGGTCAGATGTGTTCACGAGACCGGTCCTCACAACGGGAGCCGTTGGAGGTGGTGTGCTGCTGGTACTAACACGCGCAACTTGCTTGGGCCAGCAGTCTGGTAAGAGGCCTAAGGCGTATAGCGATTGGCGTGACAACAGGGGTTCACGCAGTCCACGGTACACATGGATGGTGCTATCATGCTTGAGCGAGCCGATGGTGAGAGTGGCAGAGATCTTGCCAGCTGAAACGAGACGTTCACCATTAGCAGCATGCACATTATCATGGTCTGAGGCCAGATTCTCCACAAAACCACCGAGATGCGCTAACTGATCGACACCAATAGCGTCAATGTCACTTCCCGTATCGGGATCCATTCTAGGGAGGTAGCGTCAGGTTCAGTGCACAATTGTGTGTCGACTGGCACCGTAGGAGATGCATCACACTGAGCGCGGCGAAGCTGTAGTCGTCCCAGCGTGCGCTGCGAGGACTGGTCAGCCGGTTTGCGGAATTTTCTGCACACCGCTTGGAAATGTCCAATAGTCTTGCAGCCGCTACACTTCTTGCCGTGTGCAGGACACTGCGACTTGCTGGCGTGGGGAGTGCGACCACAATTCGGACATTGCGATAGCGTGGCGGACGGCTGTTGCTGTCGCGGGTTACTGCCGTGTTTTGACCGCTGATAATTTGTTTTCCGAGCGGCATTGACGGAGCTAGTGCCGGGGATACTGCTGCTCGTCCGAGAGGCTGCCTCCTCCGCTCGACACAATTTAATGACGTTCTCCAACGTTAGATCGGTAGTGGCAAGGAGCTTATGGCGTGTCTCCGTGTCGAGAATGCCAGTAACCAGGCGATCACGCATGGTCTCGTCGTACCTGGTACGCTGTCCCTGCTGGCATTGGCGGCATACTCTGCTTGAACAGAAATTGCAGAGTGCAGCTTCGCTGAAATCGCAGCAATTGTGGATCTCGCTTAGGGAAGTCAGGTAGTGATCGAAGGACTCTCCATGCTGCTGTTGGCGGGCATAGAAGGCGATCCGGTCCAGCAGAGGGTTCCGCTGGCCGCGAATGTATGCCTGTACAGCCTTGATGAGATCGTCGTCGTCGTGGTTGTCAGCCAGAGGAATTGTGCCCTTACGAAGAAATCTCCGGAGGTCCTCGTCCAGTCACTGACGAACCGTTGCCACTATGGTGGCATTGTCCTGGGAATCCAGGTGCTGGCACCGGGCGTAGTCCCGCCAAAGACCTTCCCATGCGGCAAACTCTGCGAGAGAGGCATAGGCAAGTAACAGAGAGCGATCGACCGAAATTGGTCTCGCCGCAGGTACATGTTCTCGTGCCGGTGGGGCTGGGGGTGGGCGTTGCGGTGGTGGAGGTTGAGAAATGCTCCTGAAAGTTCGCTCCACGAGCTGTGTCAGGTGTTGCTCGCGGGTGGCGGCGGTCTCCATCTGCTGTCTCATGAGCTGGGTGAGGGCAGCAATGTCAGGGCTGAGTACTGGTGTGTCTGATTCCGCCATGCCGAAACGGAAATTTCAAATAATTATTTCACTTTATTTGAGAGACGAAACGCCAGAGGTACTAGCAAGACCCAGGACTGAGAAGGCGAGGAGTCAAAAGAAAACAGAAATGGCAAAAACGCGCCGCTTCCTGAAACCAAAGCGAATATGTATGAAGAGAACATGCAGGAGTATTGCGACAACAACATACACATTTACTTCAGTAAAAAACAAAATACCCGATTCTTGATACCCACCAAAATAGTCCAAGTATGTGAAAGCAACTAGGAAATGCGGTGACGATGTGGAAATCATATCGCTAGAAGCCGCTGACTCCAACGATACTCCTGATAAGCTCTAAAATATTAATTTTGAATGTTCTGTCCACATACATCCACATTAGGAGGTTTTACTTTTGCAGACACGGACATATTACATTGACACTGGTCTGTTTCGTAACTCGTCACCGACGTGGTATTTCGGTCCTGGTGGTATACGTTCATGACACTACATCGAATGTTTGTGTGTATACATTTCCCGTGGTTTTGTGGCCGTCCAACTAGCTACAGGGGCCTATTCACTTAACACACTGCCATCATGTCACAGCCTCATTACGTCATGGATGTTGTTGAGTACGCTCCACTGCTTGCGACCTCGTAAATGAACGAGGCGAGGCCGAGGTCCATTACTCGTTCAATATTTCACGTATTGACTTCTTTAGTCGTGCAATAATATTTATACATAGATACACTTTTGGTTGGGACTGTAACCGTTTGAAGGTATTCTTGGAAAAGACAATGCTTGCTCAAGGCAACACAACTGATATAGATGATAACGCGAGTGCTGACAGGATAGGGAAAGGTGCAAAATACAGAGCTAGAGGGCAGATAAGGTTAGCGCTAACAGGGAACTGTTACACCATCCCTCCCTCCTAAGCGAGGCACAGGTGCCTCCAGGGAGTCGAGGAATATGTGGAAAGGGAATAATCAAATGTAATCGTGTCAACCCAACAACGCTCATCTAATTGAAGCACCGTGCAAGGTAACCAAGGACAGTCAGGCGAGTGAAGATAGCGGAAGTGGGGAAAATCTAAAACAGGAGGGGAATGGATGGCTTAACACAACAAGGATCCAGTGGGAATTCTCAAGGTACACGTGCAATTGAATTTGAGCGAGTAACATTTCGCGGTAACCATAGTGTCACTAACATGCCCTGGATGCCCTGTAACGCCTCAGAGCAACTATCGGCCTACCGGCCTCGTCCAGCAAGTTCCCTTCTGGCTCCCAGGTGGCTTCTTCGTCTGTGTTCCCTTGCGACTTGACAAGGTACTGAGTCTGATGCCTTCGCTGGCGATCGTCAAGAATCTTCTCCACCAGGTATCTGGTCTGACCGTGCAAGTCAATGAACGGTGGCAGGGGTGGCTGCCGCCTGCCGGGAATAGTATTCTGCTCATACCGGCGCAGAGCAGTGACATTGAAGACAGGGTGGCACCGAATAGCGCTGGGTAGATCCAGCTGATAGGCATTGGGTCCGTTCTTCTTGATGATTGGGTAGGGCCCGAACCACTTAGTGCGTAGCTTCTGTGAAGGCTGATCCCGGGCTTCTGCGGTTGTTAGGAAATCCTTGTACACCAGCACCATGCCGCCAACCTTCAGGTTGCTGGGCACCCTTCCCCTGTCTGCATACTGAGCTTGTCTAGCCTGAGCGGCAATCATGGCGTCCTTTGCCAACTTGACGGCATCCGCCCGATCCTGGATCCAGTCTGGGGCACTCCCTCCTCCCCTCCGTGCCAGGTAATCTGGTGGGTACTTGGGATTAAGTCCATAATTTAGATAACACGGCGTGCTAGAAGTGGAAGACTGATATGAACTATTAATTCCAAATTCGCAAAGAGGCAGAAGCTTGTCCCAATTATCTTGTTTGTGGTTAACAAACGCTCTAAGCACGTCCTCAATTACTCTATTCATTCTCTCAGTCTGCCCATCGGTCTGTGGGTGATTTGCAGCACTAAACGACAAGGTGGTACCTAATTGATGAAACAATTCCCGGAAAATTCAGAAGTAAATCTTGGGTCCCGATCACAAACAATAGTGGAACTCAAACCGTGTAATCTAAACACATTCTGGAGATACAAATCAGCAGAACCCTTAGCGTCAATTTTGGAAGTCGTGGGGACTAAATGGACACATTTTGTAAGCCGGTCAACAAATGTATAAATTGCATCAAAGCCCTGAGGGGTCTGGGGTAAGCCAGCGATAAAGTCCATGGAAATATCTTTCCAGGGGGTGTCTGGTACTGAGAGCGATTGCAGCAAACCGGATCTAGGCAACCCACCCTTAGTGCGCTGACATATGCCGCAAGATTTAACAAATTTCTTCACGTCAAAGCCCATCTTGGGCCAATAGAAGAATTGACGAAGCTGGAAATATGTACGATCCCGTCCCTGGTGGCCTGCCGTAACACAGTCGAGGTACTCCTGCAGGAGCTGAAGCCTTATACTGCACACTTGGGTACACACTATCGATTGTTTGGGGCTGCACGGAGGTATAGGTACCTGGACTCTTCTTCCCAATAGTACCGCTCGTGTAGATTATCAGAGGAATCGCCGCGCAGCCGCTGATTTTTTGGGGAAAGCTTCTCGTCATTCTGATATGCTTCCGAAATCATCTCAGCAACACTATCACTCAGTTCCAAAGCAAACTCAATCATATTCAAATGGGGTGCTGGTAGGATGGGTGGGCAATCCTTTTCCTCAACTACATTGCCAATTGCTGACCCGCGCAGATCAGGGCGGCGGGATAACGCATCAGCCATATTTTCCTTGCCGGGTTTGTGATTAACTGTGAAGTCATAGGCTGCAAGAAATTCAACCCATCTAGCTTCGCGCTTAGTGAGATTGGCTTTTGTGCTCAAGTGGACTACGGCCATGCTGTCACTGAACACTTCAAAATGCTGGAATAGATAAATTCTCCAGGATCGCAGTGCAAACACCACCGCCAGGGTTTCGCGTTCTGCAGCAGTGTAATTTCGCTCCGCTTGTTACAGCTTACGACTGGCATATGCCACAGGCTGCCAAGCACTATCGCTTTCCCCCTGTTGGAGAAGGACGCCTGCAATTGCAAAATCACTTGCGTCTGTTGCAACTCTGAAAGGCTTCTGCACGTTTGCTAGTTTCAACAGCGGTGCACTCAACAAGGCCTGTCTCAGGGATTCGAATGCATGCTGACGGGGGCCACTCCATTCGAACCTGGCATGTTTGCCAGTGATCTCCTCTAATGGCTGCGATATAGTAGAGTAGTGCTCAATAAATCTTCTAAAGTAGTTCGCAAAACCAAGGAACTGTCTCACCTCCGTAACTGTTGTCCGTGGCTGCCATTCCCTCACTGCTTTAAGCTTCTTTGGATCTGGAGCGATACATTCACCGTCGATGCGATGCCCTAGAAACAGAACATCCTTGACACCAAACTCACATTTCGACTGCTTACAGAATAGCCTATTTTTCCGGAGCGTCTCAAGAACTGTCTGGATATGTTCAAGATGATCTTGCCAGGATTTGCTGAAGATAAGAATATCATCCAGAAACACTACCACAAACCGCCGTAAGTACGCTTGGAGAATACTGTTCATCAGTGACTGAAACGTGGCAGGGGCGTTAGTTAATCCAAAGCCCATGACCCGGAACTGGAAATGACCGAAGGGAGTATTGATAGCCGTCTTAGGTACATCTTCCTGACGGATCCTAAGCTGATTGCATCCCGAGCGTAAATCCAGCTTACTGAAGTATGACCTACCTTGAATGGTATCAAACAGGTCATCAATGTTTCGGAGGCAAGCTTTGTTTTTGATGGTGATCCTGTTCAAATTCCGCCAATCACAAACCATGCGCAATGAGCCATCAGACTTTTAAACGAAAAAGACTGGGGCACCGTATGGTGACTTGCTGGGTTCGATGAAGCCCTTGCGGAGGAGTTCCGTGAGCTGGGCTTGCAATTCGTCCATCTCGGGTTTGGGGAGACGGTAGGCAGCCCGTGATGGAGGAACGGCACCCTCCTCAGTCACAATCTCATGGTCGACATCCCTCTCTGGCGGAAGCTCGGTCGGCAGGTCGTCTGGAAAGATGTCAGAGTACCGCCGCAGAAGGTTAGCCAGCTGCTCTTGATGATCTGGGTGTTGCATGGCGGCTGATGGCTTGCTGTCCTCCTCCTATTCGTCAGTAGCGTTGACCCACGCCAGGATTCTCTGCGCGCCTTTCCTCAACTCGCGGCGAGCCTGGGAACCAGATATGAGCATGCTCTCAGTTGGCGGCGACTCCTGATGCTCCGTTTCACTATTTTGGCCGGAAGGGTGTTTAGCAACGAGCGGCTCTCCGTTCAGTTTGACTTCGTTGGTCTGAAAGTTGATATCCGGATTGTGTCTGGTCAGCCATGGCTTGCTCAGGATAGCATCACAGCGGGTCAACCGAAGAACTGTGAAAGATTGGGTGTCGCTGAAGTCTTTCACGATAACAGCGGAAGCGTGCTGGGCCCATAACCCAGAGGTCGATGGATCGAAACCATCCTCTGCTACCAGTGTGACCGTTTGAAGGTATTCTTGGAAAAGACAATGCTTGCTCAAGGCAACACAACTGATATAAGGCACTTCGTGCCCTAAGGTGATAACGCGAGTGCTGACAGGATAAGGAAAGGTGCAAGATACAGAGCTAGAGGGCAGATAAGGTTAGCGCTAACAGGGAACTGTTACAGTACCTCTCTTTCAGCCAATACACTTGAAGTTGAAGTCGTAGTCACCCCTTTTAACGTTAGCGATCACCGTGAATATCTGTAAATGTGTCCAACCCTTAGGTTTCTTCTGCTTTGAGACGTTTTTCAAGGCTCCTAGTTGTTGGCTTGATTATATGATGTAATGACACCATTACGTTGTTCTTTTTATACGCTCATATGCTGTTGCTGTGCTGTTGCTATGCTGTTGCCAAGGGCCCGCGAGCGTCCGGCACCAGGCCTAACATATTTTCCATGCTACATGTACATGTATTTGGTCTCACTTATAATAATTCTGTTCAGCACAACTTGTTTTTTGCAACATTCTTTCGTTGCTAAGGTGTTGCTAGTGCTGGTACTTACCAAGTTTTCCTATTGTTTTCCAGGAGAAAATACGGCTCGCATTTCCAGTGTATGACAAGTCATAACTCTCTTCATTCTTGACCAATTTCCCAAAAATTTGGACCAATGGAAAGACATCAGAATCAGGAAGGTTTTGAGACTTGTTTGAGTGTGTTTCTTGAGATATGAAATTTTACACTGGAATCCCTACCTTTAGTACAACGAAGATTCCTGATGAGTGTTGTACGAAAACTTTTCTGAATCTTTTTTTTTTCTCTAAACGATTTCTTCACATTTTCATCGTTTCATGGCACATTGTCTCCACAGTTTTACATTACATTAATAAAGTGCACACAAATGTCGATCCAGCTTGTATTACTGATTGCGGTTATCAAATTGTTGTTACAGGGACTGTAGATTGTGCTAGTTTTCGTTGCGCTTTTCCGTCCCCTTTTTGGTCTCTCCATAACGTTGAACCTTCCTAGTTGGAAGGCTGTTGGTTAGCGCAACGGAGATGTGTTGAAGCTAGGTGTAGAAACGTCGAATGTCTCAGGACTCTGTCATTTTTGCCTAGTTGTTGCAATTTCTGGCTGTATAGTATCTGGTTACAGTGATGGAAAGTTACTCTTAACTAGTACCCATATGTCCTTTTCCTTTCTACATACACACAGGCAATCATTTTTCCGGAATACTACAGAACCATCAGATGCCGCACAGATGGGGAGCAAGGGGGCATATTGGATAGAAGTGGGGCAGGGAAGAAGTAAAGTCTCCGGGCAATGCTTTTTGATTCGTTGCTACTCATATGCGAAGGCAAGAATGAAAATGAATTATGTGCAGCCAAAGTAACGTACCCTCGAGAAATGATCATAAATAGAAGGAAATTGAGCTAGGACATAACAATAGAAAACACCATGAAAATAATGAAGATTGAGAAAACGAATAATTTCATAAGGTAAAATGACTGGAAGAGACAACATTTTTTAAGTTGAGCGAATGTAATGAGAGAGAGAGAGACAGACCGAGTGAGAGAGAGACAGAGGGAGACAGAGAGACAGAGAGAGAGACACACACAGAGACAGTGGAAAAGACAGAGAGAGAGACACACAGAGAGAGGGGGGCAATGGTTGTTGGGTGGAGAGCAGTCATAATAGTCGGCCGTATGTGGTTGTTGGCATATTTCTTACGGTTCGCGTACAGTGACGTGTATGGGGAGACTGCGAAAGTGTAGGCAGGAGCGGATTCCATTTTGCGATGCAGGAATGAGAAAAAGAGCGATGGTTCTTTTCTTTTTTTTGGTGACTGACGAGGACGGATACTGGCTTTTTATGACGGATGATGTACTGCTGGTCTGGTGGTCGCACGATTAGATGTGCGACATTGCTATGCGGCTGCGGAGGTTTGCAGAAAGGCTTTCAAAATCACCGGACCCTTGACAAGATGAAGCTTGTACAGTAAATAGACCCCCTCTACACAGACACATGAATTACCGGATTAACCTTTTCATTTGGAACAAACACGATTCGTTGTGCTTTGGAATTGCCCTTTGAAAAATGTACACAGACATTCAGTTTTACAATGATATTTGACGACATATCTAGACTATCTGGCGAACAAAACACGGTAAATAATTAGAAAGGAATAACATGGGTAGGACATACGCCAGCTGAAACCCGCGACGTTCGGTCCTTGCTAACAATACCAGACGCAGGAGAGTTACCAGAGCTTCCCTGACGTCTTTGGCTTTTCCGCGAAGCTTGCCGCAAGATACAGGAGGTGTTGATGCAGTCTTGGCTGATGCCACCGCCTTGTTGCGACGGTGTTTGGCTATTGAGCTAAACCGTGATATCCATCTAGGTATGTTCATACCAAGCATTTGCCTATGCTTTAGCCAAACATATGCACAAAGCGCATACTCCAGGCTTGTTTTTCCGTACATAGCGAAATCATGGCCTGAAGAAGAGCAGACGTTGAACCGTGTGCGTCCCGCCAGGAGAGAGGGTGCCAGAGCATAAATTTTCAATAAGGCCACACGCAGCACGTCAATACATGAATCGCTGACATCCCAAACGTCTTTTCGCCTGTACAGCTGTAGTGTGCGTAATATGTCAGGTTCCCAGCAACCTGGCTCGATGGCGCTTGTTCTTCTAAACAATGACTCTCCAGGCCGCGAGAGAATAGTGAGCGAGACCCGTGCCAGCATTGAGGCCTCTATATGCCCAAACCTTGAAAACCGACCAGTGCGTGACGAGTTCTTATGCATGGTCGTGTAACATATTTCGGGATGGTTATGAATTAGGTTTGGCAAGAAAAGGCCACATTGCTCCGCTGTGTCACGAGCAAGCTCAAACACTGAGGGAGCAGTGCAGTTTGGGTAGGTCACAGGCTTTCCTTGCGCATCCTTATGCACCTCACGAAACGTATGGAATGCACTGTGTAGGATAATCAAACAGCCTATGTATTTCCCTGGCTGAGTGCGAATATCCACTCCCCTGCAGTTGGCGACTTCAACGCGCACCAATTGCGCCAAAGCACAAAATACTACTTTGCTGACCTGCTCCAGTGTGCAGAGAACTGGCGCGACTCTTGTGGTGCTCTGCAACGGCGGACTGCACACAGTAGAGATGAATTCCTCGGTGGTGTATTGATTCCGGGGCCTGCGCTGTTGTCCATGCTGGTCGCACTTCACAATCCCACAGAACACTAATAGCAGCACAGCGGTAGTGACATAGGATCGTAAATGAATAATTCGAGATCTGTCCTTGGGTGTATTCCGCGAATATTCACAATTACTTTGTCCAGAACTAAGATACGGATCGGATCTATTGCCCCTTCGGTACTTCGTTTGCACTGTGATAGTGGCCTTTTCGAAGCTAGAATTAGGGGGCTGCACGCCAGTTCTGCCACATCATGTAAAGCACACCTCTTTGGTGAAGAGCGTCTGCTGGTGTTGCTGACTTTGGCTGTGGAGTTTCTGGGGCTCTGACTGGAACTGAGTGCGCAGCAGCTCCTATCGCTCTTGGCGTTGCTAACTACATGTATACTCGGGCGAGTCAGGTTCGCCTTACCACTCTGCGTGTTCGTGTCGAACTGAAGTCGCTTGGATGCTGAGAGTAGTGTCTGTTCTCAAGCCTCGCAGCATAGTGGTTGATCTTCACGGAAATCAACTGGCACGACCAAACGTCAGGTGTTTTCCCATCCCTATTCGCCCGATACTAGGACGCTAGCAATGGAGCTTATTCAACAACATTAATGACGCAATGAGGCCGTGTCATGATGGCAGTGTGTTACATGATTTGCTGTATGAAGCTAGAAGAACGGCCACAAAATCACGGGAAACCTATGCCCACGAACAGTGTTGGGATTTGAACCCAAACTGTCAGATTCTCAGTCGGAGTATCTGAAAGTTTGGGTTCAAATCCCAACATTTGGCTTCAGATTCTTCTTCATTCAGTTTTGATTTTGTTCAAATTCAATGCGTATTTTGTTCTTGATCAAACAAAACACCAGCTCCGCAATATCTGCACGGCCACAGAATTCCGGCCGCTTGTCCGTTGGCAAGGGAGTCGGCGTGTACACGTAGCTCAAAAATTGTCTGGCTGTGTACTGGCCATTTTCAGTTCCGTTCCGTCCACTTTTCTCAATGCTCACTGCGGTCGACGCTGGCGTGTGGGATAAAATACAGATAAACAGGGCAAGTGGAATCATTCTGAAGTTAGGGTCCTGTAGTACGCATCTCATCCTGATGCATTCTGACATAAGAATCTCAACAATAACTGCTAATACCTTTCGCATATACAATAATGATTAATTAGACGAGGGTTTCACAGACGCTCGAGGACAGTTTGCAAGTGAATTGGTTCAGCCGTGGTTGGCTATTTATGATGCTGAGTTATGAATAGTCACGCTACACTACCCACACTGGCTGCCTGGGATGTAGTTGTTGAAGATCAGTGGGCTATTTTGGAACGGCTTGCATTTGCGGGGACTGCCCTGATAAGATGTGAATTGAGACTGGTTGGTGGATGCAAAGGTGTCGATTAGTGTGAAATTGAAATTCTGATCTCTATTATGGTTGGCTATAAACACCCTGCAAACGCCACGCAAAGTGGTCAATGGCTACCCCAGCCATGTATTTCTTGGAATAAAATGAATAAAAAGAATTGACGGCAACATTGAGTTCACAGGTGGTAGCAACAAAGCATGTTTGTAGAAGCGATGGAGACAGCACATACAATAGCTGAAGTATTTGGACCACACACCAGTTTATGCGGAAGAGTCACTCCACCAGCAACGTTGTCATGGACGCTGCATTTCATTAAATTCGGATCTCTTTTGAATTGATGACGTCAATGAGCTCACAGGTGATAACCTAAATTATCATGACTGAGCCGGAATCAGCGAGAACGACCCTTAGACAATTCGTAATTCTTTCGAGAAAAAGGTCGATTTGTGACGTTCAACGATTTCTTGAGCTGTTCGCAGAGCATACACGGCAGTCATTGTGTACAGCTAGCTCAAGCCTGGTGGGGAGTAGATGCTGAAGTAGCCGCTGAAGTTCAGAGTCAGGATGAGACGTTCTTTGGTTCCGACATCGATGTCGACAGCAAGGCGGAATCGCAGCCGTCGTCTCCTGCTGCGATACGGCTCAATGTGGCCGATGACTCGCGAGAGTCGGAAGATGAGGAGTCGTCACCTGCGATAAATTCTGAGTCTGGAGCTAGTGACGGCAGCGACGTCGTGTCTTCAGCTGCGGAGGAAGAAATGGAAGGCGAGATTGCGGAACGACTCCACGCAGGATGAAGCTGCGAATATGTCGATCATTTCTCCGCACTCATCAGCTGTTCTTTGTCGATATAGCTGCTTACTGCACTATTTCAAAAGTATTCAAGCTGCCTACCCACCTTTCGAATGCTGAATATTCATTGTACACATACATCGTATACATACATTGCACCAATTTGGAGTACATATTATAATTGGTGTATACATCCGTTTAGAATCTGAATATTGAACTTTATCTTGGCTGAGGTCCTTCAGTAGATGTGTTTCAACAAATTTCTAATAAAAATGATTTTTGAAAATTTTGACCCTAAGGGCTGTTTTCGCTGGTTGAGGCCCATGTATGAATCGTAAAATCAAGCATGTATATTATAGCTATCATGTATGATGAGCCATCGCGAATGCGAGCGCTGACAAACCTGTACTGGATACTGACAGTGCAAGATGCGTAATTGGACACCACAGGTGACAACTCAGCGTTTTACAACGGATCACGGAAAACTAAACGGTAATGCCGCGGTCACACCAAACAAGCCGCTTCCCGCTTGCGCTGAAAGTGGCTTGTGCTGAATGGGGCGGTTGGTCACACCAGGGCGCGAAATCGGCTGGATTTTTTGGTGTGCTAGAGTTGTTTTTCTTCCCGCTCATTTTTGAATATGATTTTCTCTTGTTTTCACGTGGCAAACAACAGAGTTTTGTTGCTGGGCATTGGAGAGGAGTTTCATTGGAATCAGAGTGCTTGTTTGAAAGATTGAGGAAGGTTTGAGAGTCGTGAGTTTGTAGTGCAACGATGGATTCTGAAACTAGACGCCGTGTTGTTGTCTGCATCTTGCTGTGCACTGATATCATGGTGCGCATGCTTCTAGCGAATACCAGTCGCCCTTGTCCGACGCTACCAAGGCAGATCGTGCCTCGTAGTAAACACGCAAGGAACGATGAGGACGATGATGACGATGAATTGCTGGCCGCTGTCCCGCTCCTGTTTGGCAAGCGGAAACGACGTTTCTGGTGTGCATTGCGTAGCCCTGGTGTGTGGAATGACGATGTCATTGTACACTGGAACACCATGGGCGTGCAGTGGGATGTTGCTGACTGGGAAGACGACCAGTATAGACTTCATTTGCAGCTGAGCAAGAATGCATTCTGGACGTTGCATGGAGTTGTTGGTGGGTGGCTGGAGCGCTCTGTGACACATTACAGATTGCCAGTTTCCTCTGCAAAGCGGGTATCGATTACTTTGCACACGATTGCGCATAACAGTACGAAATAGAGGTTGCGACTTCGGCGATGATTTTGTTTAGGAATGGGTTTGCTCACGATTGCGCATGGTTTGTCAATTGCACAACTGGCCTTGATTTACGGAATTGGGAAGTCTACCGCTGTCGCCATCGTGCACGACACGATATCAGTACTGAAGAAGCAGCTGGCCAATAGAGTGATTAAATTCCCAAGTGGTAAAAAGTTGCGAACGGTAATGAAGGAGTTCAAGGAACTTTGTGGATTGCCTCGCTGTGCAGGAGCAATTGATGGGACCTTCATGCGCATTAGAAAACCAGTGAAGTATGGTGATGCGTATTATTGCTACCAGAAGTATTCTTCTACTTTTATATTGGCGGTGGTTGATGCGAGCGGCCAATTTACGTACATTGATGCAGGACGAGCGGGCTCGATGGGAGATGCCGCAACTTTCCACGCCAGTAGTTTGGAGCAGAAAATCACTGACAAGACAAGGCTCACAATCCTTGAGCGTTAAGAGAATAGGAATGTCCTGAATGGCACGTACATACGCCCATACATTGTCGGCGATGCTGCATTTCCATTGGCTCCGACAATGATGAAGTGTTTCTCTGACAACCAGGCGCTGGAGCCCTACCAGCGCACCTTCAATTATCCGCTGATAAGAACGAGGAGAGTAGTGGAGCAAGCGTTTGGGCGTCTGAAAGGCCGCTACGCAATTTTGGACTCGTCAAAGCTCCGGGACCCGATATTTGCTGCTGATGTTGCTCTGGTATGCTGTGCACTGCCCAACTTCTGTGAAACCTTTGCGTCAACGGAAGGTGAGAGCTGGTGCTGTGACCCACAAGAATACGGACCAGGTCCAACTGACCGGTTTGTTTTGGAAACCAATGCCACCTGTTCTGTTGTACGCGAGACATTAAGGAGGCGAAATCGCCAGTTTGTGGTGCGACGTTAAATAAACTTCTACAACAACAACAACATTGGCACGGCATGTGCATACCCGTCGGCCTATCTGAAGGAAATCTTAGTTTCAATACAACTGTTTTGTCTTTTGCCAATCTGACTTGAGGAGTGCTGTATATACGATGTGTAGCGTGGTGTAGTGTGTAGCTACTGTAGCGTGCACTGCTGTGTGCTATAATCTTCTGCTACCATTGTTTTTGCTGCGTAAATCTAGCTGTGTGCAAGTGATGTGTCGGTTCACTCAATTCAATTGTTTTGCAGTCTCAATTTCTGCCTTGATCTATGGCGCTACATGCAAATCTCGTCTACATACGCAGTCTGACTCAATACATGCATCATGTTTCTCCTGTATGCTGTAGTCTGCACTGTGCATCATCGTCTCTTTCTGCACATTCGCATTGTGACCGTTCAGTTGTAATTTGTTCCCTAGCTGTATGGACTGTAGATGTTTTGCAGCTCAGGTTACGTTTTGAAGACTGCCTCTGTCTCTTGCATGCATCACAGGAACTCACACAAAATATTTGTACTTCGAGGTACATTATGATGAACACCGCGCACACACTCATACCGACAGTGTGTGTGAAATGCTTTGCGAGAAGCACGGTGGTGTTACAATATTGTCAACATGGTTATTAATATTATTCTGCAAGCAAGCCTTTGCTGGTCGTGACTGACCTGACTTGTGCTAAAAAATATGGACATGGATTTACGCCGGTGATCTTTGCTGCAATGGGCTAGAGGGCACATTAGTAGCAGGTGCCAATAACAGCTACTGTATACAGGGAAAGAAAATAATTAATAATATGTACAAACTGATAAAAAAAAGGTCGAAAGTGGAAGGAACTAATGTGTGCTGTGTGTAATGGCTGAAGTTATACAATTACACTAGATACCCTTGACAATAATAACGGATACAATTGCACTAGATACCCTTAACAATAATAACGGATACAATTACACTAGATACTCTAGATACTAGATACTCGGTACTCTAGATACTAGATACTCTAACAATTTTATCAAACATTATGATAATTACCACATCAAATGCTGCGGAGACCTATCCAGAATCGGCAATATGCTGGCCCTGGCCTGGAGATCTGCAACTATAATCAGCTTCTACTTTGCAACACTAACGGATTAGTCCCCTTTGTCGATTGATGGATCAATCGGTAGATTCGGCTCTGTTTTTCTTTCCTTTCTTTCTTGTTTTGAATTGTACATTGAACTCATTGGATTTCTTTGTATTCTGTATCTCGTTATCGGTATATTTCCCTCTAGCCCTCTCACTTAGGATGAGCTTTCTTTTTTATGGCAGCTTAAGCGAAGGCTATATACCTGCTTTATGCAGGTTGATGCCAACGCGAACAAGCAAAAAAATAAATAAAAATAACAAACTGATAAGCGAAGGCGGACTGTCTCAGACATAATATACAATGTATCTACTTCTCAAGGACACCCTTGATCAGCTCCGCCTGGAAGCACATGATCGCCTTCAAATTGTTTGTGAGGAAGGTTTGTTGGTTCTCCTGCAACTTGGCAGTAGTGTCGACAAGCTGCGTTTGGAGCATGGTGCAGTGCTTCTCCGAGCGCTCTGCCATCTCCCTGTCGTGCTGGATTGTCCTCTCGGCACGCATGTTAGCATCCTCCATCTTGGCTTTCGACGTACTGGCATAGATGTCCAGGAACTTGTCCATAGCAGACCCTTGCCTCGCCTTGGCATTTGCACCCCTAGCTGCACTGTGGCTGCTAATTGCTGCAGCCTCGTCTGCTGTCTTGAATGCCCGTTTTGCTGGCGGACGATCAATTGGCAATTGGCGTTGCTGGTGTTGGTGGGCGCTTGGCGCCTACTTGGATGTCGTCACTGTCACTCTCTGATGACGAGATCCAGTCGTCAACCAGAGATGCTGCACTCGCGCTTGCAACCCCTGGCTGGGTGACTGCTGTGGCAGTGGCAGTAGCCACTTCAGGTTGTGTTACTGCTGTCGCTGCCAATGCAGGTTCCAATAGCATTTGTGTCGCTGCCACCTCCACGACAACTGCAGACAACTCCGGACTAGTGTCTACGGAAAAACTGAATCCCAGAGTCGGGTGGTCAGCAAACAGCTCATAGAAGAGCTGACGACGGGGCCACTTTGCAACCTGTAAAATATCGAAGTAGACAACAAAATAGAGTTGCCGTGAGAAAGAATGTATGATACATTTACACACAATTTCTATGAACGCGCACCCAGACTTTCTTCCAGTATATTCAGAAAGATTTTGTTCTTCTGTCATCTTCCTTTTACAATGCTCAATCACCGCACATCAGACTGTTGTAAATTGTATTTGTAGAAATAACGTACTTTAGATTCTCAGCTTTGCAAATATTCAAATTGACAAAGATACTCACATCATGAACATGATTCCAGTCAATGTGCTCTGCTGGACTGGCGTCATCGCCTTCGGAATCGGCAGCGGATCCCGTCTGAGGCTTCTTCTGCTTTAGCAGAGGTCGAACATGCTTCAGGAGTAATCTTTTCCCGGTGGCCTGTGGAGTTTGGGAACAATTTGAAAACATTATTGGTGTTGGGGAGTACGAGACAGGACTGGCGCATGAAAACGAACACGAACTATTATTCCATGATTTGCACCGGACAAAGACAAGTGAATCGTACCTTCAAATACTCAATCTTGTTCTTCAGCTTCTTGTCGGTCAGTTCCACCAGCCACTGCGGCACTTCCCGTCCGCCTTCTCCAGCACACTTCTCCAGTTCGTCCAAGATCCACGCTCTCTTTCTGGTATTTTTTCATAGTGGTCTCATACTTGGTTTTTGCTTCAAACCAAAGCTCCAGTAGTCGCCGCTCCAGTGCTACTGTCCAGGATTCCATGATGACCGATAAAAAGGCAAGGAGAGAAGTTTCACCAAGAACGAAACCAACAATGAAAGCCGGAATGTGCTGAACACGATGCTAGCTGCAAGATCATGCCAAGATGCGCTTTGAATGAGTTTATTTTTCCCGCCACTGCGCCAGAATGGCTGAAAGTGGCTGAATCCATTCAGCGCTCCCATTCAGCGCTTTGAAAACGGCTGACTGCTGAAAAAGGCTGAAGCCAAAACTTCAGCCGTTTCCGTAGCGACGATGACGTCAAAAAGCGCTTTTTTCCGCTGAATGGATGAATCGCGCTTGGTGTGACCGCGGCCTAAGTTACACGGTACGTACAGGCTATCATTTTGTACTCATTTTATCCACATACATTCATGCGTGGAACAGACTATAGGAAACACATTCATGAAATATTGCTGTCTGATTTGTCTGATAATTGCTCGTAATCGTTATTTGTATACGTCTGAACAAATCGGTGATTGTTACTGTGTGGTACCAGACATAGGCATAGGAAGGATATGAGTCCTGATCTAGGTGAGTGCTGTGATTTTGCCAGGCGAAATCAATACTTCACCGTGCTGCCTTCACATCTGTGTCGTATCGTGTTCCGCTTTTGGGAAAGCTGTATGCATGTGCTGACGTGTACGGAAGGATGTCCCCATCGAGATGAATGTACAGTGATGTGCGTGCATCTCAGTACATATACATGACCGTCTGCTCAAATTTGCAGAGAGATTCCTGAAAACAGTCAACTTTGCGTATAACGACACTCCGTAGGGCATCAGAAAAGTGTCCTTTTTCGCGAAGTGTCCATATAGCCGAAGTCTCGTTTGAATGTTTGTGAATATGACCTCGGGGCACTAAAGGCATGTCGCTTTACGCAAATCGTCGTTATCCAGATAGCAGGGAGGGCCCAAATATGCTCAAACCTTTCGCATATTATGCTTTTCTCACATTTTGGCCACTTGCTTCAAAATATGCTTCGAAATCACACAAACGCAGAAAAATATGCTCGAAATATGAACTGATATCATTGATAATTATGCGAATTCTTTACTCCTTGTAGCAAAATATGCTACATTTGGTACAATATGCTAGATTTGCAACTTTGTGCGACCTTGAGTCGCGGAAACTCTCTTCTCGGGCCAAATTTTCGCCCCGTGTATGGATGAGCATTTTTCCTTCCGGGCTATGTCTGGAAGTTGTCCCTGTCCGAGCGTGCCGTGGTAAGTTTCCTTGTCCATTTCCGCAATCTGCCTTATAATTTATGCGAATTCTTTGCTCCTTGTAGCAAAATATGCTACATTTGGTACAATATGCTAGATTTGCTACTTTATGCGACCTTGTGTCAAAAGACCAAACTTAATCTGCGAAAATATGCGCAAGAATATTCGGGCCCTCCCTACCAGGTAGTGGCAGTATCCGAAGATTAAAGTTTACAGCTCCATGGAACTTTGCTCTGGGCATGGAAAATCTTTCGTTATTCGTGAATTGTCGTTACATCCGCAGTCGTTATTAGCGAAATTGACGGTACGCAACCAAGTCTGGGAGGAAAATATAAAAAATTAATATCCTCAATCATATGGGAGGAGAGGTGCGATGATCACCCACTTAGTCGGGCTTTCTTCGTAGTGGATCAGTGTACATTGACGATAAAAAAAGTCTTATTGGGGCTTGTAGATCTGAAGTGCATGACAAGCCGACCAAACAATTCAACCAATCCAACCAGAAAACTACTAGTCCCGGCTCCACGCACAGTGTTTCATGGGAATTCACCAGTCATCAGCTAAGCTCTAGCAGACTACTCAAAGTTGCTCTCCGACTGCACTGAACTGTGTTGTTCTCCTCAAGGGGATATAAGCACATTTACAAGTATTATTTTTAGGCTGCAAGTATCTATTTGTGTAATGACAGTGTAGAAAGTCTGCATGGCATGTTTACAGTGGAGCCAACAACAGTGGAGCCAACTTGGCTGGCATCATGCGATCCGTTAATGCCAGAATTGGCAGAAGTGTGGACAATGTCAGAGAATTTTAATCAGAACATAGTCGAAAATGTGTTGGACACGTGTTGAACAGAAGAGAATATGCTACTGTGCCTAATGCCTGTGTACAGGCTTGTGCCAAACTTGTCAATCTGATCCTCTTCAGAGCTCCGCTACACAGCCAGGACCAAGAACAGCGGCATCCTGCTAGCATGGATCAAGAGACATAATTATGTAGTTTACTGCATGTTGCGGGTTGGAAGAGGGGTAGATTGTCTAGGTCCTACCAGACTTTTTTAATTTTTTTATGACACTCTAGATTACACACATAACCAGTGTGCCGCATCTCTGAGCAAGTCCAGCTACTGGTGCTAGCATAATCGCTTGTATTCAGCACGTGCACTGCGTTGCTCACATAGCAACCGATATACTGCAGATTACAACAAAAACATCCCTATCTACTTCCTTTTGAGTACGGCCTTGCGTACTACGCTCTCCCCATTCCGGGCATTTGAGCACTATTGCAGGTTAAGACGCACAGCCTCTATGTATTGCTTGTCTTCTAATTCTAGATATGATGCAGGTTCTTTGCCGCGATCCATTCCCGAAAGCCTCTCTCTCATTCCACCCACCGAACAGCAATCATATCCATAGGAACACATACCAACGAGAACTTCCGCGGTCTGCGGGCTACTGTGAATGTTAACCTGAAGTTGTTATTGTTGTTGTTGAAATTTTATTTTGTATCTCAGACAAACGGGCAATCTTGCCCAATATTATGATGGCGATAAAGCAACGGCCGAGAGCCAAGGATACAACAAGCAAGCCTCCATGAAAGAGAGAAAACACAGAAAACACAGACTGCAAATACTCAAAAAGAAAAAGAGAAAGGGAAAGGGAAAAAAATAAAAATGAAGAAGAAGAAAGCACAGTTGAGTCACGACTCCAAGTGCAAGCCTAGATGCTGGCTAACCATAAAAATAAACCTTTAAAGGTCTCTTGAATGATCTATGCCAGGCGACGGACTTGAACTCTTGGGGCAGAGCGTTCCATAATCTAACAGCAGAAACGTGCGGCCGACAGTCACCAGAGACTCGCCTGGTGGCAGGGACAACATACGCATTTTGATCGTTGATCCGAGTGACGCCTTCAGTCTGGCGACGTAGGCGCTTGGACAGGAGATTACTAATTCTGGCGGCGTGGATGCGAAGCATGAGGAGGCGGAGTTCACAGTGGGAGTATTTCTGAAGATGAGGATTCCGTTTGGTTTGCGTTGACCCCCTCCGAAGTAAAAAATGTCACCACTGACGGCGGCAGCTGCGCCACAATCGAGGCCCCTAGAATCCCTGACTCGTGCTGCGCGGTTGGTATTCAACTTGTACTGATTTGCAGGCAAGTTCGTTCGGGTCTGGATTATATGGGCATTGTTTCACCGGTTCCCTCGCAAACCCACACTTGCATCAGACACAACCATTGGAAGCATCGAACTAGTTAGAAGACTGTATTACCAAACATGTTCTCAAAAACACCATTGAAGAATCTAACTCAAAAAGAACAAAGAACGGAGAGCTGGGGACGCACATACCCGGCCCCGTACCGGACACACAGCCAAGAAGGACGACACCGTAGCGTCCCCACGCTTGACTGCCAAAGAAAACAGCAAGCAAAGAAAATCGGCCAGCGGGCGCAGTTCAAACATCTTGAACGACACGCTCAAAGCAAAACACGTGACAGAAAATAATGCATGATGTCATCTGTACGCACGCGGACATGCAAAAAAGGTCAAATCTACACAAAAGCGAGTGCCGCAAGAAACAGCACAAATAAATAATAATTCAAACAGCGAAGAACTAGATAGGCAGATTTCTAATTATCGAAGAACAAGAATGTATCGTAGAGTCCCAGCGCAACTGCCGGAGGATGCTGGCACCCACCAGACGGGTGGTGGCTGCCCCTGCCAGAGAGATAGAACGAAAACTGAAGCAGAGGAGCCACGTTACAAATAGTGAAACGCACAAGGTAAGAATAATCGAGCAGTGTCCAATTACAACATACGGAGTAATATACATGTAATACAGGAAGACAAACACTAACAAATGGAGAACCTTCCAACATTTCCAAATGTTTCACCGGTTCCCTCGCAAACCCACACTTGCATCAGACACAACCATTGGAAGCATCGAACTATTTAGAAGGGCAGATTTCTAATTATCGAAGAACAAGAATGTATCGTAGAGTCCCAGCGCAACTGCTGGAGGATGCTGGCACCCACCAGACGGGTGGTGGCTGCCCCTGCCAGAGAGATAGAACGAAAACTGAAGCAGAGGAGCCATGTTACAAATAGTGAAACGCACAAGGTACGAATAATCGAGCAGTGTCCAATTACGACATACTGAGTAATATACATGTAATACACGAAGACAAACACTAACAAATGGAGAACGTTCCAACACGCAGTGGGGATTTGACTCTGGTATATCTATGCACTGTAGTTGTCGCTCCCAATCACCCCCAGGCCGACAACCAATGTTTAAATGGTCTATTCGGCTATGCATCCTGTGCCCTCTAGGATACGCGTATGTTCCATTTGGGCAGGAATACTCCACACACGAACAGATATGTCTAGCCGAACAGATAACGCAGAAGTGGCAACTAGGAAACAGCGTCAATGCTACAGTTGCTCATCATTACATGGACCCTATCACCAGCCAAGTCACGTGGTATACAGTCATGTTAAAATTCACGAAATGTGTTCCAGGCTACTTGGACGTATTGACATGTGTGCCGACACACATCGACCACAGAGGTGAAAGGTTCCCTACTCTACAGCAACTGAAACCACACAGGGACCGAGTCTGTATGTCACGGGATTCAAAGCGTTAGTACAGTAAAACCTGTCAAGGCGACCACTCGGATAAGGCGACCACACTGTACAGTGAAACCTGTCTAAGGCGACCGCTCATAGGACCTTCAAAACGTGGTCTCTGTAACCAGGTGGTCTCCTTATCCAGGATAATTTGACTGAAAAAAGCATCCCTTGGTCCCGGTTGCAGTGGTTTTCTAGGACAGATGGTCGCCTTATCCGAGTGGTCGCCTTGACAGGTTTTACTGTGTATCGTTCATTAAGACTACATGCAGAATCAACACCCGGAGACTTTCTTTTTACCAGGCCATGGTTTTTGTTCTGGTCTTGAGATATTTTTTTGTTTGCACAAAGGAATTGAAATCTCCGCCAAAGACGTATGCGAAATTGTCGCGATTGGTGAACGCAGAGCCACATCTGGGGTCTGGAGCGTTTCGAGTGCACATGATCTCTGACCATGTACAGTTTCCGGTACTAGCGAAATGTATTGTATTCAGCACGTGTACTGCGTTGTTTGGAAAGCAATCCTTAAATTCTGTGTCGCCTATTTCAAGGTATGATGATGGGGTTTTCATGCCGTCAGTTGCCGAAGGACGATCCCCTATTCCACAGAAAACATAGCATTCATAACCTTAGGAACACATGCTACGTCAGAGATTTCTGAGTTGGCCGACTGCCATGAGTACTTACTATCTTGAGGTGCTGCGGTCCACGAAGTTGGATTGAGTTGGCGGACAGTATTTCCTACGTAAAGGTTTCCATCTGTGTGAAATTCAGCCAATCCGAAGTAGAACATGTCACAACCGACGGATGAAGCTGCACCACAGTCTACGCAGACACTTCTAGGATTCGTGACTCGTTATACTGCTTGGTACTCAATCTGTACTGATTCGGATCCTTCCGGGTCAGGATCATATGGGTAACAAGGCGTTAATTCTGGTTTAATATATATTATATGTGTGTGTTGTAGCTGTAGCACCAAATCACTCTGAAGTGGAACATACAATGTGTATATGTTGAGTCCGGCTATGCAGCTTCTGCCCTCCAAAATACAGTTCTGTACCATTGCCACGCCTTTTAGGGCTAGACTACTACACACACGAACAGACATGACTGGGCGAGCAGAATGTGCAGCAGTACCAACCGGGAACTGTCGCTAGGGTGTATCGGGTGCTAGCGGCCATCGTGGGTTCCCTTTGGGAACGGATACGATAATTTACGTCTTTTTTTACCAACTGGGAAACAGCGTATAGTCTTCGCCTGCCTCTCAGTAGAATGTCTCTATTACCTGTAACGTTAGCTTCACAAATGTGCTTTTCTACTCGTTAAAGATTTCAAATGGACTGACCCATGGACAAAGCCTGTATTTCACGGTAGTGGTGGCGAGGATATTTCGTTCATCACGGCCACTAGCAGAATCGACACCCAGGAAAGTTCTTCCTACCTCGCTAATGAATACTTTTTGTGCTGGCCTTAGTTATGTGTGGCACAGCGACTTGGTGAAACTCCATGAGAAGGCAGCTGGTGTAAGGGGATCTTGCCTTGGAGGAATATAGGTAAGTGTGAACATCTGAAAACACAAATGAACATCGGGGAAACTTGGGTGTCGTACTTTCACCACCTATGGCGGGTCTGTCATGTTTACAATCAGGTCATAGTATGTTTTAACAGGCTCCGGACAGATGATCTCCATCTGAATAGCACAGCGGGCTCCCGCCATCACCACTACGGCAGTAGCATGGGTACTGCTTCCAATCACACGCAAATGACACCAATTCATCTCCGCGAAAATTGCACGAGGACAGCCCAATCTCTACACAAGTCACGAGGTAGCTGCAATATAAATAGGTATTTTATAGACGTTATGTGCAAATTTGCGCAGCGTGGTGACAATATGCTATCCAATCAACTGTATATACCACAGTAGCTTTCAGAAAACATCTACGTTGATTGTTGTGAAAGAGTGGTGAGGGAGACGAGTTGAACACAGTCTTCAAAGCTATCCTCGCGAAATTTATTTCATCATGCACGGCAATTTGCAGAATCTGCATAACGCCAACAGCAAACGCACTAGGCAGGCATAGTGGGATGGTCTAGGACCATGATTGAGAAACATAGGCTACTACCCACAGCTAGTTGGGAACTCGTAGCCTGGCACGAGGATAACATGGATGCAGCTAATGGGATTTCGGCATATGACCACATGGTGGCGGGTCTGACCTACTCACCTCCCACCGCTTTAGGAGCTGCATCTGCGCCTTGATACTAGAGGGTGGTGGCTTTCCCACGGGGGATGCGGAAACCCGGTTTCCAGCCCAGACTCACGCCAACCAACCGTGATTTTTTTTAACGATCATTGAGAGAGAAGGAAATTGAGATAGGACACAACAACAGTAAAACATATGAAAAATATGAAGATTGAGAAAACGAATAATTTCTTAAGGCACAAGGTTTTAGGCTGGCGTTGTCTTTTTTTGGGGACTGGCGAGGAAAGATACTGGCTTGTTGTGACGAATTATGTACTGGTGGTCTGGTGGTCGCACGATTTGATGTGCGACATTGCTATGCGGCTGCGGAGGTTGGCAGAAAGGCTTTCAACATCACCGGACTCTTAACAAGATGAAGCTTGTACAGGAAATAGACCCTCGTTCCACACACATGAATTATCGGATTAACTTATTCACTCCGAACAAACTCTATGCGTTGTGCTTTGCAATTGCCCTTGGAAGAATGAACACAGACGTTAAGTTTTAAAATAATATTTGAGGTTATTTCTAGACTATCTGACGAACAAAACACGGTAAATAATTAGAAAGATATAACATTTGTAGGACGTACACCAGCTGAAACCTGTGATGTTGGGTCCTTGCTATCATCACGAGACGCAGGAGAGTTGACAGAGCTTCCCTGACGTCTTCAGCTTTTCCGCGAAGCTTCCTGCAAGATACAGGAAGTTGTGATGCGGTCTTTGCTGATTTCACTGCCTTGTTGCGACGGCGTTTGGCTATTGAGCTAAACTGTGACATCCATCTCGGTATGTTCACACTAAGCAACAGCGTATGCCTCAGCCACAAAATTGCACAAAGCGTATAATCTAGCGCGGTTTTTCCGTATACGGCGAAAGCATGGCCTGAAGAAAAGCAGACTTTGAACCATGTGCGTCCCGCCAGGAGAGAGGGTGCCAGTGCAAACATTTTCAATAAGGCCACACGCAGCACGTCAATACATGAATCGCTGACATCCCAAACGTCTTT